>NW_021703765.1:7990238-8274615 GCF_005190385.1 Monodon monoceros | reverse complement strand
GTGTGTGTGTGTGTGTGTGTGTGTGTGTGTGTGTGTGTGTGTGTGTGTGCAGATCATTTTCCTTGGAACTTTGTCTGTGAGAGTTGTTTGAGGTCCTGGGAATATTTTCAAGTCAGAATCATTTTAAAATAAATTTGCTGAGAATTTTTGGACTAAGCAGGTCCACAGGAAGTCGAGCGGCACACTCATACAGGTCTAGCTCTGCTTCCAGATGTTCAGGGGATATTTCCACCTCTAATATTCAACACAAGTTCAAGACAGGCAGATGTTAATTGAACACTTACATGCTGCATAGCAGGCTAATTGATCATTTACTTTTGTGCTGAAGTGGTAGCTGTTTGGAGTTCCAGTTCAATGTGAGGGTCTCTGCTATTAGATCCCCACCTTGACAGGTTCTAGGCTCAAGTTTACCGATTTTTGGAAAATAACCTCACAATGAAAACTGACTAGCATTCTATTCCTTGATTTCTAACTTTCACTTCACATTTGGCCTAGTATTTCTTAGTTTCGTTACATTTAGCAAAACATTGTTTCTTTTTATACCAGCTATTTAAAATTGTATCATTAGTAGAATCTTAAGGAGATATTTAGATCTCTGTGCTGCCAGAGAGAACTATTTCATGGCATACAGAATTTTAAAGTTGGTATATATGATAAGCTATTAAAACAAAGGACTCAGCATCCCATGCCTCAAATGAAGCAGATTAAAAAGTAACTCTACGAGTTTCTTGCCTGGAAGTAAAAAACCCACAAAAATTAAGAAGAGTTTCCTAAATACATCAAACACGGTTATTACGATTGTTGGATTCCCTAGGGACAGAAACAAGATTCAGGGTTGGCAAGCATATTGCAATAAATTCAATGGAAATTTTTCTTTACCGTTTTAAAGGAAAATTCTTATTACTAAGTTGTCATTTGCTAGCGTGTTAAAGGGACTAGATTAGAAACTAGTTTAGAAACGATAGGGCTTGTGTGAGGGTCTTAATTAAACCACTGATCCACAAGTTTAACAAGGGAGGCAGCGCTTTCTGGCAAGAAAGTGAGAGATATAACTCGAGATATTTGCACCTATAGTCTAATAGTAGGAAACAACTTCATGATGGTTTGCTGTACTTGGGAATCTTGAGATAATCAACATGTTTCTTTCCCATATGTGTGACTGTCCTTTAATTAATAACAAAAGTTACTGGTTACTGGGTCCAAAATCTTTATTTGCCAGCAAAGTAATTTTCTTGATTAATATTCCAAATATAACATCATTTAGTTTTATCTAAGTTTTCTCATTTCCTTTTCATCAACTGATTTACTCTTTTTGAGTTCATATTGATTATCTACCATTTTTGTATGAATCAGAGGTCCAAGAATGCCTTCTTTTACCTCTGACAATCTTGTATTTGTAATTGAGTAGTTGCCACCATTTTGGGTGAGATGTACTCAGTTTTAGTTTGCTACCTCACCAAATGTCAGAGATAAACAGGATTTGGGGTATCAGCAGGCCAAATCCTTTTTAAAAAAGTAAGTACAAAAAAGACAAAGTCACAGTGATTTGAGGAACTATTCCCATAGTCATTTAATTAATTAAATATCTTTATATTAAAAAAACTATCCAAATCCCTGATGCATAACTGATTGAGTAACTCATATGCATATTCAAAGTGTGTTTATTGAAAATCTAGTACTTATCAAGCCAGTGTACTGGAAATTGGGTATAAAAGGTGAACAAGGCATGGGCACTGCTCTGAAGGAGCTCACAGATCAGAGGAGTATAACTATAAAGAAATAATTTTGACTCCCGGTCAAAATAATGTCTAGTTATAGCCTTCAAAGCCTCCTTTCCAAATTTATCATTACAAGGAAGAAAAAGGAGAAAACTCAAGGAAACACCAGAACAAAACAAAAACTGAGAAAACCTACTGCTGGAATTTTGAAGAATTGAAGATAATTATAAGGTAGATAAGGTGCGTATGTGAAAAACTAGACCTCAACATCTGACCCATCCTAAATTTTGATAGAGGTTATTCTGAATAAAAATATGAAGATGCTTTTCGTGTTCCTGTTTAAAGATGTATACCACCCCGAGAAATTGGCAGCCAGCCACTCTCAAGTATTTTTTTATGAGGGTGGCAGATGTTGTTTCCAAATACTTTGCTCTCACCCCCCAGTACCTTGGTAAATAAAGAATGCAAATGCCAACAGTTTACTCTGGTAGGAAATCTTTGTGCACACACGTGTGTTTGTGTCTTTATAGAGATGTGTGAGCTGGCAGTGTAGCAAGAAATTATGAAAAGTATAGTCTTCATCACAAAATAATTATAAGGGGGTATGACAGCAGGAAACCTACCAGCAGTGCATCCTGGAAATTATATCTTTTCCACTTACTATGTGGGTGGATTGCTTAAGGCAACTGGAAAGTAGAAAGAGAGTAATAAACAGTTATTTACATTTCACAATTTTATTTTTCTTAAATGTGTATTTTCATAGTAGTCATAATATACATCACATACTGGCACAGTGGTATAAATGCTGTATTTTATACATGAATTCATGTACTTGTATTATGGATTCACATTGAATATGACTTGCTGGTGACTCTGCATAATCAAAATGCTTGCAGATGACTAATGTAGACAAGCAGAAAATCATGCAGTGAGGGAAGGAAAAAAGCAGTAAAAAATACAGCTCTATAGTATAGAGAAGAGTTATATTAGTAATTCTACAGAGCCTTGCTATTGATTATAGGGAGCTCTGATAATTTAGGCAGACATGCTGCCTTACACATGGGTTGATTTTTTTTAAATAAAACAGCTTTGTTGAGATATAATTCTATGCCATACATTTCACCCATTTAAAATGTATAATTCGATGGCTTTAGTAGATTCACAGAGTTGTGCAACCATTATCACAATCAGTTTTAGAACATTTTTATCACCCAAGATGAAAGAAAAGGAGGAAAGAAATCTGTGACCTTTAGCAGTTATCCTCCATTTCCCACCAACCACAACTATATGCAAACAATAGTCTACTTTGTTTCTATATATTTCCCAATTCTGGACATTTCATATAAAGGAAATCACACAACATGTTGTCTTTTTCCGACTTCTTTTACTTGGTATAATATTTTCAGTTTTCCTCAATGTTATAGCATGTACCAGGACTTCATTCTTTTTTCACTGCTAAATAATATTCCATTGAATGGATATACAACATTTTGTTTATATATTTATTAGTCATTGAGGTTTTTTTTCTATTTTTTGGCTATTATAAACAATGCTGCTATAAACATTTGAGGACAAGTTTTTGTGTGGATGTAGGATTTTATTTCAATTGCATATATGCCTAATAGTAGAATCACTGGGTCATATGGAAATTCTATGTTCAAAATTCTGAGGAACTGCCAGACTATTTTCCAAAGCAACTGGACCATTTTACATTTCTACCAGCAACAGATGAGGATCCCATTTCTTCCACATCCTTGCCAATACTCGTTATATGTCTTTTTGATTATAGTTATCCCAGTGGATATAATATAGTGTCTCATTGTGGCTTTGATTTCCATTTCCTAATGACGAAGATGCTGAGCATCTTTCCATGTGCTTTTTATCTGTCTGTGTATCTTTTTTGAAGATATGTCTATTCAAGTTCTTTGAACACTTATTAATTGGGTTGTTTATCTCTTTGTTGTTGAGTTGTAAGAGTTATTTATATATCCTGGATGCTAGGCCATTATCACATACGTGATTTGCAAATATTTTCTCTCATACTCTGCGTTGCTTTTTTTCTTTTTCTACATAGTGTTCTTTCATGAACACAAAATTTTAAATTCTGATTAAGTTCAATTTATCTAATTTTTGTTGTTGCTATGCTTGGTGTCACATTAAAGAAGCCACTGACAAAATCCATGGTAATGAAGATTTGACCTTATGCTTATTTCTAAGAGTTTTATAGTTTTAACTCTTAAATTTAGGTCTTTGATACATTAAAAAAATTTTTTTATACAGCAGGTTCTTATTAGTTATCAAGCTTATGCATATTAGTGTATATATGTCAATCCTAATCTCCTAATTCATCACACCACCACCACCACCCCCTGCCCTCACTTTGCCCCCTTTGTGTCCATACGTTTGTTCTCTACATCTGTGTCTCTATTTCTGCCTTGCAAACCAGTTCATCTGTACCATTTTTCTAGATTCCACATATATGCATTAATATACGATATTTGTTTTTCTCTTTCTGACTTACTTCACTCTGTATGACAGTCTCTAGATCCATCCATGTCTCAACAAATGACCCAATTTCATTCCTTTTTATGGCTGAGTAATATTCCATTGTATATATGTAACACATCTTCTTTATCCATTCATGTGTCGATGGGCATTTAGGTTGCTTAGTGCTGCAGTGAACATTGGGGCCCATGTGTCTTTCCGAATTACTGTTTTCTCTGGGAATATGCCCAGTAGTGGGATTGCTGGATCATATGGTAATTCTATTTTTAGTTTTGTAAGGAACCTCCATACTGTTCTCCATAGTGGCTGTATCAACTTACATTCCCACCAACAGTGCAAGAGTGTTCCCTTTTCTCCACACCCTCTCCAGCATTGGTTGTTTGTAGATTTTCTGATGAAGCTCATTCTAACTGGTGTGGGGTGATACCTCATTGTAGTTTTGATTTGCATTTCTCTAATAATTAGTGATGTTGAGCAGCTTTTCCTGTGCTTTTTGGCCATCTGTATGTCTTCTTTGGAGAAAAATCTATTTAGGTCTTATGCCCATTTTTGGACTAGGTTGTTTGTTTTTTTAATATTGAGCTGCATGAGTTGTTTATATATTTTGGAGATTAGTCCTTTGTCCGTTGATTCGTTTGAAAATATTTTCTCCCATTCTGAGGGGTGTCTTTTCGTCTTGTTTATGGTTTCCTTTGCTGTGCAAAAGCTTTGAAGTTTCATTAGGTCCCATTCATTTATTTTTGTTTTTATTTCCATTACTCTAGGAGGTGGATCAAAAAATATCTTGCTGTGATTTATGTCAAAGAGTGTGCGTCCTATATTTTCCTCTAAGAGTTTTATAGTGTCTGGTCTTAAGTTTACGTCTCTAATCCATTTTGAGTTTATTTTTGTGTATGGTGTTAGAGAATGTTCTAATTTCATTCTTTTACATGTAGCTGTCCAGTTTTCCAAGCACCACTTATTAAAGAGACTGTCTTTTCTCCATTGTATATCCTTGCCTCCTTTGTCATAGATTAGTTGACCATAGGTGTGTGGGTTTATCTCTGGGCTTTCTGTCTTTTTCCACTGATCTGTGTTTCTGTTTTTGTGCCAGTACCATATTGTCTTGATTACTGTAGCTTTATAGTATAGTCTGAAGTCAGGGAGTCTGATTCCTCCAGCTCCGTTTTTTTCCCTCAAGACTGCTTTGGCTCTTTGGGGTCTTTTGTGTCTCCATACAAATTTTAAGATTTTTTGTTCTAGTTCCGTGAAAAATGCCATTGGTAATCTGGTAGGGATTGCACTGAATCTGTAGATTGCTTTGGGTAGTATAGTCATTTTCACAATATTGATTCTTCCAATCCAAGAACATGGTATATCTCTCCATCTGTTGGTATCATCTTTAATTTCTTTCATCAGTGTCTTATAGTTTTCTGCATACAGGTCTTTTGTCTCCCTAGGTAGGTTTATTCCTAGGTATTCTATTCTTTTTGTTGCAGTGGTAAATAGGAGCGTTTCCTTAATTTCTCTTTCAGATTTTTCATCATTAGTGTATAGGAATGCAAGAGATTTCTGTGCATTAATTTTGAATCGTGCAACTTTACCAAATTCATTGGTTAGATCTAGTAGTTTCCTCGTGGCATCTTTAGGATTCTCTATGTATAGTATCATGTCATCTGCAAACAGTGACAGTTTTACTTCTTCTTTACCAATTTGTATTCCTTTTATCTCTTTTTCTTCTCTGATTGCTGTGGCTAGGACTTCCGAAACTATGTTGAATAATAGTGGTGAGAGTGGACATCCTTGTCTTGTTCCTGATCTTAGAGGAAATGCTTTCAGTTTTTCTCCATTGAGAATGATGTTTGCTGTGGGTTTGTCGTATATGGCCTTTATTATGTTGAGGTAGGTTCCCTCTGTGCCCACTTTCTGGAGAGTATTTTTTTTTATCATAAATGGATGTTGAAATTTGTCAAAAGTTTTTTCTGCATCTATTGAGATGATCATATGGTTTTTATTCTTCAGCTTGTTAATATGGTGTATCACATTGATTGATTTGCATATATTGAAGAATCCTTTCATCCCTGGGATAAATCCCACTTGATCATGGTGTATGATCCTTTTAATGTGTTGTTGGATTCTGTTTGCTAGTATTTTGTTGAGGATTTTCCATCTGTATTCATCAGTGATATTGGTCTGTAATTTTCTTTTTTTTGTAGTATATTTGTCTGGTTTTGGTTTCAAGGTGATGGTGGCCTCATAGAATGAGTTTGGGAGTGTTCCTTCCTCTGCAATTTTTTGGAAGAGTTTGAGAAGGATGGGTGATAGCTCTTCTCTAGATGTTTGATAGAATTCACCTGTGAAGCCATCTGGTCCTCGACTTTTGTTTGTTGGAAGATTTTTAATCTCAATTTCAATTTCATTACTTGTGATTGGTCTGTTCATATTTTCTACTTCTTTCTGGTTCCGTCTTGGAAGGTTGTACCTTTCTAAGAATTTGTCCATTTCTTCCAGGTTGTCCATTTTATTGGTATAGAGTTGCTTGTATTAGTCTCTTAGGATGCTTTGTATTTCTTCAGTGTCTGTTGTAACTTCTCCTTTCTCATTTCTAATTTTATTGATTTGAGTAATCTCCCTCTTTCTCTTGATGAGTGTGGCTAATGGTTTATCAATTTTGTTTTTTTTCTCAAAGAACCAGCTTTTAATTTTATTGATCTTTGCTATTGTTTTCTTTGTTTCTATTTCATTTATTTCTGCTCTGATCTTTATGATTTCTTTCCTTCTGCTAATTTTTGGTTTTGTTCTTGCTCTAGTTCCTTTAGTTGTAAGGTTAGATTGTTTATTTGAGATTTTTCTTGTTTCTTGAGGTAGGCTTGTATAGCTATAAACTTCCTGCTTAGAACTGCTTTGCTACATACCATAGGTTTTGGATTGTCGTGATTTCATTGTCATTTGTCTCTAGGTATTTTTTGATTTCCTCAGTGATCTCTTGGTTATTTAGTAACGTAGTGTTTAGCCTTCATGTGTTTTGTGTTTTTTACGTTTTTTCCCCCTGTAATTGATTTCTAATCTCATAGCATAGTTGTCAGAAAAGATGCTTGATATGATTTTAGTTTTCTTAAATTTACCAAGGCTTGATTTGTGATGCAACATGTGATGTATCCTGGAGAATGTTCCGTGTGCACTTGAGAAGAAATTGTAATCTGCTATTTTCGGGTGGAATGTCCTATGAATATCAATTAAGTCTATCTGGTCTTTTGTGTCATTTAAAGCTTGTGTTTTCTTATTAATCTTCTGTCTGAATGATATGTCCATTGGTGTAAGTGAGGTGTTAAAAGTCCCCCACTATTATTGTGTTACTGTCGATTTCCTCTTTTATTGCTGTTAGCATTTGCCTTATGTATTGTGGTGCTCCCATGTTGGGTGCATATATATTTATAATTGTTATATCTTCTTCTTGGATTGATCCCTTTATCATTAGTTAGTGTCCTTTCTTGTCTCTTGTAACATTCTTTATTTTAAAGTCTATTTTGTCTGATATGAGAACTGCTACTCCAGCTTTCTTTTGATTTCCATTTGCATGAAGTATCTTTTTCCATCCCCTCACTTTCAGTCTGTATGTGTCCCTAGGTCTGAAGTGGGTCTCTTGTAGACAGCATATATATGGGTCTTGTTTCTTTACCCATTCAGTGAGCCTGTGTCTGTAGTTGGAGCATTTAATCCATTCACATTTAAGGCAACTATTGATATGTATGTTCCTATTACCATTTTCTTAATTGTTTTGGGTTTGTTTTTGTAGGTCCTTTCCTTCTTTTGTGTTTCCCATTTAGAGAAGTTCCTTTTGCATTTGTTGTAGAGCTGGTTTTGTGGTGGTGAATTCTCTTAGCTTTTGCTTGTCTGTGAAGCTTTTGATTTCTCCACTGAATCTGAATGAGATCCTTGCCAGGTAGATTAATCTTGGTTGTAGGTTCTTCCCTTTCATCACTTTAAATATATTGTCCACTCCCTTCTGGCTTGTAGAGTTCCTGCTGAGAAATCAGCTGTTAACCTTATGGGAGTTCCCTTGTATGTTATTTGTCGTTTTTCCCTCATTGCTCTCAATAATTTTTCTTTGTCTTTAATTCTTTTCAGTTTGATTACTATGTGTCTTGGTGTGTTTCTCCTCGGTTTTATTCTGCCTGGGATTCTCTGCACTTCCTGGACTTTGATGGCTATTTCCTTTCCCTGTTAGGGAAGTTTTTGACTGTAATCTCTTCAGATATTTTCTTCGGTCCTTTCTCTCTCTCTTCTCCTTCTGGGACCCCTATAATGCGAATGTTGTCTCACAGGTCTGTTAGGCTGTCTTCATTTCTTTTCATTCTTCTTTCTTTATTCTGTTCCCCTGCAGTGAATTCCACCATTCTGTCTTCCAGCTCACTTATCCGTTCTTCTGCCTCAGTTATTCTGCTATTGATTCTGTATAGTGTATTTTTCATTTCAGTTATTGTATTGTTCATCTCTGCTTGGTTGTTCTTTAATTCTTCTAGGTGTTTTTCCTTTAATTCTTCTAGGTCTTTGTTAAACATTTCTTGCATCTTCTCGATCTTTGCCTCCGTTCTTTTTCCAAGGTCCTGGATCATCTTCACTATCATTATTATGAATTCTTTTTCTGTAAGGTTGCCTATCTCCCCTTCATTTAATTGTTTTTCTGGGGTTTTATCTTTTTCCTTCATCTGGTACATAGTCCTCTGCCTTTTCATTTTGTCTATCTTTCTGTGAATGTGGTTTTCATTCCACAGGCTGCAGGATTATAGTTCTTCTTGCTTCTGCTGTCTTCCCTTGGGTGAATGAAGCTGTCTAAGAGGCTTGTGCAAGCTTCCTGCAGGGAGGGCCTGGTGATGGGCAGAGCTGGGTGTTGCTCTGGTAGGCAGAGCTTAGCAAAACTTTAATCCGCTTGCCTGCTGATGGGTGGGGCTGAGTTCCCTTCCTGTTGGTTGTTTGACCTGAGGTGACCCAGCAGTGGAGGATGCAGGCTCTTTGGTGGGGCTAATGGCAGACTCTGGGAGGGCTCACGCCAAGGAGTACTTCTGAGAACTTCTGCTGCCAATGTCCTTGTCCCTGCGGTGAGCCACAGCCACCCCCCACCTCTGCAGGAAACCCTCCAACACTAGCAGGTCAGTCTGGTCCAGTCTCCTATGGGGTCACTGCTCCTTCCCCTGGGTCCCGAAGCACACACCACTTTGTGTGTGCCCTCCAAAAGTGGAGTCTCTGTTTCCCCCAGTCCTGTCGAAGTCCTGCAACCAAATTCCGCTAGCCTTCAAAGTCTGATTCTCTGGGAATTCCTCCTCCTGTTGCCGGACCCCCAGGTTGGGAAGCCTGAGATGGGGCTCAGAACCTTCACTCCAGTGGGTGGACTCCTATGGTATAATTGTTCCCCAGTTTGTGAGTCACCCATCCAGCTCTTATGGGATTTGATTTTATTGTGATTACGCCCCTCCTACCGTCTCATGCAGCTTCTCCTTTGTCTTTGTATGTGGGGTGTGTTTTTTGGTGAGTTCCAGTGTCTTCCTATTGATGATTGTTCAGCAGTTAGTTGGGATTCTGGTGCTCTCACAAGAGGGAGTGAGTGCACGTCCTTCTACTCTGCCATCTTGAACTAATCTCCTTTGATACATTTTGGGTTTTTAAAAATATGTTTGGTATGAGATAAAGGTACAGTTTCATTTCTTTGCATGTGGATACCCAGTCATCCCAGTCCTATTGGTTGAACAGATTACCCTTTTTCCATGAAATGATCTTACCACTCTTGATGAA
The DNA here is from genome assembly GCF_005190385.1 of Monodon monoceros. Lineage (NCBI taxonomy): Eukaryota > Metazoa > Chordata > Mammalia > Artiodactyla > Monodontidae > Monodon > Monodon monoceros. The sequence goes on along the minus strand of NW_021703765.1, from coordinate 8,264,623 downwards.
AATCATTGGCCATAGATGTATAGCTTTATTTCTGGACTCTCAGTTCTATTTCATTGATCTATATGTTTATCTTTATAACAGCACCACACTGTTTTGATAAGGATAGCTTTGCAGTGAATTTTAAAATTGAGAAGTGTATGTCTCCCAACTTTGTTTTTCTTTTTAAGATTATTTGGCTGTTTGGATACCTTGTAATTACATACGAATTTTAGGATTGTACTTTCCACTTCTGCAGAAAAAAAGTCTGTTGTGATTTTGATAGTAATTGCTTTAAATCTTTAGATCACTTTGAGAAGTATTGCCACTTAACAATATTAAGTCTTCTCATTTTTGAGCATGAGATATCTTTCCATTTATTTATATATTTTTTAATATCCATCATCAGTGTTTCACAGTTTTTAGCTTACTATACTTGCACCTTCTTGTTTATATTTATTATTAGATATTTTATTCTTTTGGATGCTATTGTAAGTGGAATTGTTTTCTTAATATCCTTTCAGGTTGTTTGTTGCTATTGTATAGAAAAACAAGTGATCTTTGTGTTGATCTTGTAACCTGAAACTTTTCAGAATTTGTTTATGTGCTCTAACAGTTTTAATATGGGTTCTTTAGGATTTTCTGCATATGAGGTCATTTCAACTGTGAACAGGTATAGTTTATATACAATTTTGATACTTTTGAATTTATTTTTCTTGCCCAGTTACTCTGGCTAGGGCTTCCAGTACAATATTGAATAGAAGTGGTGAAAGTGGGCATCCTTTCTCATTATATTAGAGAAATAGTAGAGATAAAACTTTCAGTGTTTTTAAATTGAGTTTTATGTGAGGTATGTGTTTTTCATATATGCTTTCTTATCATGTTGAGGACAGTCCTTTCTATTCCTATTTTACTGAGTATTTCTCTCATAAAAGGCTGTTGGATTTTGCAAATTGCTTTTCTGGCATCTATTAAGTTGATCATATGTGTTTTTTCCCTTCCTTCTATTATAGTGATGTATTACATTGATTGATTTCTGTATGTTGAAATACCCTTTTATTCCTAGGATATATCCCACTTGCTCATGGTGTACAATGCTTTTAATATGCATTAAATTCTATTTTTTAGAATTTTGTTGAGGAATTTTTTGCTCACGTTTATAAGGGACATTGTTCTGTATTTTACTGTGCTGTCGTTGTTTGGCTTTGTTATTAGGGTAATGCTGGCTTCCTTGAATCAGTTAGGAAGTGTTACCTCTTCTACTTTTGGAAGAGTTTGAGAAGTGTTGGTATTCTTCTTTCAATGTTTTTTAGAATTCACCAATGAAGCCATCTTCTGGTCCTGGGCTTTACTCTGTTGGGATGTTTTTGATTATTCATTTTTCTTTACTTATTAAAGGTCTGTGAGACTTTCTGTTGCTTCCTGAGTCAGTTTTGGCAGTTTGTGAATTTATAGGAACCTGTCCATTTCATTTAAGTTACCTAATTTATTGGTGTATAATTTTTCATAGTGTTTTCTTACAGTCCTTTTTTAAATTTGTGTAAGGTTGGTAGAAATGTCCCCACTTTTATTTCTGTTCCATTACTATGATTCTTCTTCTCTCTCTCTCTCATTAATCTAACTAAAGGTTTGTCAGTTATGTTGACCTTTTAAAGAACAAACTTTGGTTTTGTTCATGCTCTGTATGGTTTTTTATTCTCTATACTGTTTATCGCTGATCTAATCTTTCTTATTTTCTTTCTGCTAGCTTTAGGTTTAGTTTTCTTTTCTTTATATATGTCCTTAAGGAGTAAAGTTAGTTTACTGATTGGAGCCCCAAAGATCTCCTACTCTGTTTCAGTGAACTTTCTCCTGGTTAATTATTTGTTTGGTTACTGTAAACCTTTGCCTATCTTCCAGTTTCAATAGGTGGATTCTGACAGTTGTAACAAGTTTTCAGTGTTTTTGAACTCCAGAGTTGCCTACTCTGCCATTTTTGCTGATGTTATTAGGGTCAGAAAAATTTTGTATTCACTTGGAATGGACAGCCTTGTCACAGATCTCTGTTAACTCTTCTAATCTCTGTCATAATATGTTCTGAAGTGACCTGGACCACTGTCAGAAAAATGACTTTATGCTAATCACACCAGATGAGGGATAAGTAGCTAGTTCATTGATGGTCTTGCTAAGACACCTGCCCTACCAAGAGTGGAGGAAGAAACCATACCACATCAGTAAGAGTTTTAGGTATACAGGACAACACCTTCAGATTAGTATATCTTGTACCTCCCACCATGTTAAAGGAAGCACAAATTATCTGTTGGTCATCTGTAGTAATTAACTAACAATAACATGAATGGTACGTGACAAGATGTCTTCATTACTTATCTGATCATGGGAGTCATGGATAATAGTCTTATTCAGGCTTATTACTATTTTCTGATCTCTGTAAAAAGAAATATCCCTTAATTATGTAATAAATATTTTTGACAAAAACATATTTAAGTTCTCAAGAAATTAAGAGAAGAATGAGTGGGTGGACAAAAAATTTGGATGTGTAATTTTTCTTTGCTAAAGTCAAGATTCTTTATTTGTAAAATAATGACTTTATTATATTAGTTGTTTTCCAAAGTGCTCCTTAGAGTCTGGGGAGTCTATGGATGACCTCCAAAGACCATTGTCGGAGGAAATTAGATATGAGGAGAGTTTCCAAGTGGGCAGTTATCCAAGCCTTTCTCCAAGCATTAATGGGAGAAGTTCCACTTTTGACATATAAGACTTCTGTGTAATATATACTGTATTTTTTCTTCTTAAAAGAAAGGGTGCCACTATGTTAAAAACTTTTTGAAAGCCAATGTGAAAAATAATTTCTTAGGTTAATTCTGATGATAAACTGTCAAAATATTAAAATATAATTGTTATTTTTTTTAATTACCTACAATGTCATCTGAGTTTGGCCTGTATAATGATTTGTGGAATAAATAGAAGACAAAAGTATTGGGTATGGGCATTTTAAAAGTTTTATAACAACACTTATTGCCGAGCCTTGTAAATTATTTCAGGTAAAGTGATAATATACATTAATTTTACTTTTTGACATCTAAGACATATTATAAATAGAATAGTCCTTGAGGTATTTTTGAGGGTTTCTAAAAATCAACAGATAAAAGAGACTGTAAATACACAAACTTCCTTTATTATAGTTCTCTTTTGTTAATTTTCTATTGTTTAACTAGAACGGTAAATTTTCACCAGTCTGAACCACTAACAATGCATTTCCTGCCTGAAGAAACAATTATAGTCCTGTTCTTATACTATCCTACCAAATACGTTATCATCATTGAATTCTCTTGGAAAGATGTTTAATAATGTTTATAGGCCCAATTTTAGCATATTTTTCATTTTGAACTTCCAGGATTTGGATGAAACTATACATTTTCATTTGACTCATCACCAAATTGTTTCTATTTTTATTGATTTGGGACATTTTAACATTCATGAAAAAAATGAACATATACATCTCTATGTCATTATTGTATAGGAATATACTAAAATAAAATCACCTTTCAAAAATATCAAAAAAATATGAACCTTGATTCCTTGTTTCTTTTCTCCCATAGTTTTTCAAAGTTAGTAGAAGTTATGCCTGGGTAATGGAGATATGTATTGAAAATATTTGTGCCTTTTTAAAATTATCTAATGGTACTATATAGTTCATTTTTACTTAAGTTAAAACAATGTTTTTGTTTATCTTTTGCTTTTGTGTTAGAGTTTGATATTCTCAGTCATGCTCGATTTTTATCAGAGGCGTATTGCCCTCTCACAGTTCAGAGATGCCACTGTAATGCTCCAACTTACAATAGCTGGAAATAAAGATTTGAATTCTTTAATATTGATTCACCAGAATTAAATAAAATTCTGAGGAACATTTATTCCTTTTAAGTGCTTAGAATAAAAAGAATATCATTCACTTTTTTCATGTTTGCTGCATAATTGAATCTATATGATGATGATGATGATGTTACTATTATTTTTATACCTACCGTTTAATTGAGTGCATGCTATATGCCAGACTATGGTTGCTGTTCTGCAGGTTCAAAAGAATCCTTACAACAATGTGTTGCAGGTGAGGTGTCTGGTGCCAGTGGAGGTTGGTGTAGTGGGTACATTTGTTTACCCAGCTGATCTGGCCCCTGAAAGGACCCCCTGATGAGGGCTTTGTGAGCCTGTTTCCAGGAGGATTTTCCACTGTGGTGTGTGGGTGGAGAGCAGGAAAGCAAGCTCTAGATACCACAGTCATTTTTTTTTGTCTTTTATTTTTAAGTGGATTGCTTCAGTGTATTTCACTACCAGTGGGGTCTCTTTTCTTTATTCTTAAGGGTTTTGGATTTACATGAAGCTTTGTTGCACTTTGTTACACTTCCTCGCTGAATGTTGAGTTGTGCTCTTTCAAGAAAAAATGATAATTGGTATTATCAATTTAGATGTATCAATGAGAAGCTTTTTAGTTTTTGAATATGTGGTCATTCTGGAGTTGAAGTTACCAAGAAAAATTAATCATGATACTGTAAGACTGAATTAGAAGTGGCTTCCCTGCATTAGAAATGGGTTCTGTAATATTTTTGTTTACATTTCTTATGCATTTGATACCCTGACATACACAGACTGTGTGAGTGAGTCTGAAAGGTTTGAGTAGAGTGGTAGTGTGTGTGTGGGTGTGTGCATGTGTGTGTCTGTATGTACGTGTGTGTCTCTGTGTGTGCGTGTGTGTGTGTCTGTGTGCGGGGGGGTACATATGTGTTGTGTCTGTGTGTGGTGTGTGTGTGTGTGGAGTGTGTGCACGTGTGTCTGTGTGTGTGCGTGTTTGTCTCTGTGTGTCTGTGTGTGTCTGTGTGTGTGCATCTGTGTCTGTGTGTGGAGGGGGTGTGCGTGTGTGTCTGTGTGTGTGCGTGTGTGTCTGTGAATCTGTGTGTGGCGGGTGTGCATATGTTTGTGTGTGTGTTTCTGTGTGTGTCTGAGTGTGTGTCTGTGTGTCTGAGTATGTGTGTGTCTGTGTGTGAGAGAGAGGGAGAGGGAGAAGAGAGGCTAAGGTGCTTAATGTTTTGGTAAAATAAGCTTTTGAGTGTATCTAGTCTGATTTCCTGGGTGTATATGTGGGGAAGATAAGGCGTGGAATGATAGAGTCACTTTATGTACCACTGACAGCAGATTATTAGCAAAGCCAAGCCATGTCTTAGTCTCACCTTCCCACCACTCCATCACTCTAAACAATAAATCTCCACTGATAGAAATTTTGTGCCTCAGAGGACATTTGGCAATGTCTGGAAACATTTTTGGTTGTCACAGCTTGGGTGTTCTGCTGATAACTAGTGGGTAGAAGCCAGGGATGCTGCTGAACACCCTACAATGCACAAGACAGCCCCGCATAGAGTTATTTGGTCCAAATGTCAACAGTGCCGAGTCTGAGAAATCCTTTCAAAATGTGAAACATCACATCATGATTAACCAAGGAAAGAAGGCTTAACCATTAACCTCTGCTATGAATTTGATCAAAATCCAATGACTAAATATTTAATTCTAATTATGTAAAATATATCTGATTACTTAAAAAGAAAGTTTTTGCCTCTGGGCCATTGTCTCATTAGTAGGTGTTCCTAAGGACTGTTCAAAGTCTCACAAAGATAAACTTATTATAATTTCACAGAGTCTCACTAAGACAGGTTCATCATATGCTTATTACAAGCCCGACTAATACATCTAATTGTTTTCAGCAGGCCTAAGCGTTGGGGGCCAGAGCAAGCTTACAACCATGAAGCTACCGCATAGAGACACAGCAAAATAAGTCCGTCAAACTGGGCTGTGATTACACCTGCTTCATGTTAATATTTAGAATATAAAACTTTGCTTTAAAATATTTTGTAGACCTTGTACTTAAGTCAACATACTACTTTTTAAAATAATTAACACTAATGATAGCTTCAATTTATTTAATGTTGGGTCTGTTTTAAGCAGTTTATATCCATTATCTCTAAACCCTCAGCATGTGTCTGTTGGTCATAACATTCGTTTTATAAATGAAGGGACTGACGGGCTCTGAGATGTGACTCTGAGGTCTGCCTGAGATCAGGGCCTCTTCTTTTTAAAATGTGTTCTACAGTATGTTTAAAATATGAATCAGATTTGTTTTTCTTACAGGTTTTTTTCTTAACTTTTCCCTCAACTGACAAAATAGAAATCAGGTTGGCTTTGTAGTACAACTTAGACATTTTCACAGAAAATATGCATTGTTCCTGTAAAGAAATTCTGGACATTGTGAAACAATAATTCCTATTTCTAAAATGGTGAGAGAAAAATGATATTTTCTCTAACACTGCAGTAAGACTCATACATTGACATTCAGATTTATGTGGCTGGCGTATGTGGGTAGGCATAAGTCAGTTTAATAAAAGATGTGGCTTCCCAGCTGGTCTCTTGATTGATGAAGGATATATTTGTAAAATCACAGTGTACTCCGTGATTTTGTACATACATGTTTCTAATCTGTGATTTCAAATCACCTAGTGCGTTTCAATCAAAACCAAAACTGGCTTCCTTGCAAAAATTTTTCAGTTACTGAGACAATTATATGTTGCTTTAGAATAACCTACAAATATTGTTAATGCCATTGAAATTGTAGCAATTAAAAGTTAACAGCTGAATTCAAATAGTTACTGAGGTCCACAGAAAAATCTTTTCCATTTATCTTGCTTTGTCTATATTTCTGTTTTTCTTACTTTGTCAGTGAGAGGCATATACATGTAATGTTTGGCACTATTCTTTCAACTTATAAAAGTAGGAAAAAAAACAATATTAGAAGAAATTTTAAAATCACCAAACACTTATTCAATGTTTTAAAGTATATCTTTCTAATTTATTTTCTCTACAAGTCACCCAATCTTGAAATACTCTCATTCTTCTTGTTTTCTTCATTACTTTCATAGAACATCCATATATTTATTCATTTATCCATTTATACCTTCATTCATTTATTCATTAATTTATTTGCCTATTTGCAGAAGATTTGAAGACAAACACAACATTATCTCCTTAAGAAATTTACAGTTCTCTGAGGAAACAGACATGTAAATAAGTCATGAATATCACCTTTGGCTGTAGCATTAACTCTTTCTGAGGAGACCAGGAGAGGTGATTTCTCACAGAGATGGTGAGAAATAGCTTTAAAATTGGGTAAATGTTGCTGCGGGAGTTTTCAATTTCATGGTTTCTTCAGGGCTCCTCAATTAAGTGATAAGGATCCAGAGTAAAATCTGTTCTGATTAGTATTTATTCCCAATGGTTTCTGCAGTTAGATGCTGTTACAATTTTTTATTGGCCTGTAGCTCCCACTGTAATAAATAAGGCCACAGGAGAAACCTGATGACAGTGGTTTAACCAGATAAGTTCTCTTTTCCTCCCATCACCCAAGTCTGCATGAGCCAGTCATAGTCCCAACTCCTTCTGCCCTTCTTAGTGTGGCTTCCGTCTGAGTCTTGACCTCATGGCCTCACAATTAGTTAAAGAATGCTTCTCCATCTCAAGCCTCCTATCCTTGTTCAAGGAAGGAAGAAGAGGAAAGAAGTGAAATGGAGAGTCATCCACATCAGGAAGATGAAACTTTCCAAAAATGTTCTTCAGGCTTTCACTTATGTTTCACCAGCCAAACTGTACCATGTGGCTAAGTGTACTTGTACTGGGAGTCTTGGTAACATAAGGTGGGGTTTTTTTGTTTTGTTTTGTTTTGTTTTTTTAAACTGACCACTTTGTTGCCCCAAACAAAAATAAAAATTCTTTTTGTAGGGAGGGAGTAGAGAAATAATACTGGTGAGCAAATATCAGAATTCACAGGGAGGACTTAATATATAAAGTGAAATTGGAATAAACACACAAAAATTAACTTTCATTGATGTGTGCTGAGTACCTTAAGCTATTGTGAACTGGCCAACAAATTACGAAAACTCCAAGGCTGAATTTTCTCCTCTTTTTTTCTTACACGCCTCTTTTTTGCTTCTCACTGTTGTGGCCTCTCCGATTGCGGAGCACAGGCTCCGGACGCGCAGGCTCAGCGGCCATGGCTCACGGGCCCAGCCGCTCCGTGGCATGTGGGATCTTCCCGGACCGGGGCACGAACCCGTGTCCCCTGCATCGGCAGGCGGACTCTCAACCACTGCGCCACCAGGGAAGCCCACGGGACTTTCTTTTTATGGGATATGGAGTGTTAACATAAAGGTGTATGTAAGTCGTAGTGGCAATGTACCCTTTCAACTAAGGTGGAGATGAGGGATAACTCTGTTTCTACGATTCTAGTAGGTACCACACTATCAATCTACAAAGCATTTGTGAGCCAGATTTTGTAATAAGGACAAAGCAGGATACCTACTCCACTTTCTGACCCCAAGGGAAGTGAAGTTGTGTGGAACAAAGGAGCCTTCACTTGACAAACTTCCAAGAGAGACAGTGCCCTCCATATATAGCCAGATTTTACTGATCAGTAATTTATAAACTTGCCAGTAAAAAACTGATGTGTTAAAACAAAATTCTGATTGGTATGGGTTCAAAAGAGCTGGGGGAGATGGAAGTGGAGACAGACAAATAGTCAATTCTTTCAGGTTTTACTATAAAAGTGAGTTATTTGAAGGGTGAAGAGAAGTGAGGACTCAGGAATAGTAAAAATTTTCTGTCTCAAGAGACTGGATGTTGGCTTCTCTATTTAAGAGTGATAATACAGGGAACAGTAGAGGTTTTGGAAGAAATATAACAGATTTGGTGTCTGGAGATTATCGAGGGATTTAAATGGTTCCTAGTGCCTATTTTTATTAGACTGTTAGAAGTGCAGATCTGAAGCTGATAAACTGTTTTGGGCTGGCTATATATATTTGATAATTATTTGTATATTAGTATACCTGCTAGGGCTGTTTAACAAATCACCACAAACTTGGTGGCTTAAAACAATAGATATTTATTGTCTCACAGTTCTGGAGGCTAGAAGTCCAAAATCAAGATGTCAGCAAGGCCATACTTTCTCTCCAAAGGCTTTAGGGGAGGATCCTTTCTTGCCTCTTCCTAGATTCTTGTGGGTACCAAAAGTCCTTGGCTTGTAGATGTATCACTCCAGTCTCTGCATCTGTCTTCTCATGGTGTTCTCCTCTGTGTTTCTGTATCTAAATTTCCTTCTTCTTAAAAGGACACTAGTCATTGGATTAGGACCCAGCCTAATATGGTATAACCCCATCTTAACTTGATTACATCTGCAAAGACCCTATTTACAAATAAGGGCACATTCACAGGTACCGAGGGTTAAGTATTTAACATATCTTTCTGGAGGACATCATTCAGCCCACTGTAATATATATGGTGAAAGAATCCACAAAAATGGATATGATTACTCTGACAGAGGATGTGGGGTGAGAATAGGACCAGTGACAGTCCCTTGGAGGGATTCCTCCTTGAAAGAGAACAAAGTAATAAAGGGGAGGATAAGGACATGCCATGGCTTACAAGACATAAAAAATAATCCAGAAAAGTTGCATGCTGGCAAATGCATTTTGAAGAATAGATGTGATAAGAGGGTTAAAAATCTTCAGAGCCTTCAAGAAGCATGAGTACTGGCAATAGGCCATTGTAACTCTTACTAAAGATTGCCTACTAAACAATTGTTACTAAACAAGCTTGGAGGCAGATAGATCATTTAGGAAGACACTGCAGTGACCTAGACAGATTATGACAGTTGCCTGAACCAGGATTGTTGCAGTGGGAAGAGAGAGGACTGGGCAGCTTATTGAAGTAAAATCAAAAGGAGGTGATGCTGCATTGAATATAGAAAAGAATTCAAGGATGACTTCGAGGATTTTTTTTGGCAAAGTGTAAGACTGGTTGGCATTATTTATTTATTTATTTATTTTGCGGTACGCGGGCCTCTCACCGTTGTGGCCTCTCCCGTGGCGGAGCACAGGCTCCGGACGCGCAGGCTCAGCGGCCACGGCTCACGGGCCCAGCCGCTCCGCGGCATGTGGGATCTTCCCGGACCGGGGCACGAACCCGCGTCCCCTGCATCGGCAGGCGGACTCTCAACCACTGCGCCACCAGGGAAGCCCGTGGTTGGCATTACTGAGGTAAATAACACAGCAAGTCCGTGGAGGAATGATGATTTCAGTTGTAAATATCTTGATGACATATTGTCGTATTTTCTAGAAGCAGAGTACGGTGTGCTGATGTATATAAGTGTTGGAGACTCAGAAAAGGATTGGATCTGAATATAAGTATCTGGTAAAGAAAGGTGATAATTGAAACTGTTAGAATGGGTGAAATTATCCAGCGTGGTAGTAGATTTACATGAGGACATACCTGCAGTATATGTAGGGATGGGAGGGAAAAGAGGTGCCTCCAGAGGGCGGGGGGGGAGGATGGTGAGTGCTCATGAGGAAGACCAGGAGGGTGTAGTGCTGAGATCTGAGAAGTCTTCATGTAGGTGGGGCTGTGAACAGTATCAAAGGCTGCATAGAGGACAAGTAGCACGTGGGCTGAGAGGAGTCTACAAACTTAAAAACACACAAAATGTGCATGTGTGTGAACGCACATGCATGTGTGTGTGGGCAAGTGTGTGTTTTCAGAGCGTCACTTTGGTGTACTAAAGGGAGTAGATGGTAGATTAAATGGGGTTCCTGGCTGGAAAGAGCGCTTTCAATCATCTGACCATGAAGCAGAAGACAATAGTACCTAGAAGTGAAAATAACCAAACTGAAGTGAGATTCATCGGCATAACTGAAACTGACTGAAGAGCTGGTGGTGTTTTAAATGTCATGAGGAAAAACCAGATGAAAGGGAGAGTTCAGGGAGAGAGAAGAGAGTATGGTGACTGAGCACATTTTCTGAAAAGACAGAACGAAAGGAAACCTCAGAGGGTTAGTTCACTTTTTATGGGAGAAAGGTCACCCCCTCCATTGCATCAGGAAGTAAGGAGGAAAGGATGCTGTTCAGTAGAAATAGATGACAAATATGTTATTCAGCTAAGAATATTCTTCCAAATTAAGAGGGGAGGAAGAATAAAATAATTTGGAGACCTTAGCTCCCTAACTTTCAAATGCTGTTTTCATGCTATTTATAAGGATATAGTGATTGTGTTTCTTCTGCCCTCTCCTCTGAAAAGAAACTTTGGGCATTCTATGCTGTTAGTTCAACCAGAGAAGCTCTCTTTCATGTGGTCTGCCAGCACCCATTTGTCAGAACACTTCCTGACAGCTGCATCATGCCACCAGAAAGTCACTCCTTTCCTTTCCCCAGGGAAAGGGGCTGGAGAGCTCTCACTGGGGGCTCTGCAGACGGCAGCTCACAATTCCTGCCAACATGACTGAAATCAAAGGTTTTGACATACAGTTTTGTATCTTGATTTCTATACCCAAATAGTTTATTAAATTTTTTTTTTCTTTTCTGGGGCAATCTAATAAAGATCAGCTTGGACCAGTGATGTTTCCTATTGTTCCCGTAATCTGCACTATAATCTTTCTTTAAATCTTTTGCAGATAGATACGGTATTAGTTCTTGCTTTGCCATTATATTTTTTCTATTACTATTGCAAGTTATACAGATTGTTATTAAACATTAAACACACTGGTGGATGAAAGGGTGGATGTTTCTCCCTTTTTCACTTACAGTACAGTTCAAATAGGTTGTGTAGAAAGTATTGGATAACGATACTGAGTTAGGGAACATTAAAATGATTTCATTTTGGATAGCTCACTTGTGATCCACAGAGAGTGTTGTGGTATTGGTTTTGATAAAACTTCACAACCAATGGGAATCTTTTTTGAGTTAGTGTGGAGTGGCCTTAATGCTGGAAATAATCCTGTTGGCCAAGACCCCAGAGCTATACAGATGAGAAAAGGATGCCGGAAATTCTGTTGTTTACATATGTGTCTGTAACACTGAGCCGCTAGAGCAGCCCAGCAAGCCCAGAGGGTAAGATGCTTAATAACCTTGTGGTTTTCTATTTAATTTTTATATTTTCCTGCTGGGGCAGAGCATGTGTTATTCTCAGAGCAAAGAAAAGACAGTTGCTTATAAGATGCAGAACTACTGTAGGTCTGGGAAACAGAGGGATTCGGTGTTTCTTCTTAAAGTGGACTTGATTTCTTCCCTCTCTCTTCCATTTTCCACATTGGTATTCTTTATCCTGACAGCTTGTCATACATTTCCTGTTTTGTAAAAAATAACGGTGTACTAACAAAACTCAGGTAAGATTTTCAACTCTAAATTTAGACAGTAATATATTATGTTGATAATAAAACCTTGTTTTGTAGTTCCAAATGAATATGAGTTAGTCAATGTGTTTGAAGTAATCTATATTCTTAGAGTAAAAATAAAGTAGAATTATTATGCAAATCCTCCTATTTATGCCTCATCCATCTAGAGTTGTTTTCATTTTGCTGGTCCTCATGATAAATTCTTGTCACTGTTAGCAGAAAAGTATACTTCAAACTTAGCATTAATATTGATTTCTTTATATAAACTACCTGGGTAGTGTAGAGGAGAAGAGACATAGAATATAATAATAAAATCCTGACATAATAAAAGGAAATGGGTGTTTAGAGAAAGTAATTACAGAACTAAGGAAAAAGGATCTCTGAAAACCGTTGGGAAGTATTTGCTTATGTTTCCTGCAAAGATAAATTATAAAATAAATGTTAAATGGGTAAATCTGTTAAATAGAAATATAAAGGAGATATTCTTTTAAAAATACAATTATAAACATGTAAGTAACATGGCACTGAAATACACAATTTCAGTGTATTTGAAATACACAATGAAGTTTCTTGATATTCTCATTTAAACTAGTTTTCCTTTTTTCTAAAATCATCTGAATACACTTTTGCTAATATTTTTGTGGGATAGGGTATTGTTACAACTTTTGATTAAATATTTTGTTAATCATTTTATTGTCAAATATCCTATTGTCATATCCTTTAAAATATCCGTTAAATATCCTTTAAATATTGTCAAATATTTAAAGACATATAAATTAGTCTTTAATTCGGACTTTTCTCCATATTTTTACATAAGCATTAGATTAGAAAGGAATCTTGACAAGTTAGTGATACAATATTTGTATGTTTTGTGTGATTTTGCAATATTGATTTAAAATATCAATGTCTATTTGAATATTTAGAAAAATGTTTAATATGAATTGTATTTTTTCCTAAAACTTTAAAAAATAGTTTTCTTGTGAAATAACATCATTTAGTGGTCTCTCTTGCACTGTTCATATGTTTTCACTGGATTCAGTATTTGCTTGATCATTGGGACCTAGCTTCTTGGTGCCTCACTATGGGTGTAGCCTTGAAATTTATGAGGGTTTCATCTAATTATTAGAGCCACACATATAATGGCAGTAATTCTTTACAACTGAAAATGATCTCAGGCCACTTCTATTTGAAGAAGCATCATATCTCCTGTACTTTTATTGCAAGGTCAATTGAATTCTGCCATAATGCCAAAACCTTCAAAATTCCCTTTTTAGCAAGATTTTAGAGAAGCCTTGAAAGAAAAGTCTGGCTGCCTGAGCTGAGACTTAAAAAATCAGTGGAACTTGGATAGTTGTTGAAAAGCAAAAAGACTCTTCTGTTCAGAAGTAGTTGGAGCAAAGGGTTTTGAGGCATAAATTAATATACAGCCAGGTAGGATAGGGATGAGTGATTCCCCTCACTGGAGCAGAAAAAAATACACCTTGTGAGTAGTAGACATTGTGCTCAATAGCTAGGGCAGGATGGAGTTGTGGAGCATCTTAAAATTCACACAGATTAAATTTGCCCTTATATATTATACAGTGGGGACAATTGCAAATTTCTGAAGACATGGAGTATTTCTTCTCATCCTCTGCTTCCTCCTTCTTCATCATCATCTTATTCTTCTTAACCATTATCTTCTTCGTTTTTATCATTGGCATACTTTCAACACATGATTGTGCTTCTGTGTTCAAGGTAACTTACATACCTATCTACAATTTTGATAGCTGTGTGATCAAATGAACTTTATTTTACATATTATCTTTATTTTACATGTGAAAAAATCTGATGTTCAAAAATGTTAAATGATTTCTTTAAAGCCACAACTATAGTAAGTGGAGCCAGGATTCCAGACAATGTCTTTCTGGCTCCAGAGCTATTCCACTGTGCTGCGCTGGTATTTTAGGGATGTGAATCTGGCTGGAGTTATTAGCAGGATGGTTTGGAATGGGCATTGGGGTAACAGAACTCAGGGAGGGGCGGTGAGACAACAGGCAGATCAATTTCAGCATGTGTAAACCCAGCCAATCACAGTCCTGTCAGGTGGTCCACTCTTGGCATTGGGAATAGAAAGAAGAAATTGATCCTGAAAATAAGCAGGTTTTACATTTAAATTCTGTAATATGCTGTTCTCATATTCATCTCTTATGCTTTCCTCTCTCTTTTATTTTCTTGAATGTTGTAGTCATATTCAGAGAAGATATATTTTGATTTCTCAAAGGAAATTTCATCTCTGATTTTCATCTAATATTACTGATTCACAAATGAAATATGTGAAATGACTGGAAATGATACTGGGATTACGCTGACATTCCTTTGTTTCTTTTTGATTCATGATATGAATGAATGCCTAGTGACCACACCTTCTTAAAATTATGGAGAGATGCAATTATTACCAAAAATAATTATCCTATAAGTTTTATTTCAATGGGTGAAGAGTAAATATAAAATTTATGTCGCTAATAGATAATTTTGAGAACAGTGTATGTATAGTAAAAAGAATAGAACCTATTTATCAACACTTTCCTATTCAAATATCCAAACCTTAAATGTATTATTTTGCTTTTCCTCTAAATAGAATAAGACTAATCTCTGCAATAACATTCATTTTCTTCTCTTCTATTTTTCAATGTTTTTAACGAAATAAAATTAGAAAAGCACCTTATGTTATAATAATGAGTTTTGAATAATATGTATAATTTCTATGATATCATTTTATTTATTTTTTTAAACATCTTCATTGGAGTATAATTGCTTTACAATGTTGTGTTAGTTTCTGCTTTATAACAAACTGAATCAGCTATACATATACATATATCCCCATATCTCTTCCCTCTTGCGTCTCCCTCCCTCCCACCCTTCCTATCCCACCCCTCTAGGTGGTCAAAAAGCACCAAGCTGAGCTGATCTCCCTGTGCTATGCGGCTGCTTCCCACTAGCTATCTATTTGACATTTGGTAGTGTATATATGTCCATGCCACTCTCTCACTTTGTCCCAGCTTACCCTTCCCCCTCCCCGTATCCTCAATTCCATTCTCTAGTAGGTCTGTATCTTTATTCCCGTCTTGCCCCTAGGTTTTTCATAACCATTTTTTTTTTTTTAGATTCCATATATATGTGTTAGCATACGATATTTGTTTTTCTCTTTCTGACTTACTTCATTCTGTATGACAGACTCTAAGTCCATCCACCTCACTACAAACAACTCAATTTCGTTTCTTTTTATGGCTGAGTAATATTCCATTGTATATGTGTGCTACATCTTCTTTATCCATCCATCTGTTGATGAACACTTAGGTTGCTTCCATGTCCTGGCTATTATAAATAGAGCTGCAGTGAACATTCTGGTACATGCCTCTTTTTCAGTTATGGTTTTCTCAGGGTATATGCCCAGTAGTGGGATTGCTGGGTCGTATGGTAGTTCTATTTGTAGTTTTTTAAGGAACCTCCATACTGTTCTCTATAGTGGCTGTATCAATTTACATTCCCACAGTCAGTGCAAGATTGTTCCCTTTTCTCCACACCCTCTCCAGCTTTTATTGTTTGTAGATTTTTTGATGATTGCCATTCTGACCGGTGTGAGATGATATTTCATTGTAGTTTTGATTTGCATTTCTTTAATGATTAATGATGTTGAGCATTCTTTCATGTGTTTGTTGGCAATCTGTATATCTTCTTTGGAGAAATGTCTGTTTAGGTCTTCTGTCCATTTTTGGATTGGGTTGTTTGTTTTTTTGTCATTGAGCTGCATGAGCTGCTTGTAAATTTTGGAGATTAATCCTTTGTCAGTTGCTTCATTTGCAAATATTTTCTCCCATTCTGAGGGTTGTCTTTTGGTCTTTTTTATGGTTTCCTTTGCTGTGCGGAAGCTTTTAAGTTTCATTAAGTCCCATTTGTTTATTTTTGTTTTTATTTCCATTTCTCTAGGAGGTGGGTCAAAAAGGATCTTGCTGTGATTTATGTCATAGAGCGTCTGCCTATGTTTTCCTCTAAGAGTTTGATAGTGTGTGCCCTTACATTTAGGTCTTTAATCCATTTTGAGTTTATTTTTGTGTATGGTGTTAGTGAGTGTTCTAATCTCATACTTTTACATGTACCTGTCCAGTTTTCCCAGCACCACTTATTGAAGAGGCTGTCCTTTCTCCACTGTACATTCCTGCCTCCTTTAACAAAGATAAGGTGACCATAGGTGTGTGGGTTTATCTCTGGGCTTTCTATCCTGTTCCATTGATCTATATTTCTGTTTTTGTGCCAGTACCATACTGTCTTGATTACTGTAGCTTTGTAGTATTGTCTGAAGTCAGGGAGCCTGATTCCTCCAGCTCCATTTTTCTTTCTCAAGATTGCTTTGGCTATTCGGGGTCTTTTGTGTTTCCATACAAATTGTGAAATTTTTTGTTCTAGTTCTGTGAAAAATGCCAGTGGTAGTTTGATAGGGATTGCATTGAATCTGTAGGTTGCTTTGTGTAGTAGAGTCATTTTCACAGTGTTGAATCTTCCAATCCAAGGACATGGTATATCTCTCCATGTATTTGAATGATCTTTAATTTCTTTCATCAGTGTCTTATAATTTTCTCTATACAGGTCTTTTGTCTCCTTAGGTGGTTTATTCCTAGATATTTTATTCTTTTTGTTGCAGTGGTAAATGGGAGTGTGTTCTTAATTTCACTTTCAGATTTTTCATCATTAGTTTATAAGAATGCCAGAGATTTCTGTGCATTAATTTTGTATCCTGCTACTTTACCAAATTCATTGATTAGCTCTAGTCGTTTTCTGGTAGCATCTTTAGGATTCTCTATGTATAGTATATGATCATTTTAGAAATGTACTATGTACTATTTTAGAAGCTTGCTGTCACTTAAGTAGGCGGTATTGGAACAATACCTTTTGCCAAGCATCCAAACAGATAAAGATAGTTGAAATGTAAAGATTCATCTTTTAAAAATTATCATTACTAAAAGAATAAGTACATTTGTTGTTTCAAATGCTTTGATCACTGACTCTATGACATTTTATTTTAATTAAATAGGTCTAGGCTGAATTCCAAGATAGTTTTCCAAATAGGGAATTTTGTATACCCCAGTCCTCAGTGCTGTCACCAGTTATAGATGTTCAGCTGTGATCAAGTGTGAATTGAGACTTTGGTTATAAAAAGGAAAACTGGATAGGTATTTTATTGGAGAAAATCAGCCCATCAAAGCGAAGATGGGTTGGGCTCAGGGCCATTTCATTGAAATCAATAGCTTTGCAGAGGATTATTAATCTTATTATATGTTTAAATATTATCTTGGTGATTTATAGTCAATGGTATTTGCCAAGAATTGCTGTTACGTGTAACAAAGATATAAAGATATTTGACGTTAAAATTCTGATAGAAGCATCATTTTTGGTAGCTGAAGACAGAGATATCCTTAGTATTGGGTAGGAAACATGCTCATTGCAGAACTTACAAATCGTATTTTAACCCAATGCTTGCTTTTAGTTTGTGGAATTTAAGGTTAAAAAAAATAGAAGTGAGTCTTTCAGTCACTGACTCATGAACATATGTTTCTAAGTTGCAGGAACTGTTTAGAAATGTAACATGAGGTAAAGTGACAATATTTAAATGAAGAAGAGCCTGAAGCAACTTTAGACTAGTTTTTACGGAAAGAGTTCTGAGGGTTTTTCATAGTCTTTCATTTCCTCCCTTAGTGAATTTAGGATTATGAAGGCATTATGTCAAAAGTTGAATTTATGATGGATGCCAAAGATCAAATGGCTTTATTATTCAGCATATATTCATAGATTCCTTTCTTCTGTTTACTCATCATCTGAATGAGGTGAAAACATTACTCACAAATTATAAGTGCTCAGTGGAATGGTAACACTTTGTAGCAAAGGAGGGAGGGGGAGGTGGAAGTGCCAGGCAATCCCTGGAGTTTAATGTAGTTCTGGAAACTTCTATTTGTAAGCCTTTCCTAGGTAGGAGCTCGAGTAATTGCAGGGGTTGTGTAAGGACTCAGGTGTTCCTCATTCCATTTTTAGTTCAGAATCTCCTGTAGGTTTACCTATGGCAGGACTGAGTCGGACCAAAGCCAGACAACCTAGAGCTGCTCTCATCTCATTCTCTGATGCTGCCCAGGTTTCTCTGTTCTTCTTATCATGACAGAGCTTAAGTTATAAAACTTATGACTGTGTGGATCGAAAACATTGATTGTGACAATTATGATAATAAATGGACTCTAAAAATGTTGATGCTGTATGAATCTACATGCTGGTTTCTGAACTTTGGATGTGGGACTGCAATAAATTTGACCTACTAGTGCAGATTGATGGGAAAGACTCCAGCACTCACCGAGCCATTAGCAGGTCTGCTCTCTTAGAAGTGGGCTTCTCACAGAAGTCAGGGCCTAAGCTTAGCTGACACCAAAGCTCGACTCCTAGGCCTTATATTAATATATTCACTTGTCTATATCTACTCTGTGGCTGTAAGTGGTTATTGAGTATTTTGTCTATATAAATTAATGAAAATGACACATTCTAGTAACCTAGATGTTTATCAGAAACAGTATCAGAAGTATAAATAATGCAAGAGGCAAACTCCCCCTCCCAACTTCTCAGTCCTGTGAAACCCCTTGATTCTCTTATTTTTTGGAAAGGGTACACATGCCTTTTTTTCTCAAGTCCCTCATCTACTTTCCACACTATTTCAAAAGTATTTGTGGCTGACTATGTATAAACATTTGTCTTTTGTAGGTAAAGATATTCACTGTAATATATATATATATATATATATATATATATATTTCAGATAATTCAAAGAATTAAGTTCCTGGTCATGATTAAAATGGAAGTTAACCTCACTGAAAACTTTTTCTATATTAATTATAAAAGTCTATCAGCATCCAGTTTTCCAAGGTCACCTTCTTTAGGGGAGTCTGATTTATTTAGTAAAACTTGTAATACTTGTCTTTTGGGGAAAAAAAAGAAT
Source organism: Monodon monoceros (assembly GCF_005190385.1). Lineage (NCBI taxonomy): Eukaryota > Metazoa > Chordata > Mammalia > Artiodactyla > Monodontidae > Monodon > Monodon monoceros. Next base: position 8,245,384 of record NW_021703765.1, on the reverse strand, counting down.
AGTTTTAAGTCATTCTGTTTTCTTGCAGGTTTATTCACTTAGTGGTGAATATCTACTGTGTCTCCGACCTTGTTCTAGCAATAGAAATAGAAATGCAAACTAAACTAAAAATCCCCGCTTTCATCAAGTGTAAATTTTAGCTAGTGAAGCAATAGAATCCACAAATTCTATAATTATATATTAAGTAATGATAAGTTCTTGATGAAAGAAGAGGCAGGCTAAGAGGGAATGGAGAATGTGTGTCCTTTTGACATAATCTGAGAACTGCCCTCCGTCAGGGTGAATGAAAGAAATCTACCATGAGGAATCTTAGGAGGAAAAGTTATAGGCAGATTAAAAAACACTAGTCTCTAGTCAGGAGAGTATTGTCTTTTGAAGGAATGGCCGGAAGGCCAGCAGCTGCAGAAAGTAAGCAAAGCAGAGGCAAGTGTACCGTGAAACTAATCCAGCTAAATTTCAAGATAATCTTTTACATAAAAAAAAGGTCTCCTCACCCCATAATGGTATGAATCTCAGGTCCAGAAATCTCAGATCCTGGAGAATAGTTTGGAGAAGTAGCCTGTACCCAGATCATGAGACCCTCACAGGCCGCAGCAATAACTTCTTTTTTTATTGTGAGCCTGATGGGAAGTGATTTAAGTGTTTTGACCCTAAGTTAAGTTTTAAAAGGATCACTCCAGCTGTTGTGGAGAATACACTGAAGTAGGGAAAAGTTAGAGAGACTGGGTAAAATACAACAGTCCAGGCAAGAGATAAGGCAGTTTGAAACAGATACTAGAAACAAAGTTGTTGAGATTATGGAAATACAGAATTTTCCAACTACGATGATGTGCAGTGTGAAGAAAGGAGGAATCAAAGATGATCTCTTAAAAAAAAAACAAAAAACAGATGATCTCTTGGCTTGATCTGAGAAACTGGAATAATAAAATATCCGTTTGTTGACAGAAGGAGGCCAGTGGGAGGAGTAGTTTAGATTGGGAGCTGGCGTTTAAGAATTTGGTTTTGGACATGTGAAATTTGAGATACCAGTTAAATATTGAAGTGGAGATGTCAGCTGGATTCATGAGTTGAGAACTAAAAGAAGATCTCAGATTACTCAAAATTACTCAAAAGATCTCAGAATACTCAAAAATTACTCAATTTTGGTAAACATCAGGAAATAGGTGGTTTTGAACGCAAAGGACTGGATGCATTCAGCTAGACATATTACCCCTGGGGAAGAGAAAAGGTGCAAAGACTCAGCCCTGGAGCACTTCCACCTCAGAGGTGTGTGGTGAGACAGACCCACTGAAGCAGAATAAGAAGCAGCCACCAGCAAGGTAGAGAAGAACCATGAGAGAGGGGTCTTCTAGAAGCCAAGTAAATGAGTGATCTGGAAAGATGGAATGGCCAGTTATATAAATACTACAAATTGGTCAAGTAAGACAGGAATTTCAAGCCTGGAATTAAACATTAATTAGATTTAGCAATGTAGAAGTCATTGATTGTTTTTGTAGAGATCTAGGCTTGAATATTAACACAGTGGGTTCAGGAGAGAATTGGATGAGTGAAAATGTCTTTTAAAGATTTTTGTTTCAAAAAATTCCAGAGAAATAGGATGGCCCCTGGATGGGGATCAAGATGATTTTTTTTGTAAGGTTGACGGTATTACAGCCTCTGCCTATTGCCTGATGGGAATGATCTAGAAGAGAAGTACAAACTGATTTAGTAGGAGAGAGGGGACTGTTTTCGGGGGACCCACATTCTTGAGTGTGTTAGAAGTGATTAGATGGAGCATACAAATGGGAAGTTTGGCCTTAAGGACCTGAATGATCCCTCCATAGAAACAAGCAGAGTATAATGGTATTAATGAGACTGATAGCTGTGGTAGAACCAGGGTATAGTGGTTGTCTTTGATAACTTTTCTTTTCTTAGTGAAATAGAAAAAACAAGTTCATCAAGAGAGATGGAAGAGTTGAGAAAGACATGGGAAGTTTGAAGACAGAAAATGTGTGGCGTTGTTCAAGAGAATGGGAGAGTGAATTGATCGAGTTGTCTTGGTAGCACTAAGGGCTGGCTTGATGTTCAAGTCAAGAAGTTGAAGTGAGACCAGATGACAAGGGATGTGTTTTCTCCAAGTATGATCAGGTGCTGAGGTGCATCTATGGACCAGGCAGGTAGTTGGAATTAACCAGAATTAGAGTTTTCTAGGCAAGTAAGGTGGAGAGAATGCCATTCTAGCCAAAGGTAATTTGCTAATAATGGAGCACAGAATAGGGAGGGCAACGTTGATGTGAAGTAGATGAGAAATAGAAGGCAATAGAATCAATTTATAGGACGTCCAAGTTGGGTCAAAGAAGAGAGTTATGGGACCAATAGGAGAAGGAAATCAGAAAGGTGCTTGACATTGAAATGGGAAAGAAATGCTAACTTGGTAATGGCATCTAGAGTATATAACCAGCCAGTGGGTGGGTGAGGTAGAATTATTGGAATTAATAGGAACTGAGAGATGAGAATATTGTAAGGATAACGTATATGAAAATACTTTGGATATTAAATGAAGTTTTTGTCCCTGAAAATATATTTCATCCCTCTACTACCTAATCAATTAACACAATTGGTTTTACTAGATAAGCTTTATTTTTTATTAATAAATATTTTTAAATTTACTTAAATGTGGAATACTTGCCTCATAAAAATATATGGAAAAGCATAATGATATATATATGTATATGTGTGTGTGTGTATATATATATGTATATATAGATAGTTAGATTGTATTATGGTAGAAAGATAAATATTCACAGGTAGACAGTAATTTTAATACCCATCCCATACTGAGACTCTAATTTTTTGTTTGTGAATTTATCCATTTACCTTCTTGCTATTTTTTATGATGTTTTGATTGGTCTTACAGACTGTATTAGAGAACAATCTTCAGGCAGGGATAAGATCTAGACAGAATTTTCCACATCTAACAAATTGTAAGCCCATAATCTTTCTAGAGGTTTATTATTTTGCCAATGATTTAGATAAAAATAATGTTTATTAATAATGTTATTTAGTGTTCTTGGGCTTAAGTTTATAACACAACCAATATTTTTACAATTACATGTATTTTTTTTTTCTTTTTTTTGCGGTAAGCGGGCCTCTCACTGTTGTGGCCTCTCCCGTTGCGGAGCACAGGCTCCAGACGCGCAGGCCCAGCGGCCATGGCTCACGGGCCCAGCCGCTCTGTGGCATGTGGGATCTTCCCGGACCGGGGCACGAACCCATGTCCACTGCATCGGCAGGTGGACTCTCAACCACTGTGCCACCAGGGAAGCCCAATTACATGTATTTTTAAATATAAGAAACATTTTTGTATTGTTATGAAGAAATGCTGTTACATTAAAAAATGTTTTACTGATCAATTAAAAACAAAGAATCATTTCTGTCTAAAAACCCAAGCTGTCTAAACAGCTTCAAATATATTTTAATGGGCTTTCTTAAAGCCTAGATGAGAATGCTGACCAGACATATATCCGTTGTTTTGAATGATGTCAGTTGTACCCTGGTGCAACTAGTGCAGCATCACCTCTTCTGCATTATGTGACCATGTGGCAGAGAATGAAAATGTCCTGTTTATTTGCATTTAAATAACAGGCATTACTTTTGTCTGTATTTCCACTATCAACAGAATGCAGTTTCCAAGCATATATTTGTAAATACTGTTATTAGTAACCATGTTAACTTGAAGTATAGATTGAAAGCCTCTGTAAGATAGAGACAAAAATATTGCCAAAATGCACGGAACATATTTTTTAAAAATCAAAGCATAATTTTCTATTTCTGTACAATCCTCTATGAAAAATAAACCCCCTTAGTTTTGTTTAGATAGTCTAGAGTAGAGATGTCCAATAGGAATATTGTTCAAACAACATACACAATTTAAAGTTACATTAAAAAGTTAAAATATTGCATAGCACAGGGAGATCAGCTTGGCGCTTTGTGACCACCTAGAGGGGTGGGATAGGGAGGGTGGGAGGGAGGGAGATGCAAGAGGGAGGAGATTTGAGGATATATGTATATGTAAAACTGATTCACTTTGTTATACAGCAGAAACTAACACAACATTGTAAAGCAATTGTACTCCAATAAAGATGTTAAAAAAAAAGTTAAAAAATAAACATGAAATTAATTTTAGTATATTTTACTTAACTCAATATATTAAAAATATCATTCTAAAATATAATCAATATAAAATTATGAATGAGATATTTTACATTTTTGTTTTCTATACTGTGCCTAATTTACATATACAGTACATCTCAGATCAGACTACCCTCATTTCCAGCTCCATCTGGCTAATGACTGCCATGTAGGACAGGCCCCAGAATATAAACAATTACAAAGTATTCTCACAGCAACCATAGATCATGGTTAGGAATTATATTTATCTCTGTGTTGTAAATGAAGATACGTGTTTGAGTGGCCTTCTCAAGAAACAGATTTATCCCGGGTTTTCTGATTCTGAACCCAGTATTCTCTGGGTTTCAGTATACCATTCTGATGCTGTTATATTGATATATTTTTGTTATACTGATACTGAGAAGTATGTGACATATCATGACCCGTGGAAATAACTGGTGTTAGTATGTTTTTTCCTTGCTATAATTTAAGAAAACCTAATGGGTGTGAAAAGCAGGCAATGATGAAAACAACGAAACCCAGTTTCTAGGAATCCACACATTTCTTAGTTTTTTTTTCTTCTTCTTCTTTTTATGAATTAAATGAAAGATACAAATCTGGGAGAGCAGAGAGAGAAAAAAAGTAAAAATAAAGTTTTTGAGGAAGATTTAAAATTGTGGCATTATTGGGATTACTTGGGAAAGAGTTGAAAAATATTTATATGATTGAGAGGGTGAATATAAACAAAGCAAGTTTAAAAAAATGAGTTTAATCTGGTTTCAGCTCTTTCCTTGCACATGTCTTACATTTTCTATGTTAGAGACTGGAAAGCCAGATCTGTTGAGAAATATAAACACTGGCTATTAACTTCCTGTTATTTTGACATTTTTAATGCAATTCCTTACTTGTCTTTAGTAAAGAAATAAAAAAATACAACTATGCCTACAATAAAAATAAATGCATGAAAACTGATTCCAGATCAATTAACAATTGTGTTAAGAACTCTGTTTTATAGTTAAATTGCTTTTTTCTTTAGTGTTGTCTATTTTTATGCCAAAGGACAAAAACCAGAAACATCAGCTCTTAGAAAGATGATTGGAGAAGTTGAGAGACATTCTATGTCTAAACAAATTACTAATACATTTTGGCTAAAAGGGAGAAAGTAAAGCCAGGGAAGAAGTTTTGCTAGCACATAAAGTAACTGATTTTCAAATCAAAATCTAACATTTACATCTTTAAATATTTCATGTCTTTTCTTTCAAATGAAATTTTCCCAGTGAAATCAAGATTTTGGATATATTATTATAAGACGTAGCTTAAGTATTGCACAATCACCATATTTGTTTTTCTAGGGTAAGGTATTTTCCTCCCAATGATATATCTGAAAATGGATTACTTGTTTTATATTAATTAAAATGTAAAGAATTAGAACAAAACATTTGATTGATATTATTTTTATCTCAAAAGAGTCCATAAATCAATAGGCTATAAATCTAGTGCCAGTGACTGAGATAAGAAGTCAACGTTTCGTCTAAACATCAACTTCTTATTAGCTGCTGTTCTGATAATTTGTAATGAAATATATGTATATATTAATATTTCTTCTTTTGTTACATAATATAAGAATGTCCAGTTTTGAATAATTTCATTGTTCTCCTTTGCTTTTTCTATATTATTTTATTTCAGTTTTTCTGAGAGTTAAAATGCTCCTTAGCAAGAAAAAACAATTGGTTTAACATCCTTGTAATACTATAAATAAATATAGTACTATAAATGCTAATTTTAATTATACACAAAATCAATTTCACATGTTCCTTTTATATTTTTTCCATTCATTCATAAGAGGAACAATATACCCTCTGAAACTTATGCTATTTCTATTCAGAGGTAGGTAGCCTTGTGATTTCAAAATAGATTAATCACGTGTTTTAAGGAAAAAACATAATTGTGAAACTTGGGTAGGTCCATATTCACTAATAATTTTATTTTCTTAGCGTCCTCTGTAATCATATCCACACGGGCATATAATTCAAGAACTAAATCTGACTTGTAGTAATTTGGAGTTGCCAAGGGCTTCACTGAACTCCTGCAGTTCTGCACCTTGAACATATTGCCATGGGTGGGTATTGCAGCTGGTTTCCTGTTTAAAATATTTCGAGAACTTTTGAAAGTTCAGTTCGTTCTCTGCCCAGAGTTTCTTCATTTTCCATAAAGAAAGAAGAACTGAACATCTGTAAATATTTATATTTGGGAGATTAATCAGTAATATGTGATTAAACCCCGAAAATTGGGTTACTCTGTGTTGTAGTTTATGCAATTCTATTATTTACAGTTCTTTCAACATGTTCAAAGGAATTTGCTTTGTTTGGTTCATAACCTCATTTTTGTTATATTTAAAAACATGAACACATCTAGATCAGATGCTATGAGTGAATCTTTGGAGAAAAAAAATATCCTTGAATTTGACTTGAATATCTGTGAGTCGTATTTCACAAGTAATCAGAATGTAAGCTCCATCAGGATGGACATTTAAATCTATTTATTTACTGATGCACCTTCAACCCCTGGAACAACATGCCTGGCAGTTGGCAAAAATTAAACAATATTAGTTGAATGAATGCATATGAATATTCAAGGCTCAAAAGCTAAAAAATATTTACCCTTATTCTACACTAGCAACGCGCAGAAATAAGTAGACATTATTGTATAGGCATGTGTATGTTTTTAGTAAAACGATCATCAAAATGTATTGTTTTACATGCATTTACTTGTTTGTGTGTCTCATTTTGCCTTTGCTTCACATGAGTTGCAGAAATCATTTCAAAACCCTAAACTGAATGAAGATAAAAGTAAAGACAAATGGAAATAAGTATAGGTACTTTAAAACTCTTAAAAGTACTATTGTTAAATTAATTAAACAGGGAGCCTGTTAGACGGAGGGGTTCTAATGTCATGGTGGCCTGTGGAAGCAAAACAAAATCTAAGTCCATTAACACCTCAAGGTTACTAAATTGAAACCTAAGGACAGCTAATCTCAAACAGCCAACTTGGGATTAAGTTATAGCTAATCAATAATTTCCTTCCTTTGTTTCCACCTTTTCTTTATAAAAGTCTCTCCTCAGCCCCTGTCAGTGGACTCTTCTTCTTTAGCACTATCTGATTGGAGTCGATTTTTGCTGAAATAACATTTTTAATATGCCTCGGTTTATCTTTTAACACTATATACTTACCATACTTGTTCTTAATTATGTGTATTTTAGTTTGTGTACGAATTTTCCAGTCTAATTTAGAGCCATGGGAAAGTGTTCATATTGGAACAGGGCACATCATGTACAAGAGATGTTGGCTTGAAATAAGGCAAACAAACAAACAAAACCCTAATAGGACCAAAAATTTGGAAACAGGTAGTGATCGGTGTTTTTCAGATGGTTTAGATTCTTATCTATCTGCCTTCTGCCTACCTATTTTTTTTTTAAACCAAGGAACTTATTTGTAAACTTCAGTGAAGGACTTTCATAAATGAACAGTCATTTGCATCAACGTACTCAGCAGGAGGCGAAGCCCTGTCCAGACATGGTTATGCATCACACGTATGGCTTCTATCTAACTAAAATGAAAATGTGACAGCAAAACCCAAAGTTTTTTGTTTGTTTTTGCAATTCTACAATGTCATTAGGAACAAAATTAAGGAGGAATTTACCCCAATCTGCCTTAATCTAGAAAATAAAATCTCTAGTGTTAGCGTGTTTTAGTCTGTATTAATTTTGGGTGCTTTCTGAGTGCAGGTTACTCTATGGGTGTTTATAAATTTAGTGATTTTTAGAGAGACGTTTTTTGAAGAATTTTCCTAACTAGGAAGACTAAGTATAAAACCATATAGTGCCCCACGGAAACATTCAAGAAAACAGTTTTCTTTTTGTGTTGATACAGTGCAAACTTTAAGAAAGGGGGAATTTTGAAAAAGATAGCCTAGGTGATTAAGTGATTGAAAGGTAGAAGGCTTTTGGGAGAGATGACAGGTGATGATCTTGGGATTTCATGAAGCATGAAGGACAGCAATCTGACTTTCACAGGTAGGGAGAGAAGCTGAATTAGATAATGAATATCTGAATCTGGAAGAGACAAATATTAGACTGAGTTTGACTTTGATGAACTGAGCATATTCACGTAAATGGGTAAATAATTTAGTCACCAAATAAAGGTACCTTTAAAATTTTCCACTTTGGAAATAAATATGATTCTCCTACTGACACTGAATGAAGTGAAACTCTCATGAGGGATAGGCAAAAATATACTTACAGTGTTAGATTTTCATCTTCACATGATGAGTGCTTAATCTTTTATTGTTAAACACTAGTGTTGAAAATAAAGGCGATTGCAAAAGCTTAAGTCATGGTAGATGTTTACGAAAAGGAAAATAAGCTTTTCATATTTCCATTAGGAATTTTCAGTATTTTAATGGGACAATATATTTGAATAATTTCATTTAAAATAGATTCAAAATCCACATTACATTAACATGTCAAATAGTCTTTGTTCTACTTTATGAAAAGCATTATGTTTTTAAATGTATGCTGCGACAAAAATTTAAATGTTAACCAAAGCATTTATTTCAGAAAAATTTTTCCTTTTAAGTTCACTGAGCTTTATAATCATTTAGAAATTATGGCTATATGTGATCACTGAACTATAGAAGTTGTAAAGCATCAGAAAACAACTTTCATGTGGTGGTTAAGATAATAGAAAAGCTTTTTAAAGAACATAATAAGGAATTGAAATAGTTTCTCTATAGGTTAGCATTACATATCTGTAGAATCTAACTTATGTCTTTCAGATGTTGAGTATTAATTGAATAGATTGATGTTTTGAATAAATCAGAAGGAGTAAAATACAAAAAGGAAGAAAAAATTAAGAGTGTAATGAAAATTCAAGCATTTTCTATTTTTTTTTGTTTGTTGCAGAATATTTGGGAAATGCATAAAAGCAAAAATAAAGCAAAAACTATGCATAATCCATGCATAATTTTCTGTTTTTTCTATATAAAAATATGAAACATGCATATTTTAGTTCAAACTAGAACTTCTGCATTTCTCATAGAAAAAATATTCTTCCTGAAGAATTAACATATAGGAATAGAGTATTGACACCAGAGGAAGTTATTTTGATAATCCAAGACTAAAAGCTTGGCTAGAATGAGAAGTGAAATATCTAGGTATCCAAGCAGAGGAAACTTGGAAATGCTGAAAAGGCAAGGAATAGAAAGGAGGCCAGTGGGTAAGACTGGTGCAGCTGTAATAAGGATTTTGAACTTAATCCTAAAGATAATGGGAAAGCAGTAACACAACATTGCAAATCAACTATACTTCAATAAAAAAAAATAATGGGAAAAGCAATTGAAAGAATTTCAGCAAAGATGAAATAATCAAATGAAAAATAGAAAAATCTGTCTCCAGTTATCGAGTGGTGAAGACTGGTGAAAGGGAGAACAGTTGGAAATCAGTTTCAGTAATCTAAGAGTGAGACAGCTGTACTTGGATTAAGTACATCTTCTCTGGGATGGAGAAAAGTGAACATAGATTACAAACTTCTTAGGAAGTAAAATGAGCAGGATTTGGTAATTGATTGGATACAGGGGATGATGAAGAATGAATAGTAAGGAAAGTCTAAATTTGGGATTTACACAACTCAAAGGATATTGGTGACTTTTATTAATACGAAAAATAATGGAGGAAAGCCAGAATTAATCTTCTACGGAATAAGGAAAATAAAGAGTTTTCCCTAACCTCCTTGAAACAGCAAAATTCACACTTTCCATTTCCACATAAATACACACACACACACCAAATACACTTTTCATTTCCAACAAGCCTGAGGATTCCAGATTAATGAAATAAGATTAATTTGTTATGGCACAATGGACATACATAAACAATATTGCATGCATATGCATTTTGGCAGTTGTAAACTCTTTTCTAATTGAATGGTAGTTTTTGTCCCCTCTGGATTAATTAATTGAGTGTGTTCTGTGTTCTAGTCACTGCAGGACAAGAATAAATAAGATGCAAGCTCATAGACGACAGTAGAAACAGATATATTGAAATTATTCTGTGGTATCATAAATCCAGAATAAAGTAATTAACCAGAGCATGGGGCCACGGAAAAAGGAGGAATTGACTGACAAGGAAACATAGTGTAGATCCATCATTCTCATTATTAGCCAGCCTTCACCACAATTACACACACAAGAACAAATTGAACTCTGTCTTCGTTTTCTAACAGTTTCTGCTCCGACATCTTTTTATAGGCACAAGACCTGTCTTTTTATCTAGACTGCGTACCTCTTATAGTATAAGTATAAGCTAAGAGCTGATGACAGGGCTAGGGTAGCCTCTCCTCTGTTTCTACGGTCTCTGTGAAATGTGCATCCTATTTGGGCAGGAACCAAGGAAAAATCAGTTTGAGTTATTTACTTCAATTTATCATTTCATTGTTCCCATAGCTTTAGATAAGTTGGAAGTGGGATTGTTTACATGCCATATCTTGTTCCTTATTTGATCTTTAAGTGCTTTGCTTTCTAAATTTTAATAATCTCATTTCCCTTGATTTCATTTTAGCAGATATTTTATTGCCCAAAGGAGGAATAGACAAGAGAGAGTTGAAAGAGCTGATTCTCAGGATAATATCCCCTAGCTTCACTGAAGTTTTGGTACTAGTGATTAGAAACGTGTGAACATCGGTTTTACATCATGTGTTTTAATTTCAGCCACAAATTCATGATGTACAGAAAGGAAATTTTATGTAGTAAAAAAGAATCATAAAATAATAGCTACCACTTATTGAATGTCTACACTGTGCCTAGATTTTTTTTTTTTTTTTTTTTTTTTTTTGCGGTACGCGGGCCTCTCACTGTTGTGGCCTCTCCCGTTGCGGAGCACAGGCTCCGGACGCGCAGACTCCGGACTCGCAGACTCAGCGGCCATGGCTCACGGGCCCAGCTGCTCCGCGGCATGTGGGATCTTCCCAGACCGGGGCACGAACCCGTATCCCCTGCATCGGCAGGCCGACTCTCAACCACTGCGCCACCAGGGGAGCCCTAGATTTTTATGTATATGATAGCATTACCTTCTCACAGCAAACTGATAGGGTATTATCACTCCAGGTTTATTGTTAAAATTGAATCTGAGAAAAATTAACTTCTCCAAAATTTTAACACCTGGTTGGAAGTTAAATCAAGTCCCTTTTCACTATACCTTTCTATTTTCTTCTCACTTTTTAGAGTAACAAAAGAAATTGCAGAAATTTTCTTTGAGAGCCAATAGTTATTTTAGAATCAGGAATAATGGCTAAAAGCAGTAGGAAATAGGAAAAAGAGGGTTTGTCTGACTTTAACGTATTACAAAATGAAAAGAAAATGTTTTTGTATTCACGTTAACTTCTGTTATGATTAAAAGATGTGCTTGACTCCTCTGTTGTTTTACATCGTGGAAGGAGAAAAGCTGAGTTGTATTCAAGCCAGGACAGTTCCCAGGGTAATCAGAACACTTGCTGCTTTGCTGTTTACAAAAAAAAAAAAAAAAAATCTGTTACCTTCAATTTATTTTACTAATAGGGACAATCTGCTGTTATAAAATGTTACATGTGTTTTTCTATTTTCTGTTTCAATTTATTATTACTTTTATGAAATGCTTAATTGGCTTATATTTGTCTGAAAATTCTTTTGACTTGTAATAGTACAGATAATCTTAAAGTATAAAAGAAATTTGAATATGGGTTTGTTTTCTAGATTTTATGCAACAGAGCTCTGGGAGACATGGGACTCTGAGGTCAGATTTTTTATGCTGCCAAAGATTGTTAGAAATTTAAAAGTAGATCTGGCTGTCATAAACAAGATGAGTAAGTGGAACTTGACGTTTGAATTTAGTCTTCTTCCAAAATATCAGTTACTTTCTTTTTCACATTTTCCACTTTGATTTTAGCATTTGAATAGCAAAATAATGATCTTGATTCTGTTTTTATGTGTCCCAAATGTTTGAAAATGGAAATATGTTCAAAGAAGTTGGAAGAAGTGGTTGAGTTTGTTTTTTTCTTTTTCCCTCAAGTCCAATTATCTTTGTGTTCTTAATTCTCATTATTTTGAAGCAGGCCCAGAGAATTCTGTTGGTTTTCAATTTAAACATTTTGAAAATGCAAGAAAGATAACTGGGGAGATGTTATAAAGCAAATGATCATAGGGGGTCATGCGTGCGTGTGTGTGTGTGTGTAGGGGCAAACAGGCCAATTGACTATTTTGTTATGAGACTTGTTAAGGGCTTTCCAAACCATGTGTTTGCTGAGAATCATGGCTTTATTTCCATTAAGAGAAGTATATTTGATAATGAAATTCTGATAATCTGAACATGATTGTTTTAATGAGACTTAGTTTCATAAGACAAGGAAACATCTGGAGACCTTAATCTGAGTAGTTAGGTAACTAAACCATGAATCAACTAGTGCATTATGGTCTGTTCCCTTGTATTAAAGAGACATGATTACAGAAACAAAACAAGCTTTCATCTTAATTATATTCTGTAGGTACAAATTTCATCAAGCATTTTATTGGAACTAAACACAGTGACTTTACTGGACATTTTTGTATTTTATGCCCGTTTAAATCTCCATACTAAATCACTCTATTTCACTACAGCTAATTGGGAACCACTGAGCTCAAGCAAGATGTTGTGTTGTCTTTTCATGGAACACAATCTTCTTTCAAACAGAGCTGATTGAGCTACAGTTTGCCAAGGACTGTGAGCCACATGGACTGGTCCATGTTATCAGGTCCCCCCGTGGGACTGAAAATTTCTTACTCACACCATAATACTTCTTCCTCAGCCACCAAGCAGAGTGACATTTGCCCTCTCCTATGCTGTCCCTGTGCTCGGTACTCCCTTTAGAGCTCACGTTACTATGTTGTGATGTTAATATTCTCTTTATCATGTCTCTTCTGCTGCCTAGTCTGAAAGCTGCTTCTTGACAGCTAGAACTCTGGGTAGATGTAGTAAAGACAGCACCTGGCTACTGGCTTCTTTCTGATTATCTAAATGGTGGGGTTCAACCTTGATGGCTTCATGTGAAGTGAGCAAACTGTAAGCATAAGCCCCTCAATGAATTTTTAAAAAGGACACACCTGTTTAGCCACCATCCAGCTCAAATAAATAGTGAAACTTGTATGCATTCTAGAAGCTTCCCTCATGCCTGCTCCCTGTCATTCCCATTCTATCCAAAAGTAAACACTATTCTGACCTCTGTCATGGTAGTAGCTTTGCCTCTTTTTGAATTTATTATAAATGGGATCATTCAGAATGTATCATTTTGTACCAGCTTCTTTCAGTTACCATTTGTGATATGCCTCTCTTTCTAGCACCGGTGCATCCATTTTTATTGCTATATAGCGTTCTATCACATGACTATAGCAAAATTTATGTATGCATTTTTAGTTTACGGACAACAGACAAGTTCACTTTTGAGCTATTAGGAATAATGTATGATAATTTTTATGGATAGTGGTTTTACATTGTGGCTTTAAGTTGCATTTCCTTGATAACTAATGATGTAAGAACATTCCACGTGTTTACTATGTGAATATCATCTTTCTTGAAGTACATTTTAAAATTTCTAGCATGTTTAAAAAAAAATCATGTTGAGTTCCCTGGTGGCCTAGTGGTTAGGATTCCGGGCTTTCACTGCTGTGGCCCAGATTCAGTCCCTGGTCAGGGAACTGAGATCCTGCAAGCTGCATGGCATGGCTAAAAAATAAATTAATGAAATTTAAATTTAATTAAAATAAAAATTTTTTAAATCATGTAACTTTTTTCTTGGAATTTGTAAAATTCTTTATACAGTCTAGATATAAATCCTCAAGGGAGAATACATATAGCTAATACCTTCTCCAAAGCAGTTGTTTGCATTTTCATTCTGTTGACGATATCCTTGTTTGAATAGAAATTCTTAGTTTTAATAAAGTTCTATTTATAAATATTTACTTTACGGTCAATGTTTGCTGTCGTGATTGGAAATCTTTGCTTACTGTAAGGTAGTGAGAGATTTTTCTTAGGTAACTTCTAGAGCTTTATTGTTTTCTCTTAAACTTATAGGTCAGTGCTCTATTGGAAGTGGTCTTTTATTTGGTGTGATGTAGCAATTAGTTCCAGGTGGCTATATGGTTGAGTTGGCACCTTTTTTTTTGAAAAAAAGTTTCCATACTGAACTGTTATAAATCAGGCACCACAGGGATTTGGGTCTGTTTTTGGACTCTCTTCTCTTCCATTAGTCTGTCTTTCCTCCTGCTAATCCCTTGTTGTCTTAATTACTGTAGCTTTATATTATTTTAATATCCAGTCATATAATTCCTCTAAGTTTGTTCTCCTTTAACATTTTCTTGGCTATTTTTGACTCTTGGTATTTCCAAATGAATGTTAGAATCAACTTTTCAGTTTCCACAAAATAAACCTTCTGAGGTTTTTGACTGGAATTACACAGAATCTACAGGTCAATTTGTATAAATGTGCCATCTTTACAATTTTGAGCATTCCAATTCACAAACATGATATATTCCTCCATTTATTTAGTCTTTAGTTTCTCCCAGTTACATATTGTAGTTTATAGAACACAAGTTTTCCCATCTTCTGTTATATCCCTAACTATTTTGATGTATTTCATGCTATTACAAAATAGTATTGGTTTTTAACATTTGTTATTTGATATGTAAGTATTAGTTTCTAGAACAGAGAAATACACATGATTGTGTATGTTGACTTTACATCCAGTAACCTTACTAACTTCACTTATTAGTTCTTATAGTTTGTGGATTGATTTGAATTTTCTACTTACACAATCATACTGTAGGAAAATGGCAGTTTCATTTCTTCCTTTCTATTCCTATTTAATTTCCTTTTCACTTGTTAAGACCTCTCCTCTTGTATAATACTGACCAGTATTAGTTTTAGAAGGTACCCCTTTCTTATTTATGACTTGTGGGGGAAAGCTTTCAATAATTCACCACTAAGGATTATTGCTTTAGGTTTTCTGCAGATAGCTGTTACCATATCACATGTTTTTCCTTTTATTTTTAGTTTGTCAATTTTTAAAAAATGGTAAACTCATGCTCAATTTTTTCAAATTCACCTTATTTATCTATTGAGATTTTTCTTGTTTATTTTGTTAATATGGTTTATTGTGTAAATTGCAATGATTGATAATCAAATGCTAAATGAATTTCATATTCCTGGAATATATTCAACTCCTTTGTTTTATATTAATCTTTTTAACCACCAGATTTTTCTTGCTAACATTTCTGTTCACGTTTTTAGTGGGAGATATTTGTCATAAAGTTCTTATCAGGTCTTAGTATCTAGGCTGTTTTGACCTCATAAAATGAATTGGGATGTGTTCACTTATTTTCTTTTATCTGGAAAATTTTGTGAAAAATTAGTACCATTTCCTGGTGTGAAAATATTTTCTTTATAAATTCTTCATAAATAATCGTTGCTGGATTTTAGAGACTCTTTTCTTTTAAATATCTCTCATTCATTCATTCATATAGTACATATTTACTTAATGTCCATTCTAACTCAGGCATTATGCTAGCCCCTGGGGATAGAATGGTGAGCAAAAACAAACATGGTCCTTACCCACGCTGAACTCACAGCTTAGTCAGTGGGGGAGATAGAGAGTGGTCAAATAATTTTAAAACGTGGACCACAGCTCTGTTGAGCACTGAAGAGTATCAGTGTTCAGACATCATGGCAGGGGGACCTGATCTGAGTCATGATTGCGGAAGCTTCCTGAGGAAGCCAATAGTCAGAAATAGATCAATTAATTTCATTTTTCTCATTTGAACTGACATCTAATTCATATGGCTAGAATTCTGTAAATGAGAATAACTGACTATCCAATGTGGCTCATTTTCTGTGCTCTGTAGAGAATTTCCCAACCTAAAGGAGTTTCCATAATCAAATTCATGGCTTTCGCACTAAATGAGAATCTGGCACAAAAACTACATGTTTAAGTCAAAAAAGAAAGACTACAGGCAATAAACAAGCCTCATTGGGCTTTTAATAGCAACGATTAAAATAAATACTTGCTGCTTGTCTTAAATTCAGTATAGTAGTTTTTCTTATTTTCACTTGTTCACAAATATATTTAAGTCTGCATTTTCCAGGATGTTGTATTTTATGAAATTTTTTATTCATTAGTTTTATAAATATAATATTTATATTTTATGTTAACTGTTGGAATACACTATTATAATCACTTTCCTAACTCTTCTACTGAACTCAAATACAACACTTGAATACCCTAGAGAGAAAACAAACCTTGCTTCCTCAAAATTCTTCTCAATAATGAAAAATGCTAAGTGTTGTTCTGTGTGGGAAGTGTAATATGAAACCATGCCAAATACAGGCAGCAGGATAATGTACACAATATGTTTCAAAGTCCTTTTGTATTTTCTAGGGAAAAAATCAGTAGTATTTAATTAATAAATGTAAAAAGCTATTTTAAATTTAAAAACATACACCATTTTGAGTAAGAATATAGACACTAATGTAGTTACAGGTAAAAATAAAAGAAGGTATCCAAAAATAATTTCAAAATTCCCTAAGGAGACAACTGTCAAAGAGTTTTAAATTTAAGTTCTTCTTTTGGGACATAGTGAGTGTAGAGGTTTTACTAAATATGTTACGTCAAATATCACTTTAACTGAGAAACTTGTAAAACTATGAAATTGGAGGCCATTCTAAATATCACAAAAACTGCTGTGAAGTTTTCCAATGATGGAATTTTTTATTGTTTAAAACAGATTTTACAGATGCAAATGGATAAATGTTTAACATGTCAAATTGGTACTTTAGTTTGAAATAGCAAATTTTTAGCAAATGATTTTTGATCACATTCCTAAAGTCGATATTATTGGAAAAAATATACTCAGAGAAATGAAAATATTGAAATGTGTACAAGTCATCGTTTGAATAATACAGAATAGCCAGACTAAGGTAGAATTATAAATATTTTAAAATCTTTTCTGTTAGGCCAGAGGCTCTGTGAAATTACACCTTGTAAAAACAATTTACAATAATGAAAATGTGGGATATACTTTTGCTGAATTGAAGAATCTATTTGTCTATCATACATACATATACTCTCACACACTCATGCATAGACTCAGAACAAATAGAAAATAGAGAGGCATAAAGACAGAAATACAATCAGATATGCCTCTTGGTTATGGTGAGAAGTAAAAAGGTTAATATATGTGAAATGCTTAGGAAGTTGCTTGACAGTTTCTCTTGCTTTTTCTCTCTTTTTCTCTGTCTCCAAATTTCAATTTAAGATGGCATACAGTTCAGTTTATCTATAATTTTATTTGCAGAAATTATTCTTATCTAAAGATAAATGTTATAAAATATGTTAGTTGATAAGCATTTAAAAAACGAATTATCCTCAAATCAAACTTGATTGATGAAATTACAAAACTTCATGATTTTAATGCCACCTTATGTGTTCAAAATTATCACTACTGAACTTTAAAAAAATGCTGTTTCAATAGAAAGCTTTTCTCGTATGGTTGTATTTCACATTCAAAAATGGGAAAGAAAAATTCTAAACAACTAGTAGGCATTCTTCATTTTTCCAAAAGCAAATCAATATCTTACTGTCAATTGTAAAAAATACTTTTCAATAAATTAATTTATCAGAATATTAAAATGTAAAAATGAGCATGCCCATTTTCACTTATCTCTAGAGAGGAAAATCATATGCATTGAATTAAATGTGCTAGAGCAACTTCAAGTCTTCTGTAATTGTAGACCGTCATGTGCTCTTGAGAAACATTTTAGGAAAGTGAATTGTACACTGTCCTCATTTTCTAATTTTAAGTTGTTAAAGGCATTGTTGAATGTCAGTTTATATTTCCTCTTATTATTACCTCTTCAAAGAGCCAAAATATACTAATTAAAATCCAAAATATTTTTCCCTTATGGTTTTTGATTTCCCAAATATCAACAGAGACTAAAAATGGATTTTTTGGACAATTCAATTTTTGCGTGTGTGGCGACTGCAGTCTTTTAGCTATTTCACAGTAATCTGTAAAGAAACTTTTCTGTGCTATCAAACTAACATCAAAACTTTAGAACAGTGATTAATAAACTGAAGCTGTTCAAATACTCTAAAGTATTTGAATTGCAATATAAGTACAATAGTCAAAGCAATAAGAGGTAATTTTTTGATTTGTTGTGGTCGCTCTGATGACATATGTCATTTGCTTTGTTTGTGATGGTTTTCTTCATTTTTTGAATTGGTTTCATGATGTTTTTCCTGTAAATTAATGACATGGGTAGCTGTGACTTATTGTGATGGCTCTCAAAAAGACCAGCCAGTTTTGCCTAATGTCAAGGTATCTAATTTAAATAAGGTAATATTTATTACATTTATTCCCTTGAATACAATATATCTGTAGTGCCATGAACCCTTTAATTTTAACACTATCTGAAGAAACACCATAAAATTTATTTTCTCTTAATCCTGTGATTGGCATTTGGATTGATTTTTACTGCTTCCTTTTCCCTCATTTTATATCATTTAACTTTTGTATTGATACTGACTTTAATTGGTAATTGTTAAAATTTTATTTCTTAAGTACTTTCACTTTTGTGTAAGCTTAGACTAAATTGTGATGGATGGCCATGGTAAATGATAATTTGAGGAAGGGATTTAATGGTCATGGATTGTCTTTCTGTATTGCTGTATAACAAATTATACCACAATGTAGTGACTTAAAACAGCATTTATTGTCTCATAGTTTCTGTGGGTTAGGAATCAGGTATGGCTCAGTTGGGTCCTGTCTCTGAGTCCCTCAAAGGGCTTTAGTTAAAGTGTCTGCCTCGGCTACAGTGGTCTTTAGCTCCATCTTGGGGTGGATCTGCTTCCAAGCTCCCTCAAATTGTTGTAGGCAGGATTTAACTTCTCATAAACTGTTGACCAGGGTCAGCCCTCAGTTCCTTACCATGTGAGCCTCTCCACAGGAAAGCTTATGACATGGCTCTTGGCTTCATCAGAATGACCAATAGAGGGGGTGATAGGCAGAGTGCTCGTAAGACAGAGGTGGTGTCCTTTCATAACCTAACTTCAGAAGTGACATCTCATCACTTTTGCAATATTATATTAATTAGAATCATGTCATTAGAACTAGCCCCCACTGAGTGGGAGGGAATTACACAAGGTTGTGACTATCAAACTGTGGGAATAACTGGGGGGACATTTTAGAAATGTGCTTACTACACTTTCTTTTCATAATGATAATAATAAAGATATTATTCATGTGCATTGAAAGAAAACATTTTGATCTGACTGTTTAAAAATCATTTTATCCAATTATCCTTAGGTTAAGGAAACATTTGAAACCATAGAACAAAACACAGGTTTGTGGCTTGAAGTCATAGCCATAGTCTTGCTTTTTATTGGCATTTATTAACACCTGATTAATCACATTAATTGTTATATAACTACTATCTATATTTGATATTTTTAAATGAGTTAAAATGAAAGATTTTTATATGCCATAACATTTATGTTGCTAAATAACCAGTGCTGAATTCTTAATACAAAATGTCAACACTTGGAACACCAATTCGATTGTATTTTTTACCTGAAGTCATGGAAGCTACAAGGAAGCTACAAGTCATGGAAGCTACAAGTTGAAAGAAAATCAGTATCAAGCACAAATTTTACCTAGTGAAATTTCCTTTAGGAATGAAAGGGAAATAAATCAGACGAGAGAAAACTAAAAGATGTTGTCATTAGCAGACTTACCCTTAAAGATTGGCTATGGAAGTTCTTCAAGCAAAACAGAAATGATAAAAGGAGGAATCTTGGAGCATTGGAAAACAAGAAAGAAATCAAACAGCAAAAATAGGATTACATGTAAAAGGATGTCTTTCTCCTCATAGGTTTTGTAAATCACATTTGATGATTGAAATGATAATTACAACACCATCTTATACTCAAGAAAGTGATGTTTAAGAACAGGGGAGGTAAAAGGACCTAAACAGAAGTTTTCCTCACTTCACTTAACGTGGTGAAACATTAATTCCAGTAGACTATGATATCACATCTGTCTATTTTTATTCCCAGGGCAACCAGTATGAAAACTGTATGAACAGTCAAAAATTCTACAGATACATCAAGCAGATGGAATCCTAAGAAATGTTCAAATGGCCTATAGGAAAACAAAAAAGAGAAAGGAATGAAACAGAGGAAACAAACAGAAAACATAATAAAATTCCTTAGACTTAAGGTCCAACATATCAATAATTACCTCAAGTGTAAATGGCTTAAATACAGCAATTAGACAGAGATTGGCAGGGTGGATAAGACAAGCAAACAAAACAAAGCAAAAAAACATGAGCACACTATATACTATTGTGTTTAACAAGAAATTTAACTAATTTAACAAATTCATTTCAAATTCAGTGACATAAATAGCTTGAAAAATGAATGGAAAAAATACACCATCCAAACATTTTTTTTTTAAAGCTAGGGTAGTACATTAATGTCAGAGAAGGTATTTCATAGCAGAACAAAACAAAACAAACAAACAAAAAACCACCATAGACCTAGGCAAAGAGGGAAATTTATCAGTCCATTAGGAATACATCACAAGCCTAAATGAGTGTACATCAAAACAACACAGTCTCCAAATATGTGAAGCAAAGCCTGATAGAGCTGAAAGGAGAAAGAGATATATCAAAAATTGGGGACTTCTACAACCCCTCTAAGCAACTGATGAGTTAACTGATGGGTCTAGCAGATTACTAGATGGAGAACCAACAAAGATGTAGAAGATCTAGATAATCAACCAAAATGATCTAATTATCATATATAGAACATTCCACCCCCCAAATGCAGAATATACATATTTTCAAGTGCCGTGGAATGTTAACAAAGATAGACCAAATCCTAAGCCAAAAAAAAAAAAAATCTTCAACAAATTCAAAAAATTGAAATCATGCAGGTATGTTCTCTTACCATAGTGAAATCAACTAAAAATCAACAATAGAAATATTTCTAAAGAAGTAGAAATTAAATAGTACATGCCTAAATAATCCATGGGTCAATGAGGATTTCTCAAAGGAAATAAAAATTATACAGAAGTGAATTAAATGAAGATATAACATCAAATATTTGTGGGGCAACTAAAGCAGTGCAGAGAAGGAAATTTGTAGAACTAAATTCTTACATTAGAAACAAGGAAGGGTCTCAAAACAGTAATGTAAGTTTCTACCTCAAGAAACTAGAAAAAGAAGAGCAAAATATACCCAAAAAAGAAGAAAGAAGGAAATAATAAAGGTATAAGCAGATATCAATGAAATTAAAAACAGGAAATTCTCAATGAAATCAATCAATGAAATTGATTTCATTGAAATCAGTCAATGAAATTAAAAAGAGGAAATTCTGTATTTCTCAATAGAGAAAATCAATGAACTCAAAGCTGGTTCTTCAAAAAAATCAAGAGTATTTGATAAACATTTACCAATACTGACAAAAAGGAAAAGAGAGTAGACATAAATCATGAACATCAAGATTAAAATAGGGGACATCACTACACATCCTGCAGTCATTATGAGGAAAATAAGGGAATATTATTAAGCACCTTTATGTTCATAAATTGACAACCTAGAAGGTGTGGATCAATTCCTTAAAACCATAAAATATCAAAAGTCAACCAAGATGAAAGACAATAGTTGAAGTCTAACAAACATTAAAGAAATTTGAATTTATGACTAAAAATTTTCCAAAAATGAAATTGCCATGTCTATATAGCTTCACTGGAGAATTCTTTTGTTCAGGCTACCATAACAAAATACCACAGGGAAGTCCAAGATCAAGGTGCCATAATGGTTGCATTTTGGTGAGGTCGTTTTCTGATTCATAGCTGGTGCTTTTTCACTGTGTCCTCACTTGTGGAAGGGGTAAGCAAGCTCTTGGGGTCTTTTTTATAAAGGTACTAATCCCATTCAGGAGGGCTCCTGACCTAAGTACCTTGCAAAGGCCCCTCCTCCTAATACCATCACACAGAGCACTAGGATTTTAACATATAATTTTGGGGAGGACACAAACATTTGGACCATAGCACTACCAAATATTTAAAGTATCAATACCAATTTTACACATGTTCTTCCTAAATATAAAAGAGGGAATATTTTCCAACCTAATTTTTTAAAGCCATTATTACCCTGATCCTGAAACCAGACAAAGGCAATACAAAAAAAGAAAACTGTAGTCTGATATCTTGCATGAACTTATGTAAAAATCTTCAACAACATCATACCATGACAAATTCAAAAACGTTACAAATAATTATACACAATGACCAAAAGGAATTTATTCCAGATATACAAGACTTCCAACATTTGAAAATAAATCAGTGTAATTTCCTATACCAACAGGCTAAAGAATAAACATCATATAATTATATCAACTGATACAGAAAAGCATTTGATACAATTCGACATTCATTTATGATAGAAAAAAGTCTCAGCGATCTAAGAATGGAGAGGAATGCCTCGACTTGATAAAAAGCACCTGGAAAAAAACTTTACAACTATTATCACGCTTAATGCTGAAAGATTGAATGCTTTTCCCCTAAGATTGGGAACATGGAAAGAATGTCTGCTCTTTTATTTAACATAGCACTGGAAGTTCTAGCCACTGCAACAATGCAAGAAAAAGAAATAAAGGGCATTTAGATCAAAAAGGAAGTTATAAAACTGTTCCCATTTACAGATGGCATTACTGTCTATATAGAAAAATGCCAAGAAATTTGCAAAACCCAAAACAAAACTGTTAGAATTAGTGCGTTCAGCAAGTTTGCAGTATACAAGAGCACCACACCAAAAATCAATTGCATTTCTATATACTAATATAAGTGCATGAAAAAATAAACGAAAAACACAATATCATTTGTAATCACTCCAAAGAAAATGCAACCTAAAACATATATAGGCCCTGTATATTGATAATTGCAAACTTCTGCTGAAAGAATCCAAAGATCTGAATAAATGGAGAGGCATGCTGTGTCCATAGGTTTGAAGACTCAGTGTAATAAAGATTTTACTTCTCCCCAAACTGATGTATTGGTTTAATGCAATTTTCATCAAAACCCAGTAAGTTTTTTTTGTACACATAGATGAGATTGTTTTAAAGTTTATAAAGAAATGCACAAGCTCTAGAATAGTATAGTATGTAAACACATAAAAATACATTTTTAGCTATCAGGGAAATGCAAATTAAAACCACACAGAGATATGCCTATCAGAATGGCTAAAATGAAAAAAATAGTGACAACGCTTATGCTGGAGAGGATGAAAATGTAAAATGGTATAGTCACTCTGGAAAACAGTTTGCCAGTTTCTTATAACACTAAACATGCAATTACTTTATTTCCCAACAGGTGAACTCATGGACATTTATACTACAGAAATGAAAATTTATGTTCATGCAAAACCATTATATCAATGTTTATAGCTGTTTTATTTCTAATAGCCAAAAACTGAAAACAGATCAGATGTCTTTCAATAGGTTAGCAGGTTAAACAAACTGTGGCATATACCTACCATGGGATACTCCTCAGCAATGAACACAAAAACTCCAAATCAGAATATTTATACTTGCAACAACTTGGATGATTTCCAGAGTACTATGCAGAGTGAATGAGTGAAACAGCCAATCTGTAAAGATTGCATGATGCATTATTAAACTTCCATAATATTTTTGTGATGAGAAAATTTTAGAAATGAGAAAATTTAGAAATGGAGATAATTTAGTGGCTTCCAGGGATTAGTGACAGGGTGAGGGAACATGAAGACTGTGGGTTCTGTCTTGACTGGAGTGGTGGATACACAAACCCATACGTATGATAAAATTGTATGGAAAAAATATATAGACAAACCAAATGGATACAAGTTAAACTGAGAAAATCTGAATAAGTTCAGTGAACTGTATTGATCTCAATATCCTGACTGGGACATTGTACATAGTTTTGGAAGATGTCATCACTGGGAGAAACTGGCTAACATGTTCATGGATTTCTTGGTATTATTCCTACAACTGCATGTGAATTTACAGTTATCTCAATAAAAATTCAATTATAAGGTATGTACCTTTCTTATTTTGCATTTTCTCTTCATCTCTTAGTATTTCTGGCTCCAGAATGTAAAAACAAATAATAAATAAAAACCTCTCAACTAATATATATATTCATTAATATTTATTACAAGGCTACATAATAAGGATTGACATTTTAATTGTAGAGTACAGATATTTCAAAATAGTAGGAGAGAAGGTTCAGTTTACTCAATATTAGAGTAGAAATCTCTTCTGTCTTTGGAGTAGTTGAATCCCCTAACTTTTCAAGTGTTTTGTGTTATGGAAACCTCAAATATGTTTTTTTTAAAATTCTTTACCCTTAAGGTTTAGACTCAAGAGTAGTTTAAAGGAAATTCCATCCATATGTTTATAATTTAATATGTTAGGCTGCTTTTTTTCTTTTCTTTTTTATATTTGATGTCTGAGAACTCTCTTGAACTACTTCTTTCAGGGATCTTTTGGCAAGATTAGACTACGTCACAAACCAAAAATTTCAGTTTGGATTTCAGCATACAACAATAATGTGTAGATTCTGTACAATGCCAAGAAGTTTTCTCATTTTGAATCTAAATGCCATAAATACAGAGTTGAAGGTTAATCAGTGGCATTGAAAATAATTCTGGTTAATGTTAACTCAGAGTCAATAAATTATTTTATTCTTAAGGTGTACTTGATTTTGGAAATTTGTTAGTTTTCTTAGTAATTCTTAAAAATATTTTTTATCTTACCACTTACTAACAGAAATGAATGTTCAGTGAACTATTTCAACTGCACATCTGCCTCTACTTGACCAGACCTATCAAATAATTTTTAAAAAGTCTAGTCTTTTAAAATAGGCCCTGCTCTTTTCTATCATAGCATAAACCATGCTTAGTAAGCATGTATGATTTGGATGTAAAAATATAATCTTAGTGTATGTTAGTGATTATTAATTCATGGTCTACAATGAAATAAACATTTACTGAGAACGTGATAGTCTATGCAGATGATTTATATTTTTTGAATCCGAAAAAGACTTTATAAGTATGTTACATGAACCTTGGAAACAATAATGAAACAGAAATTTATATCCAAAATACATTGAAAGTAACTATAATTTTCCCTTAAGTCTTTGCTGCTGTGTAATTGTAGCAAAAACAGAAGAGTATTTTGCCATGAAGGAATTATTTTCACCAAGTACTGTTGACATTCCTAAATACACACAAAAGTGTAGTTCAATCTGCTAAATAATACTATTAAAATCATACACAACCCAGTTAAAATGTGTATTTTCTATTTGTATAGATATGTATATGTACATTGTGTATATACACACGTACACACACATGTATATACATACATACTCATGTATGTGGTATACATTTTTTGAGGTGGCTTGGGAAAGCACCTTCAGGGTACTGAGACCTAAATTCCTTAATTTTCTTCTTTTGAACAGGCAATTTAATGCTACGTTGATGCGGGAAAGCTGGGCTCCAAAATAAAATCTTGCTCTGAGACTAAGGTTGTGAGAACAGGGCATGAAGTGTTCGTGCCACAACCTTCTTCTTCACCCAGTCTTCCTAGCATTTATTTTTTTATTTTTATTTAAAAAAATTTTTTTTTTTTTTGCAGTACGCGGGCCTCTCACTGTTGTGGCCTCTCCCGTTGTGGAGCACAGGCTCCGGACGCGCAGGCTCAGCAGCCGTGGCTCACGGGCCCGGCCGAGCCGCGGCATGTGGGATCTTCCCGGACAGGGACAGGGACACGAACCCGTGTTCCCTGCGTCGGCAGGCGGACTCTCAACCACTGCGCCACCAGGGAAGCCCCTTCCTAGCATTTAGATCTTTCTGTTATAAGAAACAATTGGCTGATAAATTCTGTAGCCTTCTGGATGCTTTGATGGGTTGAAACTAAACTCTTCCCCCAAGCCCTCACTTTCCTTAAATTAAGAGGCAATGAGACAACACGCTTTGCTGTGGTGTTTGGGTCAGGATGCTGATATTTATCCTGAACATTTGTGAAAGAAACGATTCGGTATAGTGGCAATAGTGCTAAACTTTGAGATGAAAGATCTAAATTAAGTCCTGTCTCTACCACTTCTCAGGTTTCTTGACATTGGTCCAGGCACCCATACCTACCAAACAGAACTTCTATAAGCATCATGTAAGATGTACATTAAAAGTGTTTCAAAAATTGTTTTATTATACACATTTTATTATACATTGGAAGGTTGATGCTTGAAATTCTACTGTTAGCATTTTACCCTCTTAGTTTGAACCTTCATTGCCTTTAAAATTTTAAATACTCAGAGCAGAACATATTGAAATCCAAGGATTGAGGGAAGAGCATTCCACTCACAGGTCCCAAGGCAGGAATGAGCACGGCCTCTTCAAAGAATAGGAAGAAAGTCAGCTTGACCGGAGCAAGCAGGGAAGGTAGAGAAGGGCTGGCGTGGTAGGAATTGAGGTCTGGAGGGAGGCTGGTGCTAGGTCATTTGAAACTGAGACTGTGGTTAAAAGTTTTCATTTTATTCTAATTGTTATAGGGAGGCATTGTTAAGTTTTAATTAGAGAGTTATGTATTTTTATTTAATTTTTTTAAAGGATTCTTTGGCTGATGCATACCAAATAGAGAGAAGTGTTAATAGACATTTCAGTAGCAGTAATGTTGAGATGGGTGGGGATTGTTTCCACAAGACAGAGACAACGAAGGTGGATGGAAGTACATGGATCTAGCAAGTAACTTGAAGAAATGAGGCAATAGAACTTGCTGACTAAATGTGGGTCAGAGAGAAACTAGGTTTTTGACT
This sequence comes from Monodon monoceros, assembly GCF_005190385.1. NCBI lineage: Eukaryota > Metazoa > Chordata > Mammalia > Artiodactyla > Monodontidae > Monodon > Monodon monoceros. The sequence continues at coordinate 8,218,266 of NW_021703765.1, read as the reverse complement.
TGAGCTGTTGGATGGATGGTGTTGCCGTTTACTGTGATGTTAACAATGGGAAAAAACAAATTTGCAGAGGGCTGAGGATCAAGATTTCAATTTGGTCAATGTTAAGGTCGAGGTAGATTCCTATTAGACACCCAAGTGGAGATATAGAGAAAATACTACATTAATCTAGAACTCAGGAGCAATTGAGGGACTGGAGATATGAATTTGGCAGTCAATGGCAAAGACATTCTCATTAGTGTCATCAAGCTTTGGACTCTCTAATATTTAGGGAGGAACAGTAGGGAGAAACAAAGGAGACCAAGAAGGAGGAGGTGATGGAATAATCAGAAGGGTGTGGTGATAAGGAAAACAAAAGACACATGTGTTTAAAAAGCAAGGAATTTTCAGCGGTTTTGAATATTACTGAAGTCAAGTTAGGCAAGGGAAAAAGATGAATATCCGATTTGAGGTCATTTGTGACCTTGACAAATGGAATTTCTGTGGAATGGAGTGTGCAGATTTCCAGTTGAAATGGGTTGATGAGAAAATGGGATGTGAGGGGATGAAAGCAGAGGAACTAACACATTAGTTACATTGTCTCTTTTGTTATGGGTGCAGGGAAATGGGACATTTACTTGGTGAGGAAGGTGGTAATGATGCAATTGGTGTGCTAAAGAGAATGATCCAGTATTGAGGGAAAATTCATGTGACACTCTTGAAACAACTTATTATAAAACTATTAATATCCCCATTTGATAGATGAAGAAGCTTTATCACAAAGGTTAATTAAGTTGCTAAGGTCACAAGGTGGTAAATGACAAAGCAAGAATTTGAACTCATATCTTTGTAGTTTCAAAGTTCAATCTCTTTTCACTATGTCACCTGTTGTTGGCTGACTAATGCCCCCCAGCCCAGGTGCCCACGTCCTAACCCCTAATGTCCAGAGAACCTGCAGTAAGTTACCTTATACAGTATGGTAAAAGAGACTCTGCAGGTGTGATTAACTTAAACATTTTGAGATGGGGAGATTATTGTGGATTATCCAAGCAGGGCCAATATAATCACAAGGGTCCTTATAAAAGGGAAGAGGATCAGTGTTAGTAATAGATGTGATGATGGTAACAAAGGATTGGGATGATGTGAGGAAGGGGCCACGAGCCAAGGGATGCAGTTGCCTTTAGATATGGATTCTCCCTTCAGATCCTCTAAAAGAAACCAGCCCTACCAACACCTTGATTTTAGTCCAGAGAGATTCATTTGGGGTTTCTGAACTTCAGAAATGTAACATAATAAGTCTGTGTTGTTTTAAGCCATTAAGTTTGTGGTAATTTGCTACAGGGGAAAGAGGAAATTAATATACCACCTTTACTGTGTTGATTATTTGCAGAATTGTCTACTGCCTCTGAGCTCAACTTAAGTGCGTTTTATCATGACACTGTCTAATGATTATACTGAATAAATAAATACTAACTTCTGTATTTAAAATGTTGCTTTACTTGACCATCAAGGCAAAGATGACAGTCTTACACAACTTCTTGTTGGGGGGTAGTAATTTTGAAACTTCTGAAGATTACTGTGGCAAATATTTTGGGTATGAGGCCCTCATTAGCTCTTACAAAGAGTAGCTGCAAACCCAAGGGCTGCCAAGTTACCTCTTGAACTCTGGGGGGTGTTGGTTCCTTAAATCTGGTCTTTCTCTTGTCCGGAATAAAACCTGTCTTGCCCCATCTTTTCTGTATGCTCTCTATAGCATATGATGAACCAATACTCTTGTGATTTGGGGTAACTGGGCTTTTTAAAGACTTTTTCTTTGATCTGATCATTCAAAAGGGTGAATTTTTATCTCTTCCACCAATTTTAAGTTCTTTACACTGATAATTAAATTCCAGATCATGCATAAGAAGTAAAGCTTCACAAACAATATCATACATGCCTTTATGTGAATATTGCTTTGCTTTAGTAAGAAGTAGTGTGAATGAAACAAAGTATTTGGAAATATTATTCATAGGTATAGCTCACAAATATCTAAATACATTAGAACGTTTCTACTTCTGATATCAATTTTTTTTTCTCTTAGCTTTTTGATGTGGAATACATTTCAGTCAATTTGTATTATTAATGTAAAGAATGTACTGTCAGGACAATTGAACAGACTTTAAGAATAAATATTTTTATTAAAATCTTTTATAACTGCATTTCAAAAGTAAATATGACAGTCATTTGGGTTATATTCTCCAAACTTCATTATTAAGCCTGTGAAAACTTGCCAGTCAGCTGACGTAGAATAGCTTGGCAGCTACATACACATTCCATCAAATGGGTGTGAGAAAACATTACTGAAACATACTGACATGAAAAGAACTTTCTCTTGTTCAGGACAAAGTGTAACCAGATCTATGAAGAATTTCTGACTTAGCTGCACACATTCTTTAAGAGCACGAGTGAATGGGGTGGATGGCTTAGGAATTTTGCTTAGGAAATGCATAGAAAAATTGGGATGGTTTGTGGTTTTGTTCACTGCAACCCTAAAATGGACATAAATATTGGAAAATGTTGATGAATTCAATATTAAAGAAAATTTATAATGTTAACAAATGAATACCTTTTCAATAAAGAACAAACAGAAAAAAGAATGGAAAGCATAGGTCCTCTCAGCACCATGTGGTTTGTCGTGAAACTGTGATAGGAGTTATTTCATAGGGTCATTCGTCTCACATTATGACTTAATAATTATAATTTTGAGTTGTTGGCTGTGTGCTCTTCTGGATTTTAATTTTCTAATATTTATGGACACAGTTTTATTGTCCTCTACATTATTTAATCTCTGTGAAATTACACAAAATGGTGTAAACACAGCAACGTAAATTCCAGCTTGAGGGCCACCTGCCCAGTTTTGGAAAGTGGTAGGATCTTTGACATGACAATGTTTTTGCTGTTCTTTCTAATAAAATGTGCACCCTGACTGTTAGCCACCTGGAAATTGTAGCAAGATTATTCTTACATGAAAATAAGATTCGACTGGGCTTTATAGTTCTACCACAGCTAATACTAATGTCAACTTTTGGCTTAAGGTCTCAATGGATATTTTGGCAAGATTAAGTTGGATTAGATTGCATGAGAAAATTGGGATAGTTTGTGGTTTTCTTCACTGAAACCTTGAAATTAACATAAATATTAAAAAATGCTAAGGAATTCAACAAGTGTCAGGCTCCCATACAAATAGGTAGTAAGTAGCACAGATTTTATATGAACTGTTAGAAGAAATATGCTTAAGCTGTAAATGCAAATCTTAGATGAAATATCTTTCTGTCTTAAGATCTGTTCACTGGTGAAACATGTCAGGAATATTTTAAAACAGAACTTTCTTGATTGACACCCCAAACAGAACCTGATTGACACCCCAAGTACCACACAAGAATAGTTAAATTATGTTATATCCTCCAAGAAATTCTAAATTATCTGAACCTAAGTTTGTGCTTGGCAGGCAAAGCACTATAAAAGCTTCAAGGTGATCAGCCTGCCAAAAAACAGAAATTTTATTTTTCCAAGGCTCATTACAAATGATACATTGGTACTTTATAACATGGATTGTGGATTTTGGATCTTTCTTTACTCCTTCGTTCATATTCTTGAAGAAGTAAGACTGATCACTTTTACCTATGACCTAAAAGGTTATTATTATTATTATTATTTTTGGGGTACGCGGGCCTCTCACTGCCGTGGCCTCCCCCGCCACGGAGCACAGGCTCCAGACGCGCAGGCCCAGCAGCCATGGCCCCCGGGCCCAGCCGCTCCGCGGCACACGGGATCCTCCCGGACCGGGGCACGAACCCGCGTCCCCTGCACTGGCAGGCGGACTCCCAACTACTGCGCCACCAGGGAAGCCCAAAAGGTTATTATTTTAATGTAGCAATTCGTTTCTTAGCCTCTAAAAGCATAGAAAACATTGCTATTGTCTGGAAATGTAGCGATAACTTCAAGATGCTATGTGGAGAGATTATTCTGAAATAGTTTATTTTATAAGAAATGAGGTTAATTTTTTATTATTAAGCATTATCTAAGGAACATTATTTTTCCCAAATAATTTTCCTGGAAACCTAGACTAAAGAAAAGACATCGCATTAATTTAAAACAGTGATACATGGTAATAGTAAGAAGTTAAATAATTCTAGGTAATAGTAATTCTAGGTAATAGTAAGAAGTTAAAAAGATAGGAAGCAATGAAGAGTCGACTAAAAAAAGCCAGGGCTTATCACATGAATTCCAGTTCTTTAAAATAAAGATAATTTCTATCTGATCAGATAATGCAATTTAAATTCAATAATGACTCTTGGAAAACATAAATATACACGTTTTATTGACAAAACGTTTGCATTTGTGCTTATTTTATACTTTTAGAAAATAAAGTATCTAAGCTTTAAATAAATGGCAACTTGCACAAGTTTTATATTGTTTAGTTGCCTTTTTTGTGCAAGCATTTCCTCTACATGATTCCAGAATCTCACATTCACATCAGCAAATGTAGACTATAACTGTCTGTATAATTTGCCACCATATGGATTTTTAAAATATAATATTTTTAAAATACTGTGGGCAAAGCTTGACCTATATCGATGTGATGTCATATGGCCATTCATTGTAATTATTTCACTTACTATCACAGCTGCAGTCTTCACGTTTAATATTTAGTGTTCTCTTGCAAAACATTCCTAAAATATATTGTATTTTTCTGCATTGACCCATACAAAATGCATATGTTTTTATACTAATCACTTGTGCATGTTTGACAGGCCACATTTTAAAATACAATATGTTTTACTTTCCTGAATATTAAAAACTGATCCTTCTTTTTCTCTTTCTATCACAGTGTATGGTGTCATATCTATAGTAACTATTCCTTAGCATTATGTTTTATATCTGTATTAATCTATTTTCTCCTTGCTATGGCTTTTATTAACATTATTGCATATGCATTAGAGGTCCTGTGTGTCTTAGAAAAAACACTAAGAAGGGTTTCATATAAAATTCATTTCCTATAGGTTAATGGAAAGCAATACATATAAACAATAAAACAAAAATCCCTTTGGACCCTATTTTGTTCTGCCCTGATATTGTAACTTATGCCAAAAATGCTTTTATTTCTGGTCCACCTCATGCTTCTGAAGACTTCAGAGAGACTTCTCTCAGTATATAGGTATGTGTTAAGACACATACCTTCACTTCAGAGAGACTTCTCCCAGTATATAGGTATGTGTTAAATCACAACACACTGGTTATTTCTTTCAAAGACAGTTAAAATTTGTGTTAGCTTGATTTATTGCTATTGGTAGTTAGCAAGGTCCCAGGATGGCAGAAGCCATGTCTATTTTGTTCACTATCCAGAGGAGGCCAGAGGGAGGGCCTCAGATGTAGGGCCTCCAGGGGATGGAGGAGAGTCAAACATAGGTCCCAGCAGCTGCTACCTGAAGGATGGGAAGCCAGGAGGAGCTGGGTGTGTGGAGAGAGGGGAGAGTGCACCTGCATAGCAATCAGATTGCACAAAGGAGATCACTGAGGTGAGGTTTGTACAAGGTACAGACACACCAGGGTGGCGGAAGCATGGAGGAATGGACAAGCCTAGACCTTGCAGGTCCTCTAAGCAATGAGGAGGAGATTGAATTGACTCAAAACGCAATGTTGGGATCAGTTGACCACTTGTAGTTTGATTTAATGGGAGATATCTGAACGTAAAAATATCCAGCATTAGACTCTGTCAAATGTATTTATGAAATAATCTAAAAGGTGATCTCACTATAGTGGAAATAGGTATTTTGAAGCTGGAGATTTTCGATATGGAGAGGCATTGGCCCTGGGTTCAAATTTCCTCAATTCCCAAACTGGATTGACCCCTTCTTTTTTCTTTATCCTTTCTTTTATTTTTAAAATTTTTTTCTTAATAAAGTATAGTTGATTTACAATATTGAGTTAGTTTTAGGTATACAGAAAAGTATTCAGTTATATATATAATTTTTTCAGATTATTTTCCATTATAAGTTATCATAAGGTATTTTATACAGTAAATCTTTGTTGCTTATCTGTGTTATGTATAGTGGTTTGTATCTGTTAATCCCATACTCCTAATATCCCTCCCCCACCTCCCTTTCCCCTTTGGTAACCATAAATTTGTTTTCTGTGGGTTGATTCCTTCTTAGTGTCTGACTTGGGCTGGCTACATTAGAACCCTAAGCCCTAGTTTCTTCATATCTGGGATGGAGATAATAATAGTACTGAATAATATTAATATGATATAAAAATTGAGATTGTACCCTTATTACATGAAATTCAGAGCTTTCTTTTTTAGAAATCACATTTATCTGTTGCTATCCCTATTTTTTAAGCATAGCATTTCTCTTTCAAAAGAGAGGAATGATACTGAAAAAAATTAAATAGTACAATAGTCCAAGGTGACATACTAGTGACTTGTATAGCACTGAGAAGAATTGGCTAGCCAATCTGTAGGCATTTTCCCACTTAATCGTCACAAGAACTCAGTGAGGTACATGATGATTCTGTTTTCCTTCACAAATAAGGATATGAGTCAAAGGCAATTTATGTGGTTTGTTTACTTTCAGCTACCTAGAAAGTGGCAGAGTCAGAACTTGGACCAATAGACTCTGGAGCCCAATGTCTCACACATTAAGCTCCTCTTTGGCAAGAAATAATACATTTAGTAATATAGTCTACATATTGTAGACCCATCAAATTTTATTAATATGGCTATATACTACATTCAAAAATACTTGCAGTAATCGTGGTAGCCTGGTTGTATGAACTTTTTAAAAACAGCTTTATTGAGGTGTAATTGGTATAAAATACTGCATGTATTTAATATATACAATTTGATGAGCTTGGACATATGTGTGCACCCATGAAACCATCACCATGCTCAAGATAATAAACATGTCCATCACCTCCAAGAGTTTCCTTGTGCTCCCCACTCCTTTTTTTTGTGGTAAAAACAATCCAAAAATTAATATAAGAAACCAGAGTCAATAACATTAAAATATTTTCCTATATATCAAAGGCTTTGTGCTACAACCACTGAAAAATACTTTCATAGTCATCTGAAACAAAACGTGAAAATTAGGTACATATGTATAGAGAAAATGAATGCTTTAATAAATACACATGAGGATTAAATATCCCCATTACACTTGCTTGAGAAACACTTTAGAACAGGAAATACTATTGAAATTCAAGGACTGAATAATTAAACCCAACTCAATTTTGTTTAGTCAGATGTGAAAAAATACATAGTTAATTGGTAGGCAAGATCTCAATGTACCAGAGTCTAATTATAGAGTCTTCAAAACACTAGTGAAATAAAAGTTAGACATTTTAAAAGACATTACAATTTTATGATACTGATTTATTTTGAAAAATGGCAAGGTTAAATTTAAGTTTAATATGCTGAAATAAATTTTCTGTCTTCATTTTGGAATTTCTACCAAAAAAATATTTCATTAAATAGTGAAATATATATAAATATAAAAATATATACATATAAATATATATATACATATAATACTTGGTATGCTTCTAATTAAGAGTTCCTTTTGTTCTTTTTTTTTTTCATATTGGTCTTGGTTTACTAATGGTCCAAGAAGTTTGGTCACTTATATTATCATTGCTCTCTGAGTTACGGCAAATGAAAAGAACAGTTGCTCCAAGTCAGCACTAATTCAAATATGATTGGGCATATACTAATGCTAACAAAAATAATTACAACCACAAACCTATATTATTATAATAAGTATTATAGTAAGGAGTGAATTGGTTTGGCATCTCTACAGAACACTTATTAAAATGTGTTTTTTTCTACAACTGCAAGTGATATGCATTTAATATTATATAGCTTTGTTTTCAGTGAATAGAAGTTTATTTTGTAACTTAATTGGTATCATGAAACCCCTTCAGTTGATTAAATAGATGGTTCATAAAAAGACAGTTTATGATCTGTAACTATATAAGAGGAAATGAAAAAAAGGGAGTAGTTAATGTCATGAATACAAAATGTTATCTAAGCTTATTTACACCAGAAAATCTTCTTTGATAATAAAAATGGCTAATCTTATACAACCACAGAACTTTATTCATTTTATTTTATTTTATTATTATTATTTTTTTGCGGTACGTGGGCCTCTCACTGTTGTGGCCTCTCCCGTGCGGAGCACAGGCTCCGAACGCACAGGCTCAGCGGCCGCTCACGGGCCCAGCCACTCCGCGGCATGTGGGATCCTCCCGGACCAGGGCACGAACCCGTGTCCCCTGCATCGGAAGGCGGACTCTCAACCACTGCGCCACCAGGGAAGCCCAGAACTTTATTAATTTTAGATTAACCTGCATGATTTGAGCATTTATTTTAAAGAAAATGTTCCACTTGCTAAATCCTCAATGTGGTTATGTTGCTATATTGAATAAAGTAATGGGTGTACACACTGATAACAAAGGTTTGCATTTACCAGTTAATTTGTCTTTGCTACTTATATGGAAAGCTGTTTTTAATTCCTTTTTAAAGCTTTGAAATTACTGAGACTTTGTTCAGTGTTGTCTGTGAAGCCTCTTAATTTCTAGGAAACAGCTCATCACTTCTTTAGCAGTTCTCCCCAGAGTACCATGTACATATCCTAGGAAGCTAACATTGATTTGACACATGATACAATGCTAAAAAAATTTGATTAAATAAATGTATTTTTATAGGCATATTATGTATTTTATGTGCTTGTCTCATCTACTGGACTATAAAATCTTTAAGGATAAAGACCATGTCTTATTCATATTTTATTTTTTGAATTTATCATAATATTAACCATAGTAGGAAATTAATTCATGTATCAGTTAGATGTCATTTTGACTCCAAGTAGCAGAAAACTCAACCATCATAGCTTAAATAAATATAGCTAATCATTCTCACATAGCAAGGAAACCAGAGGTATGGATTCTTTGTTTCATGCTGCAGCTCCATTGTTACATCAAGCTCTTTTCATCCATCTGTTGCACCATTTTTAATGTTACAGGGTGGCTGTTACACTTACCTTCTTCCAGAATCATGTCTTTGTTCAAGCAGGAAGAAAGCAGAGGAAAAAGGGTTTCTCATTTTGATGTTTTCACATTTTTCTAGATGGGAAACTTTTCTAGCAGACTTCCCCTCACATCTCATCAGCCAGAACCAGGTCATATGCTGCTTTAAAACCAGTGAATGGTGAATTAAATGGGGGTTGTCATGGAAGATTTAGACCACTCAGGATTTAGCCCCTGGGATTGGAATAGGGGCTTATCCTTCCAAATATCAACAGCTTCTGCCTTCCACCTGAACAAATTGTGCTTTAGTTAGCAGGGGAAAAGGGGACCATTGAGCAGTTAATGGACAATACGTGTTACAATAAATATTACGTGAAAAGAATTGGATTTGTTAAAATCACGTCCTGTGCTATCCCCAGTTGCATCTTTATATATTTATTTGTATTCGTTTGGCAAAATTAAATGTGAATGATTTCTGTTTCTTTGAGGATAATTACAAATGCATAAAATCCTCTCTATTTTTACAGTGGGAAGAAAAATATACAATGTTGAGAAGATGCATTGTTTTTATCACTTTCTGTTTTAAATGTCGGTCTTGCTCTTATAATTGCAGAGGAAATTCAAATGCAATTATGTTCTCTGTCTTTTTTTAGGCCTAAAAAGATAAATATGAATTTAGATTCCATTCATCGGTTAATTGAAGAAACACAAATCTTCCAGATGCAGCAGTCATCAGTTAAACCACCGTGTGACCTGGGGGCACCTGCCTCATCCTGCAGGGACACCTGTAGCTCCTGTTTGCCCCTTTGTGCGCTGCAATCTCATGCCGCTCACAACTCCCATGCTCATCCCTGCAACATCAACGACTGGGGCATTTGTGAAGAACTTCGCCTGCGGGAACTGGAGGAGGTCAAGGCCAGAGCTGCTCAGATGGAGAAGACCATGCGATGGTGGTCAGACTGCACGGCCAACTGGAGAGAAAAGTGGAGTAAAGTTCGAGCTGAAAGGAACAGCGCCAGGGAGGAAGGAAGACAACTCAGAATAAAATTAGAGATGACCATGAAGGAATTGAGTGCCTTGAAAAAAAAGCAAAGTTTGTCACATCAAAAAGAAGTCTTGGAAGCTAGAGTCACCCAGGACCGGAAGCTTCCTAGTTTCATAGAAGTGTCCTATGCACAGAGAGACCCCTTTCAAATTGGTTCCAAAACGTGTGAGTCCATCAGAGAGTGCTTGGGAAAGAGAGAATATCCTACCAAGGAGAACATAAATAGTAAGGTCAGAAAAAAATCCAGAGGCATCTAGAGGTTATGTGCATATTTGAATGCTGTATATAGTAATGGGGAGGGAAGAGAAAATAGCAAAACCAGTGGTGACTGTATTTGTTTGTTTAGGCTGCCAGAACTAAGTACCCCAGACTGAGTGGCTTTAGCGACAGAAATTTATTTTCTCACCGTTCTGGAGGCTACAAGTCTGAGATCTAGGTGTCAGCAGGGCTGGTTTCTGCTGAGGCCTTCCTCCTTGGCTTATAGATGGCGGTCTTCTCCCTGTGTCTTCACATCACCTTTTCTCTCTGTGCGTGTCTGTGTCCAAATTTCCTCTTCTTCTTTTTTTTTTTAAATTTATTTTATTGAGGTATAGTTGATTTACAATGTTGTGTTAATTTCTACTGTATTGCAAAGTGATTCAGTTATACACATAAATATATTGTTTTTCATATTATTTTCTATTACAGGATATTGAATATAGTTCCCTGTGCTGTACAATAGGACCTTGTTGTTTATCCATCCTATATATATATGAGTTTGCATCTCCTCTTCTTATAAGGATACCATCACTAGGCCCACCCTGATAACCCTCATTTTAACTTAATTGCCTTTTTAAAGACCCTGTCTCCAAATATAGTCACATTCTGAGGTACTGGGGGTTGGGGTGTGTAGACTTCAACATATGGGTTTTAGGGAAGACACGATTCAGTCCATATTACTGATATTACTAGTATTTTTAGCCAAAGAAAAACCCCAGCATTTTTTTATGTTAAAAGAAGATATTTAGAGAGATTTCTCTCCATTTACCCTAATAAGCGACTCTTAAATTATCCATGCAGTAGTTTAAAACATTTCCCAAGGTTTGGGACTCTGGCCTCACAATTAATTCCTGTAAAATGGGTACCATAGGGAAATACCTTTAGGGAATACTTCACACTACCCACTTTTGGAATTTCTTGGTATATTTGGAATCTTGAAATTTCTGAGCATTCTGCACGTAACAAAAGTTTGTAAACTTTAATCTAGCCGTGCATACACTTATCTGTTGATGAACCACCCCCCATATATATTTTTAAATCTGACAAATATTATTAACAACTCATGGAACATACTTTGGGAAACTTTAGGAATTCATATTATCTCTTTAAATAGTTTGTATTATTTACCCTTTATATTATTACCCCTTTCTATTTAATTCCATCTCTGAAAACATAAAATCAATTAATATCTTGCTTTTCTATAATTCCGTCTAAAATGTTAAGCTTTTCATGATGTATGGAGTGTATGTTAGATATAACATATTCCACTGTAAATGGAAAATTTTAAGAGACCGCAGGGAAATTTATTTTATTAGAATATGGTAGAACATTGAAAGGAAAAAAAGCCAAAAATATATAAGTTAAAGTTTGTCCATATAACACTATTAGAGAATGATAAATAAATGAAAATATGAATTTGATGCTGAATCGTAACATTTTATTTCCTTTCAAAAATGTTTTCTTCATGATTTTTCTACATTGGATTTTAAAATTCAACAATAATAATTGTTTTGTTTTTTTTTTTCTTTCAGGAAGAAGGTTTGATTATTGACCCATTAAAATTAAATGAAGAGGTGAAACTCAATCTCGATTGTCCTGATTTATTCAAGAATGGTGGTTCTGAAAACCGTACAGTGAGACCTGGATTAAGACTGCAGGCAATAAATCTGCCTCTGGAGAATGGAGTTCCTGAAATTTCAGCTTTGCAGGTGAATTTGGATGAGTTCCAAAAAATCTTATGGAAAGAAAGAGAGTAAGTACTAATTATCGTCTTCCTTAACCAAGTCTGTTTTTCAAACTTCTTAAAATTGTTAAGTCTCTTAAACTAGCCATCTGCTAATGTATTTTACCTATGACTAGTCATTAAGTACTAATATTTGAAAAATGAGTTTGAATTTTATATTCATTTTTTGAATTTTGAAAAATAAGTTATAACAGGTTCATTTTTATCATTTTTTTTTATCATAACCTTGTTCTCATCTTCTCTGGTAGATCACCCTCATTATATTTGAATTATTAATGTTTATGATTAAAATAACCTGTGTATTATCTAACTTTTACAGCATTCATAGATTTCAGTGAGTCAATAAAAATGAATAGATACGTTAATATTCATAAGGGAAAACTCACAATTTTGTGAGGTACTGATTACAGAAAAAGATGCTTTATTCATTGACCATTTATAGTAGAGAGGAAGGAGAACTAGACTTGATTAAATCACCTGGACATTCATCTTGCTTCTGACATACTCTAGCTATACGATATTGGGTTAGTAAAGGGTGTGCTATTGTCAACTTTGTAAAAATATGGGCAGTGATACCTGTGTTCCAATGATCTATTGTTTTATAACAAGTTCACAAATGATGATTATTATTGAGACAACAATCACCACGTATTCTGTTCATGAATCTTGAGCATGGATTTATACGGACAGCTCATCTGTTGCTACATGTGACCTCAGCTGGGATGGCTCCAAGGCCGAGGGTGACTTTAGGTGTGGGGGGCAGTGTAGAATTATCTGAAATCTCACTTACTCCCATATCTGGCAGCTGATCTTTTTTCTCATCTGGGATCTCAGTTGGAACATCTGTATATAGCCTATCTGTGTGGCCACTTGGCTAACACACGGCATAATGGCTTGGTTGAAAGTGAACATCTGTCAAGCACAGAGAGAAATAAATGGTATTTTAATGACCTGGCTTTAAAAGTCACATAGCATCACTTCTTCCCTCTTCACTGGATTCTTATGAGGATCAAACACAATGTCTGGGAAAGTGGCCACTAATATGAATTACTCAATATGGGGTTTTTTTTGTTGTTCCCTCATGATCACCCTAGAAACTAATAAGTGGAATATTTGATGTACTTTAAAATGTGTTCCCCAAATCTGAAAATAATTATTTTTCTAGCTCTTTAGTTATAAGACTCTGAATGGGCAGAATAAAAAAAAAAACTGGGAGTGATGTATATTATCACTAAGTATGAATATAATTATATATTATATAATGGTTTTAATTTCCCTGGTTTACATGGATTGAAACAGTGATAAATATGCACACAAACCTTTCACCAGTACTATAAGCTCTTTATCTGCCAATCCTTTTCTGTCAGCCACAAGTCCTCTGAAATTTATTCCTACCACTAATTCCCTTTTTCAGATTCTTTGCCTTACCTCACCACATGCACAGATTGTGATAATACACATATCTGTGTAGAGAATAAATATTTATTATTCTACCATCAATTGTAAATTCCTAACAGAGGCAATCAACCTTAGTAGAAAAGAGAATAAAATTGAATGCCTGCACCCATATTAACAATTAATTTTCTCTGGAACTACAGGTCTCAGTCAAGTTCTAAGCTCTGGGCTTCATTTCTTGAAGGATTTAACTTTTTAGTGGTTATAGACTTCTCTCCAACCCACTCACAATGCTACTTCACCTACATAACATAATAGGAGCAATGTGAAAGCGCTGTTTCCTGCATGTAAACTCCCCAAAGTACCAGTTTTAATGATACACATGTGTGTCTTTACACTCTCACTTCTACACATGTACATGTACATATATATCTGACTTCCTTGGAATAAATGAACAATCCCCATAGTATTAAGTCCCCCAGTTCTCAGCAAATTCAGCATATAAACAAAAGACAGGCCGAAGAATAAGGGGGAAACGGGGCCTTTGATTCCATTTTGCTTTCTCACGCTCCTCTTTAAGAAGCAGTCCCACGGGTATGATATGTCCATGAATTAACATTAGCCTGCAATCCACGTGAGGCCATGGCAAAGCCTTTTTTTCTATCACAAGAGAATGTTTCCCAAGGATACAGTGTATACTTTTACTATAAATCTGTCTAATCTTTTAAATCCTTCCTCCTGGAATCTCAGTGAGTGGGTGGCTGGAGTTGAGAAGATGTGAATATAATTTTTTCTATGTTCCCAGCTAGTGGGAAACTTCTCTTGACTAGAGCACAGGAATCAACCTAGAGAACTCAGGGAATCATTTCCGCCATTGACTGACTAGAACCCCCTCATCTAAATCACTAAAGTTTATCTATTATTTGTATTATTCATACTGTTCAGTTTGATGAATAATTACCCAGTATCTGGAAGCTGCTCATGTACTGAGAATTTGTATATTTCTGATCTCTTAAAAACACCGACCTTCCCAGGTAGGAAATTTGAGATGAGGGCAGGAAGACTGATCCTCGTACAGAGCTAGGTGTACCTAAGCATTTAGGAAGAGGAACTTTGGCAATATTACGTCTTAAGTAAGAGAGATGATGAGGTAAAATATTTGATGTGCTGTTTTAGCCTTTAGAATTAGTTCTAAAGTTAAACTGCAGATGGCACCTGCATCCCTTACAAAATGTTAGCTTTCTGTCAATGTGAGCTTTAATCGCCCTTTCAATTTTATTTTCTTAATTTGTTTCTATATAAGAAGAGCAGTATGCTTCAATTATTTTTCTTTGCTTCATTAAATGTTATGTTTTTTTTCTCAATAAAATGAGATTTTAAATCTTGGTGAGATAGTACAGCCAACTGAAAATGCTCCAATGATTAGCATGAGAAAGAAATCTATATATCTGGTTGTGAATATTCCTCAAGACAATGAAAAAATTGCATGCAAGTCTGGTTACTATTATTTAATGTAATATTGTTAAAGAATAGAAAGTCAGATCTACTTTACTTATTTATTCACTGTTACTAATGGGCTATACAGTAAGCTTATAACTGACAAATAAAATTTGTACATATTTAAGGTATACAACATGATGTTTTGATGCATATACATACTTGGAAATGATTACCATAATCAAGCTAATTAACACACCCATCACTTCACATAGTTATTATTTTTGTGTGTGGTAAGAACACTTATGATCTACTCTCTTAGCAAATGTCAAGTATACAGTACCATGTTGTTCACTATAGTCGTCATGCTGTACATTCATCTTTTTTTTTTTTTTGCTACTGAGTTGTATGAGTTCCTTTTATATATTTTGGATATTAACCCCAGTGTGGTGTGCAAATAATTCCTCCATTCCATAGGTTATCTTTTCATCTTGTTAATTGTTTCTTTTGCCGTGCAGAAGCTTTCTAGTTTGCTGTAGTCCCACTTATTTATTTTTGCGTTTTTGGTACCTGTGCTTTTGATGTAGAATCAAAATAATCTTTGCCATTACTAATATTCAGGAGCTTTCCCCTTATGTTTTCTTCTAGGTGTTTTACATTTCAGGTCTTAAATTAAGGTCTTTAATCCATTTCAAGTTAATTTTTGTGTATTTTTACAATTTCTATTTTACTCTAAAGTATGTTTGTGTTTGGGCAGTCCTGTACCTCATGAGAGAGTCTATCTCTCTGTGTAGACTAGTAAGCACTAGTAATTCTCTACCTCAGTCTCCTTTGCAGTTAGGGTGCAGACGGTTGACATAGGAACAGCTATTCAAATGTAGCCACCTAGTTGTTTTAGCATAAATTAATCCTCCAAGGAGATGAGAGCACCAGCATCCATCCTGGTGAGGGGAGAAGGCAGTGGCAGTAGCTACATCTTGTTTTCAGAGGCAGCAGCAGCCTCAAGTCTCTGGTGACATCATCCCAAGACTCGAGTTGAGGGGATGTTGAGGTCATGCTGTGATGTCTGTACCTAAATGGTGGCCCCAAGAAAGTGCTGATGGGAAGATTTCTATGGCTTTATCTTTGGTATTTCTGACTGCCGGTTCCCAATTTGCTTCACTGGCTCTCCCAGAGAGTCTTTGTGCTATTAATGTCTTCTATTTAAATTAGCTATTTTGAGTATATTTGTTTGTTGGACACATAATTGATATCAGGAGAATGTACAGGCAACAGGCAGTGGGGTCTTCATTGGGCCGGTTCTGTGACATGAGACGGGTCTTGTTCCTGGCTGCATAGCCTTGTCCAAGCCCTGGCCTCTGGTTCTCCTGGGTGTCTCTGAGATTAACAGTATTCTTTAAAGTCATCTCTTTTCTAATTAAATTAACTATATATGGCTTTGGCTATTTGCTGAAAATGCTGAAAGGTGATGAAAATGAAAAATATTGAAATATGTTACAGCTGAAATATGTAGTTATAAATAGTGAAATCATGAAATGATAAATAGGTTGCTTATTAAAAGTATACTTGTAAAAAATTTTGTTATTCATCATTTAATACTAACTCTAAATTTTAGACTAATGAAAAAATGGATATCTAGATGTTATTACAAGTTAATTATTTTTGTCTGGCAAAAAAATTTGACATTAATAGACCTCTAAGAAAATACTGACTAGATATTTTACAATGAAATTTCACACAGTTCAAAAATGATTAATATTTATTACCAGAAAGTAATGTTTAGGAATTTTTATCTCTGAAAAAAATTTTGATTAATCTTCCTGTCTAGATGTTTAAAATTTATGCCCATTTATTATGGGATCATTATGGGATGATTAACAAAGTATCAAAAGATTGCATAGAAATATAATCATATCTTTTCATAAAAATCATTTTGGTTCATACACTACTTTTTAGATCCTGCAAATATTATACATTTTAGCAATCTGATTTTTAAAAGTTTATATCATCATATTAAAATACTATATTTTTTCTGAGCTTTGTCTTAGTAATTTTTTTTAAAGAATCTGTGCATAAAATATGCAATATCCTTTAGAGTAAATTAGGGGTTTTTTTTGCCTTCTTGTAGTTCAAACAATATGATAGTTTAAATTTCAATTATAAATGTAAGTATAATTAATCAATTCTGAAAATCTCTCTAACATGGAGAATAAATTGATTAGGCCAGAAAATTAAGGATTTAAAGAGTGCCCTCTGCTGCATAAATTTAAGTGTGCACAGTCCTTATGTCCTAATGCTTGAAACAAATAGTCACAATTTTTTTTTATAAAGCTATGCTGAAAAACACCCAAGCATCACATTGCTATTAAATAAATTTTTATGAATTGCCTGTTCTCTCACTTCTCTAAATTGTACCATTTTACAGAATGAAATACATAATTTTCTTTCACTAAACTAATAAATATCAGTTATTTTATTTAAGATGCATTCGTAAAGAGAGAAATAATGCTATATTTTAAATGTGACTAATCTGCCTTAAATAAAGAATACAAATGGTTAACTATTCATGTTAATATGCTTTTCAAAATTATTTTCATTTCATGAACTGGCCTTGAATACTTAGTCTAGATGTAATCTACATATAATTATATCTTTAGACTAAATCCATACTTATATGTAACTAAAAGTTTAATATAATTTGCAATGTTCTTTTTGAACTTCTTATAAAACCCCTGAGGGCATAGTTGCCACAGTAATTCTGATGACAATTTCGAGGATCAACATTTATTCTACAGTAATTATAAATCATTTTTATGTTAATATGAGCTTTTTTGCTAACATTATCATTTGATTTATTAGAGTGTAATGTTAAAAGCTGACACTGATGTCTCAACATGTATAATTTTGAATTTGTAAATTTAAAAATGTAGACTTTTCTCAAATTTTCAAGTATAATTTTTATATTAATCTATTTATAAATAATTCTCAAAATTAATTTTGAGAAAATGTTCTCAATGTATGCTTCATTACACAAATGTATTTGATCAATATCCTTTAATAAAATTATTTTATTAATTTAAGATAGTCCTTTCACTGATGAAAACATTGTCATGTTCTACTCATGTAATTCTAATAAATTAAAATTATAAATATGGTGATTCTTAAGTATTTCAATGAAGTCACAAACAATACAATTTTATTATATTTTTCAACTTAAATTTACAGGTTAAAGTCAATACTAAATTTCTTTTAAATATTCAAAAATACCTTATCATCCAAAACTTTAAAACCTGAATGCCAAATACATAACATATTTTAATATACAATGGCTTTTATGTATTTTTTCTATATTTAACACAAAATGTTACTATTTGGCAATTTGTTCCCAATTTCTATATTTAATCCTATTCTTAAAATCTCAAACACAGTCACTAAGAGCAAAAATCATATCATGGTAAGCAACTGGGGTGTCATCGGCTGGCTAAATTTACTTATCTATCAGAATTTTTGGCTGCGGTTGTTAATCTGGACCTGTGGACATCCGTAGGAGTGTTCTGAAGAACCTATTCAGCCTTTTTCTTTGTTCATTGTAATATACGTACTGTGTTAATAAGGGATTCCAAATTAGAGTCCTATAAATAGTGCTGGTGTCTTTTGCAACTTAAGTCTTTTGAGGTGAAGTTAAGCTGTAACAAATTCTTTTATTACCTCTTTCAACTTTATGGCTTGATTCATGCAAATATTATTATGTAACCCCTTAATGGGCTGCTTATGCATCGATTGGATTAAACTAGTATATTTATGGCCTAATTCTATTTCAAATTCTTTGCATACTATTGCTACCTAGAAGATTCATATTTCTTATAAATAAGGAAATGGCATTCAATTTTGATTCTGGACGCATCTTCTAGCTCTGTGAATATGTCCCAAGATCTTTCTAGCAGCGTTATCACTGAAATAGATCTGTGTGTGTATTAGCTAATTATAAATACAGTAAGACTGTAACTAACAACTACAGAATCTTAGAGGCATGTAACAATCAGAAGTTATTTAGTTGGAGTCTGTGAGCCACTGGAGGTTGGTTAATCTGGACAGGGCTCTGCAGGGAAAACTCAGCTGTGATTCATGGCTCTTATCTTCCCCTGGGAGCAGTGGGCCTGCACAGGTATGTATTTCTCATAGTCATGGCCAAAATGTAAGTGAGTAAGCCCAGTTACACAAACACTTTTTAAGTCTTTGGCCACATCGTGCCTAATAGCATCCCATTGGTAATGTCAGGCACATTTTCTATGTCCAAGGCACAGCAAGTGACAATTTCATCTTGTGTTTCACCACTAAATAACATGTATCACTATTTTTCTGGCTTGTTATGTTTTCTTTCCAGCCCCTGTCCACCATATGACCCCTAAATTAGGTCTACATATTTTTCATTTTTGTTGTTGCAGCATCCCCTTTTAAGTATCATTTCCTGTATCAGCTATCTTTTGCTGCATAAAATAATAATAATAATTCAGTAGCTTAAGACAACAAAGTATTTTGCCTGGCTGGATGCAAGGTCAGCTGACCTCCACTGGACCAGCTGGGCTTGGCTCCTTGGTAAGGTTGAGCTCAGATCTACTTCATATGTTTATTTGGGGACAGAAGTTCCCGCGGGGGGTAGGGGGAGACTCTTTTCACAGTGACGGCTGAGGGATAAAAGAAGCCTAATCACACAAATTCTTTTCAGATTTCTGTAATCTGTCACATCAGATAATATCCCATTGTCAAAGCCTAGAATCCAGGGATGGGGAAAGCAACTCTGTCCATGGAAGGAGAGGAAAGAGAATGAGTATTTTTAACAATAATCTACCACAGAGATGAGGACTGACCATTTGCAAAGGTGGATATATGCTAGTTACCACCAGAAATAAACAATTATTTTCAGTGACTCACTCTAATAGATGTGTGGGCATGGAAAAAATAAATCAGTGATGAGATATTAAAGAATTAAAGATTTTCATCCAAGTTCTGTCACTTATTCTACAAATAGAGAAATTAATTTCAATTATTTTAAATAATTTAAATAGAGGTCCCAGTGAAACTGCTTTATTAAAACAGATATAAAGTATTTTTATATCTCCAACAAATGACTGATTTCTTAAATGGTTATGTGGGCTCCTTGGTATTCTCTGTCATATCAAACAATTCTTCATTCATATACAGGCACGATATGAAGTTGGATAAAAACCATGTTAAAATTAGAAACATATATATATCCTCCCCTGTAAGGAAACAATATGAATAAGAAGCATTGAAAGAAATGAGTGAATAATTCAGGAGACAGCAGGCAGAAAGTCAATTATTTTAATACTGGCAAAGCCGAATTACATGTGTTTAAACTACTGTAAACCAACTTTTATTCAATATTTTTAATAAGCTGAAAAAAGTTTTCTGTCATGACAATGATCATATACAAATATAAAAAATTAGGAAAATAGAAAATCTAAAATTGAATGCATTCCTAAAATTATTTTAAAATTGTAAGTCTATTTTGCTTTTAATTCTCTATTTAGAATGCGCTTATCTTTGGAAAAAGAAATAGAACGGCTGGAGTCAGCTTTGTCTGTGTGGAAATGGAAGTATGAAGAACTGAAAGAATCAAAGGCAAAAAGTCTGAAAGAGGTAGGGAGACGCGTGATGGAGAGGAAGCAACTGACTGTTTTCTCTGTTCCGATGTGTAACCTGGTGGGCAGAAGACTGAGTAGACAAGAGGAAAGGAGGTTAAAAGATTGAATTCCCTCTATAAAAGGAATATTTGAACTCACGTATTAATAGTGGACTCAGTCAAACTCAAGCCATAAGAAATCTTGTTCTAAATAACACATGTTTTTAATGATCAACCACATGACACAATTAACTATCCATTCCAGGCACATGTGAGGGGACGGACAGCCTAAGATGCCATCATATCATAACATCTATAATAAACAACTTTATCTTACTCTTTTATAAAGCATTCTGAAAATATTAATTTATCTTAAGTGTATTTAGGTTCTTTTCACATTGACATTATGGTTACTCAGAATCAGCCATTAGCCTTTATACATTTCCTTTGCACTTTCATCAATAAAATGCTGTCATGAACACTTTCCATGATTTATTAATATTCATTATTTAAATAATATTAATTGTGTGTATTTTGTGTACTAAAGCACTATGCTAGGTAAGTATGTGGGGTAGAATAATGAGCAAAGCAAATCAAAGAAAAATACTGAGCAAAAATAATGACAAGCTAAATGCTCTCCAATGAGTTAGCATTTAGTTCATCTGTGTGCTATATACATACATACATATATACACACATACAAACTGTACATGTGTTGACAGCTGTCGAAAGAAGCTGCATATCGAAATCAGTTATGTAATCATGCCTTAGTCTAAAGCACTCCTCCATCAGTTGTTTAAAAAGTGGGAAGCAGCATTCCTCTTTGTCTATGAAATTCCATACGAATGTTGTTTCAGCTTTGTTTCCAGCAAGTGATAAAGTGTAGAGTCATTGACTCAAGTTTGTAGAAATCCCATGAGGGAATATTCAAGAACCTTAGTTGCCAGCACTTGCCTTATTTATGGGTCACAGGCAGACATCCTGATGTTCATAGAGCATAGTAATCATCATGCAGAGGTTCAGAACTAGTCGACGATGTCAACCCTGCGGACCACTGAGATTTGAAAAGAGGGAGGGACTTCCCTGGCAGTCCAGTGGTTAAGACTCCATGCTTACACTGCAGGGACACAGGTTTGATCTCTGGTCGGGGAACTAAGATCCTGCATGGCCCACAGCACAGGCCAAAAAAAAAGAAGCTGTTCCTCAGCTTTAGGAAACTGTTGAGTATTGCTCAAAAGGAGCTGCTTCCCCTCTCCTTTCACCTTATATTCTCTTCATTCCATAGCTAGAATTGAAAAATGACATCTACATTGAAAACATACAAGAAACAAAGTCAGTAAATGAAAAGAGGGAGAGAGTTTCCTAATACCCTTAAACAAATATCTCCTGCCTAAAAATCATTTATTAACAGAAGGTAATTTCAGTGAGAACCACAGAAGGTTAGTTTGGGAATATTTTTCGATGAGGGGTAATTTAAACAAAGCTAACAAGCTAGATAAAGTTTATTTCTGCTTTATAAGTTCATGTTATATTGTCAGAGTGTTTTTGTTTCCAGCTTACACTGTGGGCATGTATGTAGTGTATGCGTGAACACACACATGCATTTGTGATGGATTCATCATATTTATATTCACAGGTACCTAACTGAACGTGGTCTCTGGGTGTGAGCACTGACAGTAAATTAATGTTCTACAGGAACAATATCTCATAACACAAAAACCGTGTTATGCTTACAGTGTAGGTGTGTTTGTCTTATAACGAGTTTTAAATTTGATTGAGAAAACTAATATTGAAGATAGAACTGGTCTTCAATTTAATTAAAATCATGCATTTACAATCTCTTGCCACTAATGGGCAGTGCAGACTTGATAACATCAATTTAACATTTCCAAAGCAGCTGTTTTTGAAAAAAGTCATGGTTTTCAGTTGGTTTACAAAACGATATGTATATTTTAAAATGTTTAATGTTTTCTATTCAAAGATGATATTTTGGAGTATCAAATTGGAAAATGTCTACTTTAAATTGCTTAAGAAAGCTTTATAGACGAGAAAAAATAAAATCAACGTAGCATTTTACAGTGTAAATTGGGTCTATATTTTGACACCCATGCAGAAGTATATATTAATACATATGTGACCCTTCAACTAGATAAAATGATAGGGCTTTTAGGGGCTTCCCTGGTGGTGCAGTGGTTGAGAGTCCGCCTGCCGATTCAGGCGACACGGGTTCGTGCCCCTGTCGGGGAAGATCCCACATGCTGCAGAGCGGCTGGGCCCGTGAGCTATGGCCGCTGAGCCTGCGCGTCCAGAGCCTGTGCTCCGCAACGGGAGAGGCCACAACAGTGAGAGGCCCGCGTACCACAAAAAAATAAAAAATAAAAAAAAAAAAATAATAATAATAGGGCTTTTGGAACAAAGGAAACTTCAAGACTGTTACGGAAAATTTGTTTAAATATTTGAACTTTTGAATGTATGTTTCAGTTAGATGAACTACAACTTTGAACTTTGAAGAAAAGTGACAATGAATGAAAGAAAGAGTTTTTATTGTAGATGATGGAAAGTTAATTTAACAGAGATTTTTAAAATATTGTTTGAATTATTTATATGGGATTATTTTTAAAAAATATTTCTTTCCACTTCCTAAAGGGGGTTTATGATATTCATAGAGCCTTTGGAAGTCATGTGGCATAAACATATATTTAAGTTATTTTTATAAAACATTATGGAATGTTTAAAAAAATTTTTAGACAATAAATAAAAATAGTCACATGTAATTTTTATATATTCTTTGTTTAATTGTTTTATAATAGATTATAAGAGGACAATAATCTTATGGTACATTTAGAAAGGTCATTGTACAGTAATTAAAGTGTAAAATATTTTAAATTCCCATAAGTTGATTGACAATCAGAAAAAGTTATTATGATACATCCTCTGGACCTTCCCATGAATTCTCCTTTCTTATTCCACTTCTCAACAATTCTGATAAATGACCTTTTCTTTCACTGTAGCTCTTCATCTATGAAAATTTTTGAATACCGTGTAATTCTTTTTTAGATACATGAAACTTACAAACAAATACACGCGTGGCTAAAAACTGGCTGCTGGAATATTTAGCAATTTTTAGAGCTGGAAACAGATGTGCTTAATAGAGCAGAATTTTTAAAAATGTATTTGGAAGTCTGGTGTGCTTTAGAGGGAGATCTTTCTTAAATTACTGACATTTAGAGAAGAGTAAATATGAGAATTTAATTGCAAAATTGAATAGGTATTTAAAATGCAACCAAGACGATGAGCGACAGAGATGGTTATATTCAAAATGCTGTTCCCATGCTGAATCTAATACTTAGTCAGCTTTTCCTCTGCACGTCTGTAAATATTGATTTGGAATTAGATTATGAATTCCAAGAGTGCTGTAATGACAAGTTTTATGAAATCTCATGATCTAGAGAATCAAATATTCAGATAAGTAACATTGATTACAAATAAGTATGGTACCTTGCTTTAACAATAAATGACTGATTCTTTTCATAATGGAAGATTATTTTTACCATATGTGGAGAAAACTGCTAGCATTTTAAAATTGGTCTCAAGCTAAAAAAATGAAATGGCAACTTTTTAATCTTCCTTTGAAAATTTTGTGTTTTTACCTGGTATCTTTTTAAGGATTTTATTTAGAAATCTTTTACCTTTTTGTGATAATAG
Organism: Monodon monoceros; assembly: GCF_005190385.1. Taxonomy (NCBI): domain Eukaryota; kingdom Metazoa; phylum Chordata; class Mammalia; order Artiodactyla; family Monodontidae; genus Monodon; species Monodon monoceros. Next base: position 8,193,999 of record NW_021703765.1, on the reverse strand, counting down.
CGACATTTCTAGTAGTTTATAATTTACAGCGTTCCTTTACGAATATTTTATAAATATTTGTATGAAGTACTTAGGGAGACACAGGCTTCATGGGGCCTCTTTATGGTACTAATAGCTGACATTGAAGCCTTATCTGAAACGCCTCAAAACACCTTTCTAATTTGAGGGAAATAGAAGGTTAGAATTATGAGTTATCTGTAGCTAAAATTCTATACTGATACCTTCACTTTAAAAAAGGTTGTGTCAAGTGGGAGCTACTCTACCCACATAAAGAGAGGGTCCTTGAAGATACTTAGTTGAAATAGGTATATGGTAGAGTATGGGTACAGTTGTTAGCTCGAAGCTAATTTCAAAGCTGTCTCATATTGCTATTTTTGTGACTTAAAGGAACTACTCCCTAGAAATAACCCAGAACATTAATGTAGGTTGTCAATTCTAACTCCTCCCCTCCCCTCACCCAGGCGGAGTCATCCTGTCTCCTCCTCTTGCCCTCTCTTCTAGGTTCCTTGCCCAGCACTGTTGACCTATTCACTTGTCCACCCAGCAAGCAGGGTGACAGCTCTCAAAATGTAAACTGGATCATAAAAACACTTCAGTGACTTCCCGCTATCCAGGTCCAGCTGGCTAAGCCACCTGATGTCGACAGTTTAGTGGATGCCCGGTAATAATACCCCTCTTTCCACCCCAACTGCTCTAAAAGGCAATGCCGCAAATTCCAGCAGACAGTACCCAGCAGTGAACTATTTTTGATGCATATACATTCCCTACCTGTGTTTGGAGTCCAGCCTTCTCCTTCTGTCACTGACTCCGCTGTGCCCTGAGCTCTCAGAGGTCATTTAGCTGGACAGTCTGCATCAGACCAGAGATTAGACACAGGAGAGAATGGGGGTGGGGGTCATGTGAGGACGGTTTGTATGGACCCGGCCAGGAGTGCTGTGCATTGTTTCACTTATTCACAAGCGAGTACTCATTGCCTTATATGTGTGTGTGTGTGTTTGTGTTATATTTTCTGTTTCAGGCTGTTTTTTTTTCATCGAAACAGTCACACAACAACCCTTTCACCTCCCATCCACCAGTCATATCTTGCCATTAACTTCAGTTTACATGTCACTTTATAAAAGGGAATGGTTTTATTCCCGAAAAAACTTCCTTTACTATTTTCCCTCGGAGAAATGTACAAGATTTTTAAAAGACCTTATCAACTGCAATTATTTTTTGGTTTACTTTCTATTTGCCTTTCCCACTGAACTCTGAATTTCATGATCATATATGTCACGTCTGCTTTATTCATTTGCCTCTATGCAGTGCTGATCAAACGTGGTTATGATTTGTGAAGACCAAAGCTTTTTTATCTAGCTCTATATGCTTGTATTCCTGAATGGTGGCTATGGCTATAGTGTAAGGAGAGTAGTTGAGATCCTAGTTTTTCTTTTTTTGTTTTGTTTTGCTAGTTATTTCTTTTAAGTTTTTTTTTCATGGAAAGGCATTTTATTTTAAATAAAGCAGTGTGTGCATGTCAAGCCTTTTATTACCTGATGAGGCTACTGCTCTACATCCCTGAAGATTTTAGATTTTCCAGGGCACTGGAGTGAACCTTCGCCCCTAACATCCTATCCATCATGAAAATCTGTTTAGCTTGTTCTTTGCCAGATATAAATTAGCTTATCAGGACAAAGAGTGAGGCTGATAAAATACCATATTAGAATTCTATAAATGTATAAGAACAATGAAGCCTATGGGACACCACTTTGCTCATACAAGTGCCCTCAAGACCTTTTTAAACAAACGTAATTAAGAATAATGTAAGCACTAAATTACATAAGTCAGAATTAATTGAACTACTAGTGGATAATTCATAGACATCACCAAGGTAACCCTCAGAACACTGAGATGACTTCCTTAACTCTAAGGCTATTGTAAGTATTATGAAAGAAAATTAGGCTCTTCAGAATCTACTTTACTTGTAGAAACATAAAATGATGAAAAGATAGGTTGAAATCAGATGTTTTAGCATCTGTTTAAGTTAAGCAACACTATTTTAAAATTTAAAATGCAGCACAAAGGAGCCAGCTGATATTTAATTAATCTATACAAATTAATAGTTTGAGAATGATGTTAAAAGTAGGTTGAAAAGAAGTAAAATATAAGGTCCCTAAAGGAGTGACAGTGACAATGGCCTCACATAGAGAGGAACATTCAGTCTGCAAAACATCTTTATTCTCTATTCCAGCTGACAGGACACTTTCCAGCGATGCATACCTCATACATCCAAAGATTCTGGTTTTATCTTTTCCTATAAGAAATCCCTATGCAGGGGTATTCAGTTAAGACCATTCTGAAGATAAGGATCTTCCTTTTAGTAAATAGCATGAGGATTTTTACCTGCAGGAGCAGTTTTCATGTTGAAAAGGAGATTGAATCAAGGCACTCTGCTCATCTTAGCCCTGCCATGTACTGACACCAAAGGTGTTGATTGTATACACCTGAGTGAAAGAATCAGCTATAAAACATAGCATGCCATTTAAAAATTCTCTACGGTATAAAAGATCTGGAACAATAAATTAAAAATTGTTCATTCTTTTCATATACATTATGTATCATTTTGTAACTCTATAAACGTCCCTTTTTGTTTTTTCAAATATATAGTTTAAAGACAAGGACACTGGAATTAGGAGTACATGACTGCGGGGGATTTAGAGGGTGACCTTTTTTTTTTGGTGGTGGGGCGTTCCAAGTGTTTCTAATGATTTTGTTTAGCTTTACTGAGGTATAAATGATATACAAAAAATTGAGCACAGTGTATGCATTTTGATGAGTTTGGACATATATATGCATACATCCATGGTACCACCATCACACCGAGGCACTAAATATATACATTACCTCCAGCATTTTTCTTGTGTTCTTATGTGTATGTGTGTATGTGTGCTTGTTTGTGGTAAGAACACTTCACATGAGATCTATCCTCTTAATATTTTGGGTTGGCTAAAAAACTCGTTCATTTCTTTTTTTTTCATAAGATGGCTCTAGTAGTGCTTTTTGTCTTTAACTTCATTCGAAACAATTTTGTTAGATTGTATTGAGACAGCTGTCATATCAGCGTGCATTAAAAAAAAAAACTAATCAAAAAAACCCAAACAAAAAAAAAAAACTAATCAAAGATGGTGAATTTTTGTGTAGTCATTTTAATATTGAAGATGGAAGAAAACAGCAATATTTTCGGCATATTATGCTTTATTATTTCAAGAAAGGTAAAAACACAACTGAAACGCAAAAAAAGATTTGTGCAGTGTATGGAGAAGGTGCTGTGATCGAATGTGTCAAAAGTGGTTTTTGAAGTTTCATACTGGAGATTACTCACTGGATGATGCTCCGCGGTCCGGTAGACGAGTTGAAGTTGATGGTGATCAAATCGAGACATTAATTGAGAACAGTCAACGTTATATCACGTGGAGATAGCCAACATACTCAAAATATCCAAGTCAAGTTTTGAAAATCATTTGCACCAGCTATTGGTGCAAATGGTTATTTTAATTGCTTTGATGTTTGGGTTCTACATAAGTTAAGTGAAAAAAACCTTCTTGACCGTATTTCCGCATGCAACCCTCTACCAAAATGTAATGAAAAAGTTCTGTTTTTAAAACAAATTGTGATGGGCAATGAAAAGTGGATACTGTACAACAACGTGGAATGGAAGAGATTGTGGGGCAAGTGAAATGAACCAGCACCAACCACACCAAAGGCCGGTCTTCATCCAAAGAAGGTGATGTTGTGTATGTGGTGGAATTGAAAGGGAGTCCTCTATTATGAGCTCCTCCCGGAAAATCAAATGATTAATTCCAACAAGTACTGCTGGCAGTTAGACCAACTGAAAGCAGCACTCGATGAAAAGTGTCCAGAATTAGTCAACAGAAAATGCATAATCTTACATCGGAATAATGCAAGACTGCGTGTTTCTTTGATGACCAGGCAAAAACTGTTACAGTTTGGCTGGGAAGTTCTGGTTCATCCACCGTATTCACCACACAGTGCACCTTTGGATTTCCATTTATTTCGGTCTTTACAAAATTCTCTTAATAGAAAACATTTCAGTTCCCTGGAAGACTGTAAAAGGCACCTAGAACAGTTCTTTGCTCAAAAAGATAAAATGTTTTGGGAAGATGGAATTATGAAGTTGCCTGAAAAATGGCAGAAGGTAGTGGAAGAAAAGGATGAATATGTTGTTCAATAAAGTTCTTGGTGAAAATGAAAAATATGTCTTTTATGTTTACTTAAAAACCAAAGGAACTTTTTGGCCAACCCAGTATTTTAAAGGACACAATACTATATTGTTAACTAAAGTACTATGTTGTACAACAGATCTCTAAAACTTATTCATCTCACACAACAGAAACTTTGTATTCATTTAAAAACAACTCCCCATTTTGCCCTCCCCCAACCCCAACCCCTGGTAACAACCATTCTATTCTCTGCTTGTGTAAATTTGACTATTTTAGAAATACCTCATATAAGTGGCATCATGCTATGTTTGTCTTTTTGTTACTGATTTATTTTACTTAGCATAATTTCCTCTAGGTTCATCCATGTTGTTGCAAATGGCAGGATTTCCTTACTTTTAAGGCTGAATGATATTCCATTGTACGTATATACCTCATTTTCTGTATTCATTCATCTGTCAATTTGGGTTGTTTCCATATCTTGGCTGTTGTGAATAATGACGCAGTAAATGTGAGGTTTCAGGTATCTGTTAGAGATCCTGATTTCAATTATTTTGGTTATATACCCAGAAGTGGGATTGCTGGATCACATGGTACTTATATTTTTAATTTTTGGAGGAAACGCTATACTGCTTTCCGAAGTGGAGATTTCCCATATACCTCCTGTCCCTACACATACAAGCCTCTCCAATTGTCAACATCACTCAACAGAATGGTACATTTTTTACCAAGGATGAACCTATGCTGACACATCATAATCACCCAAAGTCCACCATTTACCTTAGGGTTCACTCGGTGTGAATGTACCTTAGGGTACATTCTGTGGGTTTAGACAAATGTATGATGATATATTTCCACCATTATGGTATCATACGTAGTGTTTTTACTGTCCCCCCAATCCTCTGTGTTCCACATATTCATCCTTCCTTGCCCCACCTCCTTCAACACCTGGCAACCACTGATATTTTCTTGTCTCCATAGATTTGCCTTTTCAGAATGTCATATAGTTGGAATCATACAGTATGTAACTTCTTAAGACTGGCTTCTTTCACTTAGTGATATGCTTTCCTCCATGTCTTTTCACAACTTGATAGCTCCTTTCTTTTTAGGGCTAAGTAATATTCCATTGAGTGGATGTATCACAGTTTATCCAGCTACCTGCTGAGGGACACCTTGGTTGCTTTCAAGTTTTAGCAGTTATGGATAAGGCTGCTGTGAACTTCTGTGTGCAGGGCTTTATGTGGTTTTCAGTCTCTTTTCATTTAATTATTATCCCCTGGTGAAATGAGTTCCTGTCTTAGATTATTTTATGGGTCACTGACCACCTTCTAGACAGCAGCATTTGAGTGAGGCATCCTCGGGATTGTGCCCAGGATCACATCTCAAAGTATGGCAAGTTATGTGGGAGGAACTGAGTGTACCTGCTCTGTTGAGAAAGGGTTATGGATGTGGTGGAGACTCAGGGCATCACTGTCTCCTCTTTAGGGCCGTGGTGCATCCTAATTAGTACCAGAAGTTTTAAAGAGAGTTAAGAAATCATAAAGACAGAAGGCTCCTTTAGCTGGTATTTTTAGAGGTATCATATGGGAGAACTGAAAAGGCACAGGTGACACACAAGAACAAAGAGTATTCTTTGAAATGCACTTTAGAATGTATAATTATCACTTGAGGAAATTTTCCTTTGTAATATAGTTCTCAGGTTACGATCAAAGTCGGTCGAAGATATAATTCTATATTCACATTAAACATCTTCTGATATATACAAAATGAGTTGCTGATGAAATCTCATGAGAGTTCTCACATGGATAATCTGGATATTATAAAAAATGGTAAATAATCTTTTAATGCAGTTGTACTGAATTAGCAGAATCCATTAGATTCAACTGAAAATAATTTTTAAAAATATATCTGTCCAGCTGTCTCTTGAAAGATTTTGATTTAATTCGTTAGGAGTACCGATTACATATCTGTGTTTTTAGAAGCTCGTTATCCTGGTGTGCACCTTACATTGATATCTGCTGCTCTAAAACATCACCTGGGGAGGGGAGTGGGGACTATGGAAATCCCCAAAACCAGTTGTGACCATTTTATGTTAAAGATCAACTTGACTTGGCCACCACCAAGTGCCCAGATATCTGGTCAAACATTATTCTGGGTGTGTCTGTGAGGGTGTTTAGGCATGAGATTAGCATTTGAATGAGTAGACTGAGTAAAGCACATTGCCCTTCCTAATGTGGGTGGGCCTCATCCAATCAACTGAAGGCCTGAATAAACAAAAAGTCCAACTCTCGTGCAGGTAAGAGGGAATTCGTTCTGCCCAACTGTCTCTGACCTGGGGCATCAGTTTTGCCCTGGTTTTGGACTTGAACTGAAACATCAGCTTTTCCTGGATCTGGAACATGTTGACTCAGGTGGGAGCTCTACCATGAGCCCTTCTGGTTCTCAGGTCTTTTAACTTGGACTGGAGCTTTCACCACTGGCTCTCGTTGGTCTTCAGCTTGCCGACTGTAGATCTTGGGAATATGTGTGTGTGTATATATATATGTGTGTGTGTGTGTGTCTTAGTCTGTTTCTCTAAAGAACCTTAATACACCAACTTTACTGGAAAAGTCATAACTTGACCATATCTGCTTGCTGCAAGTCCTGGTTTATTTCCACTCAATGATTTTTCTCTCTTTTGCCAGTTGTGCAATTGGCATTGGAAGCACTGCATGTACTCCTAGTTAGTAACATCAATTATAAAGTGAAATATATACTTTATATATTTTATGATTTCTTTGGCCTATTTTCCATTGTTCTGACTTTTTTTTCACTATTTAGATGGCTTTAGCTCTTTAGCTGATTCTAGACATTGCATTGTTTACACAAAAAAGCATAAAATCCCAAAGAAGAAAAGTGATTTTATCAACTATTTGGTTGTGGGAAAGATTTGTACAGGTCAGGCTCCAGTCTCCAATGATTTCAAAACGCCATATGTTAGGGGAGAGTAAGAATGCATTAACAAATTTCAAGTCACCAAATTAGTGAAAAATCATGTAAAATGGAATGTTTCCAAGAGTAACTTAATTACATTACCAACAGCATCATATGCATAAGTTCAAGTGCCATTTTAATATTGACAGAGAGAGTTTAAGTGTGAAATGTTCGAATTCATTTTGAATTACATTCTCAATGTTTAATTATGAAATACACAGAGAAGTGGGTGATGAGGCTTTTTGATTCTTCATAAAATAGGGGTGCCAATGAGACAAATTAAGAGATGAAAACTCATGTTTCATACTTAATTTGATTAAGTATGCTTCTAACAGAAGCTCTTTGTGATTTTAAAATTAAATTAGAAGGCGTAATTGCTATAAATCTTTTGACTAAAATAATCTTTGCTTTTTACATATTTTAATAGATTTATTGAGATATAATTCACATACCATACAACTCATTGTAAAGCATATAATTTGGTGTTTTTAAAATATATTCACAAAGTTGTGCAACTGTCACCATAATCAACTTTAGAACATTTCATCAGTCCAGAAAGAAACCCTAGATCCATTAGCAGTGACTCCTTATTTCCCGCCAATCCCCACAGCTTTAGTTAATTACTAATCTAATGTAATACTGTAGATTTACCTATGCTGGGCATTTCATATAAATGGAAATTTATGACTGGCTTCTTTCAACTTACATAGGTTTTTGAATAGAGTTTCTATAATCTGCCTTTCTACCAATTCTTCCTGTTACAACTCAAGAACATAAACATGTTGAATTTTTTTATGGCAACCTCATTTAGAAAAAACTATTAGGAGGCATAAGTTTCTGTTTCCCATAAGAAAATATATTAACATTTAGCTGTTTTATTCATGTCTGAAGCAAGATGTAAACATTTTAAAATTATATTACTTTTCTTAAATGAAAATATTGATTTTGACAGAAGTACAGGTCATCAAGAGACCAAGACTAAGTAGGAAAACAAAGAAAACAAAGAAAAACATTTCAATTTCTAAAGCTTTGTCGAAATGTAAGATATTTTTTCATTATTACCAAAGTTGGCACTCTTTTTTCACTTGGTGAAGTTAAATCACATACTTTAGCTCTAAAAAAAATATATTCAAACATGAATATTTGATTTTCCTAGTTTTATACTATGGTAATTATGTGCAGCTTCAGGCAATATTTAATTAAGAATTAAACCATGCTAATCCTTTAAAAACCCTATTTTTCTAAAAGTAAAAATCTGAAACATGTTTTTCCTCCCCAAGAACTATGATATTCTATAATTTCATGTTCTTTGTGAGCTAAAGGACTTGGAGCTCTGTGTGTGTGTGTGTGTGTGTGTGTGTGTGTACTTGGAGAACAATACTCTGTGGAGTTTAAAAGCCTTAACAGCAACAATTAAAATGGTATCACATTCAAAAATATATCTTGAAGATGCTTCTATTCATGGATAGGAAGACTCAATTCTGTCAAGATGCTAGTTCTTCCCAACTCAATCTATGGATTCAATGCAGTCCCAATCAAAATCCTAGCAAGTTGTTTTACGGATATTGAAAAACTGGTTCTAAGGATAATAGGGAGAGGTAAAAGACCCAGAAGAGCTGGTACAATATTGAAGGACAAGAACAAGTTGGAGGATTGATGCTGCCTGACTTTAAGACTTACTATAAAGCTACAGTAATCAACACAGTGTGGCACTGGCAAAAGAATAGACAAATAGACCAATGGAACAGAATAGAGAATCCAGAAATAGACCCACATAAATATAGTTAACAAATCTTTGACAAAGGAGCAAAAGCAATACAATGGAGCAAAGATAGTCTTTTCAACAAATTGTGCTGAAACAACTGGAATCCACATGCCAAAAAAAAAAAAAAAAAAGAATCTAAACACAGGCCTTACACTTTTCCCCAAAATTAGCTTAAAACAGATCATAGATCTAAATGTGAAACACAAAATTATCAAATTTCTAGAAGATAACATAGGAGAAAACTGGATGACCTTGGGTATAGTGATGACATTTTGGATAGAGCAAAAGTGTGATCCATGAGTGAAATAATTGATAAACCAGACTTCACTAAAATCAAAAACTTTTGCTCAGCTAAAGACAATGTCAAGAGAATGAAAGGACAAGCCAAGGACTGGGAGAAAACATTTGACACATCTGATAAAGGACCATTATCCAAAGTATACAGAGAACTCTTAAAGCTCAACAATAAGAAGATAAGCAATTGGATTAAAAAATGGGCCAAAGACTTGAACAGACACTTCACCAAAGATGTGCAGATGGAGAATAAACATATCAAAAGATGCTCACACATCCTATGTCATCAGGAAAATGCAAATTAAAACAACAGTGAAATACCACTACATACCTATGAGAGTGTCCAAAATCCAGAACACTTGACACCAAATGCTGGCTAGGATGTGGAGCAACAGGAATTCTCATTCATTGCTGGTGAGAATGCAAAATGATACAGCCACTTTGGAAGACAGTGTGATGACTGTAGTTAATAATATTGTATTGAGTTACTACATAGTAACTCAAAAGTTACTGCGAGAGTAGAGCTTTAATATTTTCGCCATAACAGCAAAAACAAAATGGTAATTATGTGAAGTGAAGGATGTGTTAACTAACCTTATTATTGTAAACATTTCACAATATGTACGTTTATCAAATCATCACATTGTACACCTTCAACTTACACAATGTTACATGTCAATTATGTCTCAGTAAACTGGAAAAATATACAAAAAATATTTTAAGGCACATTTGGTAGTTATAAATGATGGAAAAAAAGAACACTTTCTTCATTGCTGGCTTTGAGCAATTTGATTTTAATGTGTGTTGCTGTGATCTCTGCATATATCTTTGTTCTTGGGGGTGTGTTGAATTTCTTGGATCTGTGTGTTCATACTTTTTATTAAATTTGGAAAATTTCTCATCATTATGTTTTTTAAATATTTGTCTTCGTCCCTTTGTCAGGGACGCCAATTATAAGTACGTTAAGACTCTTGAAGTTGTCCCACTGTTTGCTAATTGGCACCCAGTGTAGTCCTACTGGGGTGAGTGAATGGTGAGTACTGGGTGGCTTGGAAGGGGAAGTTTGGTCAGTGGCAATATACCAAGCACCTTGGTTGTTCCTGAGTTTTCAAATGTTCTTCGCCATGATTAGGTTATCACTGTTTGCTAACTGCCTTCCCATAGAGACCGGGCAATAGAGGTGCTATCTCCTTCAATGTTTACATTTCAAAGAGATAGTTCCCAGGTCCTAGAGAAGGACCCCCCTGGGTTATAAAGCTGGCAAAAGGCTGGCAGATTCATGCCTCAAAGGGGCAGGGAAAGAATTTACAATTACAAGTTGTTGTTGTTGTTTTCAAAATAAACACTCTAAGACAATGAAAGCCAAGGAACTGTAGTCACAAATAAACCCCTCTAATTTTAGTCAGGCTGAGGAAAACATTAAGCCCTCTTGGTCACTTCTAATTCTATCATCTTTGTACTTTCTGGGCCAGTTTCAATTGATGAATTTTTCTCCTCTTTATGGGTCATGCGTTCCTATTTGTTTGCATAACACGCAATTTTTGACTGGACTTCTGTCATTAGCAATTTTTTCTTGTTGGGTGGCACTGAATATTTTCATTTTTTAAAATTATTTTTGAGCTTTGTTCAGAGATGTAGTTTTATTACTTGGAAATAATTTAATCTTTTTTGTCTTAAAGCCTTTAAACCTTGTTAGATAAGACCAGAGCAGCATTTAGTCTAAGGCTATATTTCCTACTGACTATGGAGGCAAAACCATTCTGAGTCCTTTTTGTAATGGAAATGTGAATTATGAGGTCTTCCATTTTGGCAGCTGGCAATAGGAATTATTACTGGCCTTATGTGAGGCCTAGGAGGTGTTTCTTTTAATTCTCTTGGGGGTTAGTTTTCTTACAAGTATGGTCAGATCACCACCCTAGTGAGTACTCTGCAGACCTTCAGGGTTCCCCTCTACTCCGTTCTCTCCGCTCTGGTACCTTTGCCTCAGCTACCCCTCATCCCATCGCTCCCAGCTTCACCCAAACTCGGAGGTACCACCAGCTTCTTCCTTGCTTCCCCTCCCTACCCTGTGAACTGAAACTCCTTCCAGGTAATAAACTGGCTATTTTTAGGGCTCTTTTTGTTTTCTCAGGGATTGCCTGATAATCAACATCTTTACAACAATTGTTTCTTCCATTTTTCTTGCTTTTTAGTGGTTTCAGTTTGGCAAATTTAGCTTCTGTGACTCCATCTTGTTTAGCAGTCAGTAGCATTTTGATTATGTATTAGAAGTATGTTTGTGTTTTTTTATCTTGTTTCCATTTAAATATTATTTTTTGAAAAAGCAGTCAATTTTTATACAGAATATGGGTTTATATATGTTTTGTGAATGTTTTGATAAGTCATGATAACCTGTTTTAAAATAACTCATATTTTTATTCAAGATATTTTATTTTTTACTGAATTAAAAGAACAAAGGTCATTACCCTTTTTTGTGTAACATTTTATTTTTTACATGGTTTCTAAGCTGTTAATCACCCTTCCTTTTACTAATTTATCAAGAGATAATTCACATGAAGCTCAGACATTTTAATTGGATATATCTTATTAAGTGTGTTTTAATATGTAGGTTTTTTTTATATTTCTTTTTCCTTTTTTCCTTCTTATAATTTATTTAAAAAGCCAAGTCATTTGTCCTGAAGTTTTATTTTGGATTTTAGAGATTGCACCTTAAGGTACGATTTGCTACATTTCTCTGTTCTCTATATTTCTTATAAAATGGTAGCTGGATCAATAGGTTTGATGTAATTCTCTTTCAGGATGTTCTCCTAGGTGGGGTATTCTTCCCTTAAGAAGCACATGGTATTTGGGTGTCCCTGAGGTGCTAGCAGACCGATGCTCATTGCCTAGAACCATCGATTAATTTGGGGCTGCAAAATTGTGATATTCTCTTATTTCTCCTTAAGCTATTAGTTGGAATATTTAAATGAAGAGAACTTCTCACATAATACTTTATGCATTTAGATATAGTCAGGATACATGAGAGATTATTTTCCCTTTCTTTACCAATTTACAAAATAATAAATTAGTTCACTAGCATTCCCCAGTGTTAATCAAACTAGTATTTTTAGTATCATTATGAATTCATGAATTTAAACTTATTGAGTGTGCTTTAACATACTGCAATTATTATCCCTACTGATATTCAAAAATTCCCATATTTAGAGAGCAGAAACTTCTTAATATTGGCTACTGAGAACATTTGATGCAATCCTAGAAAACTCTTACAGTTTCCTTACTCTGTGGTATGACAAAATATACTAGATATACCAAAATATCTTTGTTTTAGATCTGGAATAAGCCGTTTCTTCAGAGTCCTGGATTCTCAGTGAGGAATAGCTCAAGACCACAATCTGTGTGTAGAAATGTGCTGAGATGGTCATTATTTCCAGGCCATTTCAGTGGAAAGAACTGGTAAATTTATAAATATGTTGAATCTCCTTTATCATTCTCCTCTGTTCATCACAGTTTGTTCATTACTTTTGGTTATTTAGCATCTTATTTCTTTTTACCTTGTCTCTTAAGGCAGCATCTGTTGCACTTTTTTGCTCTTGTGTTCCTTTTAGCTTATTCGGAAGTGATTTTTATTTCTAATTCTTTCCTGAATATTATTATATTTCTGAATATTTAAAATTCTTGGTTGCATTGCTCTTTCATGTTATTTATAATTTTATTGATGTTGTTTTGGTCACATTGAAAAATTTGATTCTTCTTTTTCTCTAGTGGGCATGTATGTCTAGAATGTTCTCACTATTTATATCATATTCTCATTGTATTTAAGATCATTCTATTCCTCATTCTTTTGTCCTTATATAACACTACATATGATTCAACTATGACCCTCTTTTGTTGCTCATTCTTAAATGGATTTAGGTGTTTTTGGTACATAGGAGGGAAAGTGGGTGAATAAAGAAATGTTTGCTAGCTTCGCTGCTTTAGAGCTCATTACTCTTAATATTTGTGCAGTGTGCCCCAGATTATGGCCTTGTCCTCTCCAAAACCTCCTGGCCCTGTTCTCCGGCAGACTTCTACATGGATCCCTTCTCTGCCTTTATTGCCATTGTTCCTCTCAATGTGGATCCTGTTCTCAGCATTATCCTCTGAGGGGAGGGGGTATTTTTAAAAGAAGTCTTATCTGCTTTTTTTTTTGCGGTACGCGGGCCTCTCACTGTTGTGGCCTCTCCCGTTGCAAAGCACAGGCTCTGGACGCGCAGGCTCAGCGGCCATGGCTCACGGGCCCAGCCGCTCCGCAGCATGTGGGATCTTCCTGGACCGGGTCACAAACCCGTGTCCCCTGCATCGGCAGGCGGACTCTCAACCACTGCACCACCAGGGAAGCCCTGTCTGCTTTTTTAAAGAGTATATAGGGTAGAGACTGCTCCAGTTCTTCAGACTTTACAATGGCCCTCTCGCATAAGCTCCCCAGATAGAAATTGTGAAACTCCCCTAGTTTCATCTACTGTTTTCATGTTGACTTGACACACTTCCCAGGTATTGTATATTGTCAGTTTGGGGTTCTCCTGTTCTCAGATCACGATGATTCCATTTAGTTTTCTCAAGCAGCTGTTGATCTCCTGCAATTCTTGAAGCTGTGAGTGGGTTGTCTTAACCCACTTGTATCTTGGGGTCCATAGGGACAACTTGTCACCTAATTTTGCTGTAGGTATCTATAGGTTTTTTAGTTTGTTGTTCTCATTGCTCTGTTTTCATGGAAAGATCTGAAGTCATTAAAATAATTACCACCACCAGACCACTGCCTTCTTTTCACAGTTCCCCACGGGGATAGTAATTTGGTTTTCAACCCCAGGTTTCCAACTTCCACATGGGGCCTTCAAAAATTGATCTGCCTAAGGAAGTACTTTGCAAGCAAGTTATCTTAGCCCACATTACCCTCCACCCACTTCGCAAATGAAAGGCATATTTATCTTTCTGATCCCTTGATCCCCAGTGTTATTTTAGAACATTTTGCCAGACTGAGAAAAACTAAAGAGTGCCAGACACAGAGACATTTTAAAGTATTGGTATTAATAAGCCAACTAACGAATGAGTCACAAAACCTTTGGCATGTCAGGTGGTTCCTACTTTTCCTTTTCATAAAAATACTGGAATAGGACCTAATGGATTGGTCAGTTTATAGATAATAAAAAATAAATTTTGATATAAAATCAAAATGTAGCTTTGCCGTATATTTAGTAGGATATTAAAAAATAACACAAACAATGGCTGGTATAACAAAATATCTTCCATTTCTGTCAACATGTGTTATCAACTTTCTCAGTGCTCCTATTTTGAAAAGAATAAATAAAACTGATGACAATTCTTATTTTATTCTATCAATAAGTAATTTCATCCATTGATTAACAAACTAATTGAAAAAATGTGTCTATCTGTCTCATAAAGAGATGCATTTCCATTAAATGATTAGTTTATATTTAGTAATTATTTATCGCAATATGTGCTATCCCATCTTATTTTTAAGCCACCATGTACCTGTAATAATCCTCAAGGTAATTCAATCCAAAAGAAACTTTTTAACATTTGGAACCTTACAGTTGTAATATATATAATACACACATATTTTATATACATAATTTTATTGCATGTTGTAGAGTAAAAACATTTTCAAGTATAAACATATGTTACAGTAAGATGATGTGGAGGAGGTGGAATAGAAATAAAAGTTTAAGAAATAAAATTAACAATATAATTTTTTTTGAACAGATGACAGTGAATATCACATTTCTATGGATTTTAGATATTGCATGAAGTGTGATGCAACCATTTTATTTAAAGTGTCAATATTTAAAATTCACCAGAAATTTTACTTTTTGAATCTAAATATATATAATATTTTAAGACAAACTTTAAAAAGGTAGAGGATACATTAGCATGAGAGAAAAAGAGTTTAAAGACCACTAAAATCAGTTATCTAGTGTTTTTATTTTGACTTGAAGGATACAATAAAATTTGCATTAATCATACTTAAACATTCCTTAGTATCTTTACTACCATTCTTTAAGGTTGAGGGAGGCATTTAGGTAAAGTTTACTTAAAAGAATTTTTGGCTAAGTTTTGGAGCTATGATATAAGTGATGACATTTTGGAGGCTTCTCTGTACACTTACAGTTGATTCAAGTTACTTGAATGAACTGAACCTCATTGTTAGCTGTCCCTAGGTCCACTGCATTTTGGGTAGCCTTCTATTGGGGCACATTTCCTTCTTACATTCCTCACCTTTCATGAGAATATGGTATCCCTACCAGAACCTGCCTAACTGTTAAACATTTGGTCTTATATTCTGAACTAGTTGATAGTCAATACTTATCCCAAAAGCCAAATTATAAATGTATGTATCAACATGAAGGCAATGGGAAGAGCTGTTAAAGTGTGTTGACCAGGGTCAATCTGATTACAATAAAACAAATAACTCAAACTTCAGTGTGAAGAAGAGATTTGGGGGCATGGGTGATGATGAAACTGTTGTGAGTCTAACATGGTAATCCGGAAAGAAATAATCAGATGCCCTAAGCTTGATGGGGGATGTGGAGAGATGTGGAGAGTTGAGAAATATACAATTGAAAGAAATCATGATGCTTGGTGATTAATTGAATGTTGAATGCATTTTCCTTCTCCTATATTATATGATTAAATAAGAAAATATTTTTATTTATATTACACAATATTTTTATTTTCTAGACATTTTCTCCTGAAAGATTTTTCCACTCTATGCTAAATCTAAATGTATTAGAGTAAATATTTATGCATAATGTTGCTAATTTTCCAGAAGCAAATTATGGCAGATATTTCTCAAGTCAGAGATATGATAAGTTGCCTGGTTTAACCTTTCACAAATAATGCAGTATGAAAAGAGGAATTTTAATGAGGAATTTTGGAATTATACTGTAATGCAATTTCAAAAAAAAAAAACTATTGCAAGAGACTATACTTGACTGAATTTTAAATAAAGGGACATGAACTTGGAAAATGCTTTCTAATTCTGACTCATTCCCTTCATCAGATACCTTCTATTTCTGTCATTTTCAATTTAACTAATGTAACATATCATTTGTGGATGACATTCATAATTCTGCTAAATTAATAATCCTTACCATCTCCCCATCCGTGGCTTTCAATTTTTCATTTGCTAAATAGATTTTTAGTTACAACTCCATTAATCTAAACCTAAAGTTGAAGAGGCAAGTGGCAAAATTAAGGTCATTTTGAGTTCAAAAATAATTTTTAAATGATCAAAATAACTCAGCTTTTTAATAGGAGGGAGCATAGTTGTTTCATTAATTTGTTAATCAGCTTTTTTTCTGTTATATTGTTTTAATTGCTTTGGCCATTCAATATTTCATTTACTGTTTTTATTTTCTTTTTTGCTCTTGCCTGTCTGGAGTGTATAGGAACTGTGAGGTTAGAGGGGCTGGCTTAGAATAAGGGATAAGAATAGGAGATCAGGACTGAGGGTTATAGGACCAAGCAGCTGGTAAGGACTTTGACTTATACTCTGAATGGATTGGGAAGCCTCTGGAAAGATCTGAGCAGTGGAGTTACATGATTTGATTTACTTTTTAAAAAGCTTTTTTTTTTAATTTTATAAATTTATTTATTTATATTTGGCTGCTTTGGGTCTTCGTTGCTGCACACGGGCTTTCTCTAGTGACAACGAGCGGAGGTTACTCTTTGTTGAGGTGCACGGGCTTCTCATTGCGGTGGCTTCTATTATTGTGGAACACGGGCTCTAGGCACATGGGCTTCAGTAGTTGTGGCTCGTGGGCTCTAGAGCACAGGCTCAGTAGTTGTGGCGCGCAAGCTTAGTTGCTCCACGGATTTTAGATATTGCATGAAGGGATGTGGGATCTTCCCGGACCAGGGCTTGAACCCGTGTCCCTTGCATTGGCAGGTGGATGCTTAACCACTGTGCCACCAGGAAAGTCCCTAAAAAGCTTTTTTTGATGGCTGTTTTGAGAAAGGGAATATAGATCCATGAGGAGAAGCAGAGAGTGTGGCAGTTATTAAAATAACTGAGATTTTGGTGGTTGATCAAGGCAGTAGTGGTGAAGGTAGAAAGTGGATGGATTTATTAAATAATTGAAGGCTAAGTTCAATTGATTTGTTTTTAGTCTGAATGTGGCATATCAAAGAAAGAAAAAAGTTAATCATAAGTCCAATATTTTTGGCCTGATCAAAGGGGTGGATGGAGGTGATATTTGTTGAGATGGCAAAGACTAGAAGAGAAACATTTGAAGGAGAAGTACTTAGTCTTTTCAAAGTGTTAAGCTTTGGAAGCCTATAGAAGTGATAAGTAGCAAGTTGGGTGTGTGGGTCAGAAGTTGAGGGGAGACCTTCAGGATGGAATGAGGCATTTGAAGGTTGTCAGCATTTTGACTGGTATGCAGTGCCATGGGTGCACATGAGCTGTCCAAAGGAGCAAATGCGTCAAGAGAACGGGTACCTTCCAACATTCAACTCTTTCTTCTAACTTTTCTAGTAAATTTTTTCTGAAGGAAGGATGGCTAGACACATTTAAAGAATATCCTATTATTGTTCTTTAAATTTTTGAAATTGCTTTGTCCTTAATTTATGAATGCAATATATATTCATTTTTTTCCTGAAGATCGTGATTAGATTTTTTAAAAAAATCATTCTCTTTTATATCTTAAATTGTACCATTTTTCTGTTTTGTTTATTTTCTATCAGACATTCTGTTTCTTAATCTTGGTCATATTTTTTCATAGCCTTGGGGTTCTTCCTATGTCCAGAGATCCTTGATTTTCTGCTCACAGTGATGAATGAAAATGGAATTATTTTAGGTAATTGATGTGGATTCCCTCTACTGTTGCATATGAAAGTGTATTTTCCTGCTTCTTCTCTCCTTTGAGTGGTTCATTGAAAGTTCTGTTGACAATGGGGAGGGGGGTTTATGATTGATCTAGTTCCCTGAGAAGTAATGACCAAGATTTCAGAAGTTAAGCTAGGGGCACTCAATTACCACAATGAGTTAATTTTTTTTTTTTTTTTGGACACAACCCAAAACCTGTGGCTTGAAATTTGTTATTCTTTTTTTTAGCAAAGTGACTTTTCTTTTCTTTTGGCCAGAGATTAATGCCACACTCTCTATTTAACTGACATGAAAGTGGAGTGAAACATGCATAGACAACCTTCCGATGGACTTTGTGGCATAATGTCCTGTTTCACTCTTGACTTTCGTGGTGCGTTTTCCACATTACCAATTCTGAACATGAAGCCTCTGTGCAGTTGGCAAATCAGCCCCTTCCTCCACCATGGTCCATTTGTAGTATGTTGGCATGATAGTATCTTCTGTTATGCTCCCTCTGTTATTTATTTCTGTAAGCTTACTGCCTTTCAGAAAATTATGACATTTAGCTTTACAACTATAAATGCAGTATTGGTTTATGCATTGGTTTAAGAACTCAGGTAATGAATTTGGTAAGAATGTTCTCAAATTTGCTTCCCCCAGTTATTAGCTTTGTGAATTTGGGAATGTTACTTAAGCCTAGTAAAAATATGTTTTATTTTTCTTTAGGGTAGGGGGTAATAATAATAATACCTAACACAGAGGATTACTGTTAGCATTAAGTAAGGAAATATATATCAAGTCCAGTTCCTAGAGACTAGTACATGCTTAATATTACTATTAACAATAATAACATGAGTAAGATTATTTTAAAATTTTAAATAAGTGGTATAATGATAGCTTTTATATTCTAATTTATTGTCAGATTACATACAAATTATGTAATTTTAATTCTGGAAACCTACATAGTGTAGGAAAAACATGTTAATAAAACAAAATAGCCTATGTGTATATATCTACATATTATATATATATCAAATTTCATGATTCTGCTGAAAACTTCTAATTATAAGGACAGCTATGGGGAAAAATCATTGTTTGCATTTCTAGGATTTTTCTCATTCCTATGTTTCTTTTTATAGACTTAGGTTTTAGGTTCACTGCAAAATTGAATGGAAGGTACATAGATCTCCCATATACAGTCCCACCCCCCCACTCATAGGTAGCTTCCCCCATTACCAAGGTCCTTCACCACAGTGGTACATTTACTACAATTGATAAACCTACACGATACATTATAATCACCCAAAGTCCATAGTTTACCTAAGGTTCACTCTTGGTGTTGTACATTACTGGTTTAGACAAATGTATAAGGACATGCATCCATCATTAGAGTTTCATACAGAGTAATTTCACTGCCTTAAAAACCTCTGTGCTCCACCAAGTCGCCCCTTCCTCCTCCAAGCCCTGGAAACCACTGATCTTTTCATTGATGACATAGTTTTGCCTTTTCTAGAATGTCATATAGTTGGAATCATACAGTATGGAGCCTTTTCAGATTGGCTTCTTTCACTTAAAAATATGCCTTGATGTTTCCTCCATGTCTTTTCATGGTTTAATAGCGCTTTTGTTTGTTTGTTTGTTTTTTTAGTGCTGAACCATGTTCCATTGTCTGGATGTGCCAGAGTTTATTTATACTGTTTTCCTGCTGTAGTTTTCTATAGAAATTTATTGGCATCTTTTATAGATGTTCTACATACATTTTACCAGCTTGAGCATTATACAGTTGTATTTTTTCCGTTGCCCAAATTTGTCTCTGTTACAATCTATACACTTTTTATACTTCATCGAAAATATACGTAAGTAGGATTTCAAAGAGTACTATGGGACTAATATTCAAGACTGAAAGATCAGAATTAATTGGATTAGTTTAGAATCCAATTAGTCAATTATTAAGAATCTGTGGAGGTAACTAAGCTTTGTCCAGTTTTCAACTTGTGAATTTAGATTAATGGAGACTTGCTGATTTGTTTTCCAACAACATAGGACTTTTCAACTACAAGTGTAAAGAAATACACGGTTCAACTACAATATTTATAATAGCAACAACAAAACCTACCAGGTTATACATAGAAAAAAAAAACCTGAAAGCAAAATGAAAGACTAATGTGAATTATCCTGGAACCAGCCTTTGTAATATCATGTGATTATGACTTTAACTTTCTTTTTTCAGTTTGACATTCTTCATGGTCAACATAAAAATAAAATGGAAGAAATATCAGGAGATATAAAGGAAGGATCGAAATCTAAAAATAGCAGTGACAGAGTGATCTATGAGTTAAGAGCAGAGGTAAGATACTGGGTAAAGAGTAATATACTAAAACATATCTGAAGGTTATTAAATGATATAATGTCCTAAGAAGTATAACTGAGGAGTCTTTGGTTATTTTATGAAAAAGAATGCTGCTGAACATCAAAAATAAAGTATCAGTGTACATGTGATCTAAAATGCTGTGAAATGATATTGGCCCAACACTGTATCTGAATTGTCTGAATGTTATAAAGACAAATTGACTAAAAACCACCTGGACACACCCCTACCCTCACCCCATATAAGGAACAAGTTCGCCCCCCACTCAGGAAGCGAGCAAGAAAGAGAACCTGTTTGTTCTTGTTCTCCCCTGCTGCAGCAGGGGCCCCAATGAAGACTTGCCTGAAAAAAAAAAAAACCTACCTTATAGCTGATACATCTTACTGTAAATAAATACTTATTAAAAGTTTGACCAGCTGCTGGATCTCATGTGTTAAGATATTATCAGGAACAATGACATTCAAAATTTGTTACATGTAGTTCCTGGTTGAATTCACATGGCTGTTGGCAATTAGCAGTAGGCAGAATTACCTCACTTTGGTTATAGTTAATTCATTTCTTAGGTGTGCTGAGTAAAATGGTGGAAACAGCTAGTTTCCGCTCCCACCACCACCACCAACGACAAATTAATTTTCACAGATTGTACATTCTGTTTTCTTTGTCTTGTTGGTAAAGGAGGAATTATCATCCTTAGAGATAGGAGGGGAGATTGAATTATTTGTACTTTATAGAACATTGTGTTAGTGCATTAAAAGTGGGAAATCATAAATTACGTATTATGTAATGGGTAATTCTGGAAGATGTCTTAGATACAAATGTGTAAGAACAATTCAGGAAATGGAATTAAGTTAGTGAAAAATATAGGTTGGGAGGAAAGTAATTTGTACTAGAAGGTTTCTTCCTTATAAAATTCTGTAAAGGCTGAATTCACACCTCAGTATGTTTTATATCAGATGAACATAGTGCAATGGAAAATGCATAGATTTCAGAAGAAAAGTGGCTCCATCACTTACCGATTACTTTATTCTGGTCAACTCCTTAAGCCTCTCTAAATATCAGTTTACAAATTGTCATAAGGGAAGTAAGAGTAATACTAGTTATCACACAGGATTTTTGAAAAGATTATGTATTGCAGGGGAAAAATTGTCAGAGGCAGAGTGCTTTACTGTTGGGAATTAGCTAAGATATTCAGGAGAATTTGCCCTTCCTGAGATTAGCTCTTCCCTTGTCACCTCTTCTATGAGTCATGTAAGGGACGTTGGGGGTGAGGGAGGATATATAGAGACATCCGTGATGAGAAAGACTGAACTGTTGAAAACATCACTTCCTAACAGTGAAGTCAAAGGGGAAAAAATGATGGCTCGTATATCTTTTGTTTTCTAAGAGGAACCAAACCAGCAGGATACGTACCAGTTTTCCTTGGCCCTGAGATCTGAGAGGTATCTTTGATTAAGGATCGCACACTATGTCATGTACAAGCTTATTTAGGAGTTAGAGACAAATGCAGAGGAAGGCACATATGGTTGTTAATACTCTCCTCAAAAGTTGATGGCATTGTCTTAGATCATCATTTTCGGGATACATTGGGAGCCATAGCAATATAGGATCTCTGATATACAACTGTTTTAGTTTGGTGTAATAGAAAGTTCTGAGACTCATTTGAGTAAGCTATTTCACATCTATAGAGCTCAATTATGTATCTTAAATTAGGATACAAACATTTTGCCCACCTAAAGGCACTTTTCCATAAGATATTCAAGCACTATGATATATAATTTTTGCTATTTTGAAATTCTTAATGAAGCACTTAATGCTGAAAGCAAATGTAGACATGAATTGCCTATGTCTTTTACTCTGTGCACTTGAATGTTATATTCGAATGAATTAAATTTCAGAAAGAAGGCTTTGTTCAAAAGAAAACAAATATTGGGACAACTTCTTATAGAAACAGTGAGCTTGTGTGTGTGTGTTGTATATATGAGTCTATGTGTTCATTTAAACTTTAAATTAGGATAGAAGCTACCTCCTTTCTTTGGAAAAGAAGATATAACCACTCTGTTGTCATTGTTTTGTTTTTTATACTGGTTATGTTTAGGTCTTAAAATCTTTTTATGTTTGCATAAAAGTCATTGGGTGATTATACCATAATTTAATTAAAATATAATCTATTTTTAAAAATCTGTTTAGTTTTAGTGTTACATATATAATCAATATTGCAGTAAACATGCATGTCCACGTGCATCTTTAAACATTAAAAAATGGCTTAGGGTAAATTCCTAGAAATGGTATGGCTTTTTCAAGAGAATGTTTATTTTTTCAGTATTTTATACACACTGCCAGATTGTTCATTAGAAAAATTATATCAATTTACATTCTCACTCACCTGCAATGTATAAACATGCTCATTCTATAGCCATCAGTATATATTATTGTTTTTAAAATTTTCCTAGCTAATAGGCCAAAAAGATCATTTTAATTTGTATTTTATTGATCTAAACATACACTTCTGGTTGTTTGCTCATTTTTATTAGTATAAGGTTTATTATAATAGCTACCATTTACTGAGAACTTACTGTGTACATCACACATATATTGCTGAGCCATTGAAATATAAAATCTTATTTAATATTTTAATACTCTTATGATCTGTGTATTCTTAGCTACTTTTAATGGAAAGAACCTTAGAGGACTTACCTTGATCAAGGGTACAACAAACGTTATGCTCAAGGGTACATCAAATATTATATAGATAATCTTTTACCTATGTTCTTATTTAGTTCCAGTTTCTCAGAGGCACACACTCAGGTCAGATTGTTCAGCAGGTTAGGATCTTACCAAAGGCCACCAGCCCATGAGTTAAATCCTGAAGCCACATGTTACCAGCAGTCAGTATCTGACATTGCTACCCCGGTCTGTCCTCATTCTGTGGGTTTACTGAAGCAACAACTCTGGAAATACAATAGATTTTAATTGTTGGAATTAAAAAATAGTATCTTCATATCAAACATCATGATTTTCTAACCATTGATGATCCCCATATGTCATGGGCACCTTTTAAAAACTGTTACTAGGGCTTCCCTGGTGACGCAGTGGTTGAGAGTCCGCCTGCCGATGCAGGGGACATGGGTTCGTGCCCCGGTCCAGGAGGATCTCACATGCGGTGGAGCGGCTGGGCCTGTGAGCCATGGCCGCTGAGCCTGCACGTCTGGAGCCTGTGCTCCTCAACGGGAGAGGCCACAACAGTGAGAGGCCCGCGTACCGCAAAAAACAAAAACAAAACAAAACAAACCTGTTACTAACACCCACCAATTTGATAATAGTATTGCTTGCACTTGAGGAGTGTGTTTTACTTATCTCTTAATCTGCCCCGTCTCTTTCAGAAATAGTTTGATGATGATCTTCCCATTTTGGAAATCTGATTGGTCAAAGAAATTCAAAATGCAGTCTTGATAAAAAGGCCCCAGAGTATTTAAATAATTGACTCTTCTGGACAATGTGTAATGAGGTGAATTCTCTGAGTAGGAAGTCACTTGGTAAATGAATATATCTTAACATATGCATATATGCATATGCGTAACGGATGCATTTGATCTTTTCTCCACATTTAAGATCAAGACCCCTTGAACTAGAAATGAGAGTTTATTTAGAATGGAAATGAACTGGCATTCTGAGTGAAAAAATTGTTACCTTTTTCTACAACCTGGCTGCTTCTTGAAAGCAAACTCATAATCAGGAAACACTCACATTACATTTTTTAGGCCAAACTTTTTGGGATAAACATTTTCCAAGGGAAAATAATTATTTTATCTTGTATTATTCCAAAAATATATCACTTACATTTCAGTTTCAAATTTTGGGGAATTTTGATTTCATATTTCTTTTCTGTGGTTTGTTCTTTTCTCACCTATTCACACATTTATATCCTATTCCTATTCCACTTTGGAAAGATTAAGTAGACATACTTTTCCCTACTTAATTCAATAAATCAAATAAAAACTCTGAACATTATATGTAAAGTAAACATAAAAGACTCAAAGTTGAAGAGAAAAGGCATTCAGCTAGGTATCTTGTGACCTAAGAAATTACATGAAGGAGTTTCCTGGGTTTTCTTTTCTCTGCATATATGCCAGAATTGGAGCTGAAGAAGCTAGCAGCCTGGAAATAACAACAGGCACAGATAAAAACAAAACCAAAAACAAAATGCAACTGAAGTCTTCTTGCTCTAGTTAAAGGACTAGGGAATGGTCAGCTTAGCAAGACAGGAAACCACTAGACAATAATTGTTCTAATCCACCAAATATTACAGAAAACAGTGGTGCCCCACTCAGCTCCTGTTAGTAAATCTGAATGGGGAGCCTACATTTCCACCCTCACAAGACAGTAGAAAGTTGCCCAGTCCTTCCTTTTGGAGTGTTGGCATAGAAGGCTGAGCTGGAACCAGGGTTTCATCCCTGCTGGGCAGCAGTGAGACACCCAGAGCTTGTGGTGTCCGTGAAAACCACGTAGGGGGCCTGTACTTTCACCTCCACCCTCTCCCAGCTACAGAGGTCTAGTGGATAGCTGGAGCACCCATCCCCATCCAGCAGTAACTAGGAGCATCCCCAGTCGGGTACCAACGGAGGTTTGGTGGGGCCTGGACTTCTACCTTCACCTGGAAGTAATGAGTCCATGCTGCTGCTTTACCTTCCAGAATGGTACATCAGAGGAACCTGTCTAACACAGAATGTTTAGATGAGAACCAGAGTCTCATAAGATAATACCCAAAATGTCCAGGACACAGCTGAATATTACTCATCATATCAAGAACCAAAATATCTCAGAATGAATGAAAGAAGATAATCAACAAATGCCAACACTGCAAAGACAGAGATGTTTCCATTTCTTGGTGAGAATTTTAAGGTGGCCATCATAAAAATGCTTTAATCAGCAGTCATGACCATGCTTGAAACAAATGAAAAAAATAGAAATCCTCAGTAAAGAAACAGAAAGTCTCAGCAGAGAAATAGAAAATACAAAGAAGAAACAAATGGAAAAGTTAGAAGGGAAAAACACAATAACCAAAATTTTTTAAAATTATGAATGGAAGGAAGAGAAGAAAGAATCAGTGAACTTGAAGACAGAGCAATAGAAATTACCCAGTCCAAATGACAAAAAGAAAATAGTCTGAAAGAAAACAAAGCCTTTGCTAACAGGGATTGAGGTAGGGGCCTGTGGGATGCTAACAAAGATCAAACACTTATGTCACTGGAGGCCAGTTTGAGAGGAGAAATTATGAGGGGCCGAATATTACTCAAAGAAATAGAGTGAAAATTTTCCAAATTTAGGAAATGGGTCAAATCTATAGTCAAGATGCTTAGTAAACCCCAATCAGCATAACCTCAAGTATATCCACATCCAGATACTTAGTCAAACTTACGGAGAACTAAGAAATAATGATCTTGACAACACCAAGAAGGAAATTACACCTGACCTACAGGGAAAAAATAATCCAAATGACAGTGAAAATTTCATCAGAAACCATGGAGGCCAGAAGCAAGTGGCACACTTTTCTCCAAGTTCTAAAAGAATTGTCAACTCAAAATGCTATATCCAATGAAAATACCTTTTAGGACATTCTCAGATGAAAGAAAACCAAGATAATTTGTCTCCAGTAAATAAGCACATGAAAAGGTGTCAACACATTAGTTATCAAGGAAGTGCAAATTAAAACCACAGTGAGATAAAACTACACATTTATCAGAATGGTTAAAATAAAAATTAGTGACAACAGGAATGCTGGTGAGAATGCAGAGCTACTGGGCCACCCAACTCGCTACAGGAGATGTAAATGATAGCAATCACATTGGGAAACAGTTTGGTGTGTTCCCAAATAACAACTATCATGTGACCAGGAAATTGTACTCCTGCACATTTCTCTCAAAGAAATGAAAACTTATATCCACACAAAACTTATACATGAATCTTTAAAGTGGTTTTGTTTATAAATGCCAAAACTTGGATACAACAATGATACCTTCAATGGGTAAATAATTAAAAGCCATTACAGCTATACCTTGGGATAAACTCCTCAGCAAAAAAATGGAATGAATTCTTGATCTATGCAGCAATCTGGGTGCATCTGCGGAGAAGCTTGTTGAATGAAAAGTGTCAATCTCAAAAGACAGTATAGCCCATGATTCCATTTATATTACAGTATTGAAATGACAAAACTTTAGAAATGGAGAGAAGATTAGTGGTTGCCGGGGAAGAAGGCATGATGGGGGGGGAGTGTGTGTGGCTATTAAATGGCAACATAATGCATCCTTGTGATGGAAATGGTCTGTATTTTGACTATGTTATTGTTGACATCTAGTTATTATACTGTACTATAGAGTTCCAAGATGTTATCATTAGGGAAAACCAGATAAAGTACACATGGGATTTATTTTGATCATTTCTTACAACTGCTTAAGAATGTACAATTATCTCAAAATAAAAATTCAGTTAAAAAAATCCCAATCTTCTCTCAATATGTATGACAAGTTCCACCCTTTCTACATACTCCTCTGAAAATATGTATCCCTCATTTTATTTCCATTTTTGGGATCCGAGAGACCTGGGTCCAAGCAAGTTCTTAACCTGGCACTGACTTGCTGTCTGACTTCCTACTAACTACATGGATTTTCTAAGTCTGTTTGATTATCTGAAAAATAGTATTTAAGTGACAACTCATCTAAAGGATTAATTCATCCATATATGTAAAGTGCTAAAAATTTTACATTATGTGTATGTAGTAGGTATGCAAGAAATACATGTTTTCTCCCTTGTCATTCAAATTTCATTTAGTACATCCTATATTGGAACAACAATCCAGATTTTTAGATATTAGTAACATTGTAGATAATTCTGTGATATCCCATAGAAAACTTCAGAATACTTCTATATGTGTGTGTTCTTCCTCTCCTCAACTGTACGCTTTTTGGAGTTTAAGGGTACTGTCTTACAGCAACGGCACTGAGCACAGTTTCTGGTGCCAAATAGGTTTCCAATAAATGTTTGACAGGGGGAAATGCATCTTTTAATGTGAATAATCTAGCTCCAAAATTAGTCTGTAAATCTTCCAAAGGAGTAGCATACATTTTCCCATTCCTGAATCACCAAGTGTCTTGCATATATCTCTTCACGCATTGACAGTTAAGGCAAGTCTTTAATGATTATATGGACAAAGACCATGAAAGTCTTGAGCAGGAAAGAACCTAAAAGGTACAGTCTAGTCCTTCATTTCACAGATTCCCTTTCTCACGTTAGCGAATTACCCACAATGGGCTCTTCCGGCTCTAGATGTGTCCCCATCCCCATGCCGTTGACACACATTGTCTTTGATACTTCATTAGGATTAAAATCTTTCCACATAATATGAGAGAATGCTCTTTAAATGATTTCTTTTTCTTCCTAAACTGCAATATGATATAAGTTGAAGGAACAAAGTATATTCATTTTTTCTCTCTTTCAGAATGTCTCTATTTATTTACTTTTAAAATGTTGCTTCCCAATTAAGGAAAAAAGACCCAGATGGGTAACATGTTGAATTTAACTTGTGATTATATAAGTAGTCCTCTTTATTTTGCTTATGCAAGATAAAACATAAACATTTTGTAACAAAATTTTTTCACACCCAGAAATTGTATCATTGTTGAGGTTTAAGGGAACTTTCCTCCACATGTGTACCAACTGGATTCTCTCTGCATAGGCAAAATGATAGTGAAGTGAAAAACAAAGCAAGGCAACAAAATAAGTAATTTGTATGCTCATTCATTTATTGTCAATCATTTATTCAACAAACACTTATCAACCATCTACAGTGTCCTTGGTACTGGAATTAAGCACTGAGGAGTTGATGGAGTGATAGCCACAGTGGAAAACAAACAAAGAAACCCAGCAGTTAAACAGTGTGTTATGTACTTTGATGGGTAATGTATAGTGATCTATGTGAGTTCATAGAAAAGATGTCGAGGATGAGATGTGAATGATGAACAGCATCTAACCCACGTAAAGGGGAAAGGTAGAGGTAAGGACTGTAAATGATAAAGGGAGTAGCCCGTGAGAAAGCTAGAGACCACAGTATTGCCAGGAAATAAATGTAATAAAAAGAATGTTCTGACCTGTAAAAGATTTAGAGCATTTCTGTTGAGTAGGAGAATATATTGAGAAGTCTTTTTTAAATACTGGGATATTGAGAGTAAAGCAAAAATTCCTTCTTTTGCTCTTATGCAACTATAGAATTATGCTCATTTGGGGGGAATATTTTGATCACTAGAAGAGTAACAGTCTAGCGGAGAGCAATTCATTACCGGGTTTTTTATTTCAGGTAAGGTGGGGGAAAATACAGAGGGCAGAAAAATGTTTCGTTCTCTGTTTAAAAAGAGAAAATATTTTCAACGTGTTTTCTTAAATTACAAATTCAATTTTTAGTCCTGCAAACATTTTATAGTATCTACTGTGCTAGCTTCTAGTAATTCAGTGGTGTCCAAAGTAGAAATGGGCCTGTCCTCAGAGAACTGCCTCAATGAGAGACACAGGATTCATCAAAAATCGTACCGTTAATTGCATGTTTTCAGCTCTACGGGAGCTACATAACAGATGTGCATGACGGCGGGGGAGCTGACCTAGTTAGGAACTTTAGATTTAAAATTTTAAATACCTGAGATTTATTTACTAACATAGTTAAATAGAATCTTCTTTATGAGAAGGCTGTTGTATAACTAGAAATCCGGTGCCGTAATAATTTAATTTTCTGAGATTGCCACAATAGGTGTTGATTTGAATTGATTTAAATCTCTTGTATCTCATACCTCTTATCGACTTTACGTGTTCCAGCAAAGAGAGTTAGGTTACTGATAATACTATGAATGTATCTGAAATGGTTATATAATTTTGAAAGAGGATATTGATGTTTGCAAGCAGGTTAATTTAGAAGTCTGTTAATGGTATGGATTTAAGCATTCTGGCACACTGTGAGTTCATATTG
This sequence comes from Monodon monoceros, assembly GCF_005190385.1. NCBI lineage: Eukaryota > Metazoa > Chordata > Mammalia > Artiodactyla > Monodontidae > Monodon > Monodon monoceros. The sequence goes on along the minus strand of NW_021703765.1, from coordinate 8,164,512 downwards.
ACGAAACTCAGGAAACAGAATCTATAAAAATATATTTGATATGAGTAAACCATTAGAGAAAAATAATATTCTGGTAAAAGTGAAAATCATACTGTCACACATGGATATGCATTCTGGTCATTTAGACAAATATAAGTCTAAATGGTCTAATTATCCAAGACGAAAACTGTCACTTGTCCTGGAGCTACAGAAAACTGATAAACACAAAATCAAACAATGGATGAAAGCTTGTGATCACTTTTCCAGGAAGTATTAAGTGCCTTGAGTAACAGGCTTTTATTTTTTCAAAAAGGGTTTTAAATTATGTGGAGTAGAATAAAGTATTTAAACATCTTTGCTCAGGTATCTCAACAGCAGTAGCTTTTCCCTGGTAACTAGGTCTTTGGAAAAGTTTTCTAGCTGAGTTAGATTGATGATTTAATTACAATCTGAGATTTAGTTTCTTTAACTGTACATTTCTTACTAACTTCTGTTGGATAGAAAACAGTCTACCAAAGATTGGAATGTGGGCGGTAATAGAAGAAACTGTGTTTATCAAAACTCTTAAATGTTGGTTTGTCTCAGAATCAGCCCACGTCTTCAGAAATCCCTGCATGTTTTTGGTGCCAACCTAAAACTAACCAACCTCAAGGCACCTAGTGTTTCCTCAGTGTCCGCAGGTGACCTAAGGTCTCCACTGTGATGCCCTCTATGTCTCGTCCTCTCTGGGTCACACACACGCTTTTGGGACTTTTCCTGGTCCTTTGGCCCATAAGCTCTGTACAATTCTTTCAAGATCCTGTTTACTGCTTTCCATGGTGGCAACAAGTGAACTTAGCAAATTCATATTAATATGCTATTCACATTTTCATGGCATCATATCAATTATTCCTCTCAATGCTTCAAATTCAAAACTGCTTTGCTAAAAGTGTTACAGTATAGTTGCACTGAATCAGGATTCAAATCTCCAGTAAAGAGAAATATTGTTTTACGCTAGAGGCATTTGATTTAGAACTTTCCTAGTGCCATCCTTAAAAATGCTTCCCTTAGAAAACATGTTTCCATATGAACAGAGACCTTCTGGGAACATGTGCTTTAAACTAAATGAGCAGTCACACTCTCTTCTTCCACAAAAATCCCAGGTTAATATGAACATGGCATAAAAGGTGAAGCAGAGGCCTGTCAGTTTAGATGGTGGAGATCTTAGCCTCCTCCTGCAGTAGGGCTTGGTTCATGGTAGTTGCCCTCAACATGGCTGTTGGTTGAATGGATGAGGAGAAGGTAAGGTACATATCAAAAAGATGAGAGCCTTCTGTTTCAACCGTCTGTGAGGTTGAAAAAAAAAAAATCAGGGCTTCCCTGGTGGCGCAGTGGTTGAGAGTCCGCCTGCCGATGCAGGGGACGTGGGTTCGTGCCCCGGTCCGGGAAAATCCCACATGCCGCGGAGTGGCTGGGCCCCTGAACCATGGCCGCTGAGCCTGTGTGTCCGGAACCTGTGCTCCGCAACGGGAGAGGCCACAACCGTGAAAGGCCCGCGTACCGGAAAAAAAAAAAAAATCAAAATGGGAAGAAGGTATAACTGAGCATAACATACTCATTTGGAAAATGATTTGATGTGTTTTATATTTGACTACATTTGATGTGTTCAAAATACACTGGTTTCCTATGTGCCTATTAATACAGCTTGGTGGATATAACATTTGTTTTTAAGATTTAGTTATTATTTAATTATTTTTGGCTGTGTCCAGTCTCAGTTGCAGCACGCGGGATCTTTCGTTGTGGCACTCGGGCTCTTCATTGTGGCACATGGGCTTCTCTCTAGTTGTGGCGCATGGGCTTCTCTCTAGTTGTGACGTGTGGGTTTTCTCCTCTCTAGTTGTGGGGCGCAGGCTCCAGGGCACGTGGTCTCTGTAGTTTGCGGCACACGGGCTCTAGTTGTGGCACCCGGGCTTTAATTGCCGCACAGCATGTGGGATCTTAGTTCCCTGACCCCGGGATCAAATCTGCATCCTCTGCATTGCAGGGTGGATTCTTTACCACTGGACCACCAGGGAAGTCCTGAGTATAACGTTTTTAAGGGCCAAAAATATCCAGAAACTAGTGACTAGTTCTGTTCCTCCAGGTCTCAAATCTGTTGTTAATACTTCCCTTTGTAGGTTATGTGACTCCCCTTACAGGGAGTCCACCCTGATTGGTGATCTCTCTTCTGCACAATTCCCATTTGACTCTATGCCCACATGGTCTCCGGAGAATGCTCTGCTGCTCTTGGATATTTATTAACCCTCTTGCATGTGAATCAAAGTTTCTATTACACTGTCTCAATTATATTTATGGAATAGATGATTTTATTTCTTTCCATTTTTGAGTTTTGGAGGCTGTGTTGAGAAAGAGAGATTTAGTCTGTGGTCGTGTTCTAAACTGTGATCCCCAAAGGATACTATTTTTTGATCACAGGTGGGCATTTATTATAGCATTGATTACAGAAGATAACTTTAAGAAACTCATTTATTTGGATATTGGAAAACAGACATCTAAGTAATATAGGTTAAAGAAAGAAATTTAATGAAATTTCAGACTGAAGGACAAAAACGCTGAAATCTTGAGGGATGCTGCGAAACGCAGGGATACTTATAACGTCAATGACTATATTAGGAAACAGTTATGTCTGCCGTGGGATAATGCTTCTCAGATCTCAATTACCGGGAGTGTAATTAACCCAGAACCCCAGCTGCTGTACTCTGAAACCCAGGCAATGACACTGCACTTGCCATAGACTACTCCCAGCCAAAGACAGGCTTCCTTGTTTTGGGAGATGCAACCCTTCCAACTAGCGACTTTGACTTAAAAGCTCCTCTGTGGTCTCACCTACCTTTCCCTGGAAGGCACTGATGTCTGAGATGATTGGACCCAACCTTCCTTCTTTCCCTGTCTCTCCGTTACTCAGAGTCAATCCTGACCACAATCTGACTGTTTTCTGCCTTTCCTGACTCCCCTGACCTGCATTATCTCTCATATGCATTCCCTGTAATAAATTCATTACATTTAAAATGCCAGTTGTAAGAGTTCCTTCTTCAAGGATAACCTTCTTCCAGAATAACCCAATAACAAAGACAAAAAGTTAGCAAGCTGAATTCTAGCAGAAAAAAAAGAAACAATGGATGTAGAAAGAGGGAAAGTCAATATTAGGAGTTAATAATAAAATATATATATATAAAATAGAGTTAGCAAAGATAGAAGTTGGTTCTTTGAAGAAAAAATGAAATTCAGGCAGAATTAATTAAGAGCTATAATTAGAGAGCACTAGTGATAAACAAGGGACACAGCTTTAGATAGAGCAAGGATGCTAATCAAAATAAAATCTTACATGAGATGAATTATTGGCCAGAAAATATAACTTACCCAGTATGACTCTTGTAAAAATAGAATGTCTGAATTGATTTGTAACATTAAATAAAGTAAATTTAAAATTAATGAATTAAAACTTTTTGTAATAAAACTCCAGCATCAGAATGCTTTATGGTTAAGTTCTACCATTCAAAGTAGATAATTCCAGTTTTATAGAACATCTTCTAGAAAAGAGGAAAAACTTCCCAATTCTTCCCACTGTGTTAGTTTAATCCTTATACTGCATCTAGGCAAGGGTCATATAAGCAAGGAAAGTTATAATCAATTTCACACATAAGTATAATGGCAAAAATACTAACCAAATACGAGTAGTCTTAATCTTATGGTGAATAAAAAATTTGATTTGTCACAGGAATGCAAGGTATACTATAACATTAGATCACTTATTATATAAGTCAGCACATTAAACAGAGTACAAGAAAAAATCAATTATGTGGTTATCTACAAGTTCGCTTTCAGTTGCTACAACTCAATTCATGATTATAGGGAAAAACATTTTAGCGCACAAAGAATCAAAGTGAATTTTTAAACCTGATAGAGTAACAAAATTTTAGAGAACAATATTTTATTTAATGATGAAATATTAGAAGCATGGTATCACTTTTTATTGAACATTCCATTTCAGATGCTAGGCAGTTCAACAAAAGAAGAAAAAGTTACAAGAATTGGAAAGATACAAAACTGTAATGATCACAGATGGTGCAATTACCTATTTAGAAAACACCAAATAATCTAAAAATTATAATTCATAAAAGTTTAGAGATACCACAGGATATAAGAGCAATTAATATGTATATACCAGCAAAAATTATATCTATAAATATATATGTATTATAAATAGAGTAGCATTTGTGTAATGATTGGTAAACCAAAGAAACAACAGAATAAGAGCCCAAACACAGAGCCACCCACATATGGACAGCTGATCTATCAACAGAGTTGTCTTTGGAAGCCAGTGGTAAATAGTGTAGCCAGTAAAAAGCATTGACTTTAGATTAAAGATGAATGGAAGGAATTAACTTGCATTATAATATTCATCTTTTTAATGAACAATCTCAGTTTAATGCTTTAAAAGACTGTGTGATTCTGGCTTAATCAACAAGACAAAACTAATTTTTTATTCTTCACTATGTTTTTGAAAGAATTCATCAATATATCTCTTTGGTCAGATTTCCCCCCAAACATACTAAAAAAGCAACATTAAAACATAAAATTGTTACACTAAGGCATTTTTGATGTAAAGTGGTGATTTAGGGGGTTCTCATTAATACTTTTGGCACTATTTCATTTTTATCATCATCCTCTAGATTTAATTCACTCTACCATCTCCTTTTCTACTATTTCCCCCCTGTAAATCATGTACTGTGTAGTTTTTTCTTCTTTACAGCTCAGTGTTAGTAATGAAAGTTAACTTTCTATTGTATCTGAACCATCAGAGTACAATTAGTCAAAATAACTTCTAATTAAAATGGTTGTTAATCCTTTAGAAAAAATAAATACATGGATTAACATGAATCATAATCTCAGTCGAGTGGAAAACCTTGCTTTAGGTTGTATCAGCAGTTTCATGTTATTTAGACACTGAGAGCTACAAGAATCTCTGAGAAGACCATCCCTGGGGCCAAGATAGTTTGTCTACTTTTTTTTTTTTTTTTCATACGCGGGCCTCTCACCGCTGCGGCCCCTCCCGCTGTGGAGCACAGGCTCCGGACGCGCAGGCCCAGCGGCCATGGCTCACGGGCCTAGCTGCTCCGCGGCACTTGGGATCCTCCCGAACTGGGGCACGAGCCCGCGTCTCCTGCACCGGCAGGCGGACTCCCAACCACTGCGCCACCAGGGAAGCGCCCAGTTTGTCTACTTTTAAAATTACTTTTAAGAGAGATTCTGGAAATAAAGAGGGTCTACCCTTTATGGTTTGCTTAATTTCCTGATGCAGATCTTATTAAGCATTTTACATTTACATAGTTTTTCCTAGTAGTAGAACACACTTGAGGTTGTAGTTAGTGAGTGGCAAAATTAATTCCTATTATATATATAATATATAAACCTCTGGTTCCTATTATCTCTGCAACAAGATCCACATTTTAAAACCTCTGTTGTGCTTCACTTCTAAAATTCTCTAAGTACTGCTTTTGTAAAGGTTCACACCTTACTAAGTTTATAAGAAATCCACTGTAGCATATAAAAGTTTGGCAGGAGAGTTGCAGGAAAGCATATTTCACTGTTCTCGTTTTATGTTAAAGCTTTTCTCTGACTGTTTTGGACACACTCATAAAACAGTTAAAATCATTTGGGATAATAACAATGTGTTCATTCATATTTTTTATCTTAATAGTTACTAGGCTATATATAGATGATTATTAACTTCTACATGAAATGAGGAAAATATTTGCTTATGAAACTTTGTAACACCACTAAGAATTTTTGAGACTGCCTGGCTGTTGCAAAATCAGGGGTCCAAAATAACCATTTAGAGGTTTACTTGTGAAATTTGTAAGTGTTCTCTACCAGGGCATCAGTAAAGCCTTTACGAATACATTTCTCTTGTCATTCTCTTGCTATAACATATACTGACTCATTTAGACATAGATGCATTGTCCTTTTTAAATTCGCATTGCTTTTGATTCATGTTCAATCTGAGATACAAGTTTTGGCCTCCTTTTTTATTAAAAAAAGTTAATTTGGACTTTATTAAAATTTACAACTTTTACTATGTGAAATATACTGCTAAGATAACTAAAACATAAGCCAAAAACTAGGAGGAAATATTTGCAAAACATATATCTGAGAAAAGATGAGTATCCAAAATATAAATAGTTTATCTTTAAATTTTTTAAAATAAATTTATTTATTTTATTCTATTTTTGGCTGCACTGGGTCTTCGTTGCTGTGCGCGGGCTTTCTCTAGTTGTGGCGAGCAGGGGCTATTCTTTGTTGCGGTGCGCGGGCTTCTCATTGCAGTGGCTTCTCTTGTTGCGGAGCACAGGCTCTAGGAGCATGGGCTTCAGTAGCTGTGGCACACAGGCTTAGCAGTTGTGGCTCATAGGCTCTAGAGCTCAGGCTCAGTAGTTGTGGCCCATGAGCTTAGTTGCTCCACGGTATGTGGGATCTTCCCAGACCAGGGTTCAAACCTGTGTCCCCTGCATTGGCAGGCGGATTCTTAACCACTGCACCACCAGGGAAGCCCTCTCTTTAAATTTTTTTAAAACTTTATTTTTTAAAGAAGTTTTAGGTTTACCACAAAATTGAGGAGAAGATACAGAGATTTCCCATATGCCCTCCACCATAGAAGCTCCCATTTTCAACATCCCCTACAGAGTGGTACATTTGTTACAAATGATGAACCTACATTGACACAACATTAATACCCAAAGTCCATAGTTTACATTAAGGTTCACTATTGGTGTTGTACATTATATGGATTTGGACAAACGTATAATGATATGTATCTATCACTATAGTATCATACAGAGTATTTTCACTGCCCTAAAAATCCTCTGTGCTCCACCTATATATCCTTCCCTGCTCTCACCTTTCCGCTTTCCTCCCTGCAACTTCTGGCAACCTCTAATATTTTTAATGTCTCTCTAACTTTGCCTTTTCCAGGACGTTATATAGTTAGAATCATACAGAGTATAGCCTTTTCAGATGGCTTATTTCACTTAGTAATATGCATTTAAGCTTCTTCCATATCTTTTCATGGCTTGATAGTTAATTTTCTTTTAGTGCTGAACAATATTCCATTGTGTGGACATACCACATTGTATCCATTCATCTACTGGAGGACATCTTGGTTGCTTCAAGTTTGGGCAATTATAAACAAAGCTGCCATAAACATCCGTGTGCAGGTGTTTATGTGGACATACATTTTCAACTCCTTTGGGTAAATAGCCAGGAGCTCGATTACTAGACAGCATAGTAAGAATATGCTTAGTTTTGTAAGAAACCACCAAACTGTTTCAACATAGCTGTGCTACTTTGCCTTCCCACCAGCAATGGCTGAGAGTTCCTGCTGCTCCACGTCTTCATCAGCATTTGGTGTTGTCAGTGTTCTGTATTTCGGCCATTCTAACAGCTGTGTAGTTGTATCTCATTGTTTTATTTATTTATTTTTAAGTTTTTGCAGGGAATATTTAGTTTTTTTAAAAAAAATTTTTAATACATTTTTATTGGAGTATAATTGCTTCACAATACTATGTTAGTTTCTGTTGCACAACAAAGCGAATCAGGCATATGCATACACAGGTCTCCATATCCCCTCCCGCTTGAGCGTCCCTCAATCCTCCCTATCCCAGCCCTCTATGTCACTGCAAAGCCGTGACCGAGCCGATCTTCCTGTGCTATGCGGCTGCTTCCCACCAGCCAACTATTTTCCATTTGGTAGTGGATATATGTCGATGCTACTCTCACTTCGCCCCAGCTCTGCCCTCCTACCCATGTCCTCAAGTCCATTCTCTATGTCTACCTCTTTATTCCTGCCCTGAAACTAGGTTCATCAGTACCTTTTTTTTTTTTTTTAGATTCCATATATACGCATTAGCATACGGTATTTGTTTTTCTCTTTCTGCCTTACTTCACTCTGTATGACAGACTCTATGTCCATCCACCTCACTACAAATAACTCAATTTTGTTTCTTTTTATGTCTGAGTAATATTCCATTGTATATAAGTACCACATCTTCTTTATCCATTCATCTGTCGATGGACATTTAGGTTGGTTCCATGTCCTGGCTATTGTAAATAGTGCTGCAATGAACATTGTGGTATGTGTCTCTTTTTAAATTATGCTTTTCTCAGGGTATATGCCCTGCAGTGGGAATGCTGGGTCATATGGTAGTTTTATTTTTATTTTTTTAAGGAACCTCCATACTGTTTTCCATAGTAGTTGTATCAATTTACATTACCACCAACAGTGCAGGAGGGTTCCTCTTTCACCACACCCTTTCCAGCATTTATTGTTTCTGGATTTTTTGATAATGGCCATTCTGACTGGCGTGAGGTGATACCTCATTGTAGTTTTGATTTCCATTTCTCTAATAATTAGTGATATTGAGCATCTTTTCATGTGCCTCTTGGCCACCTGTATTTCTTCCATGGTAAAATGTCTATTTAGGCCTTCGGCCCAATTTTTAGCTGCATTGTTTGTTTTTTCGATATTGAGTTCCATGAGCTGTTTGTATATTCCGGAGATTAATCCTTTGTCTGTTGTTTCATTTGCAAATATTTTCTCCCATTCTGAGTGTTGTCTTTTTGTCTTGTTTCTGGTTTCCTTTGCTGTGCAAAAGCTTTTAAGTTTAATTAAGTCCCATTAAGTTTATTTTTGTTTTTATTTCTGTTACTCTAGGAGGTGGGTCAAAAATGATCTTGCTGTGGTTTATGTCAAAGAGTGTTTTTCCTATGTTTTCCTCAAAGAGTTTTATAGTGTCTTGTCTTACATTTAAGTCTTTAATCCATTTGGGGTTTATTTTTATGTATGGTGTTAGGTAGTGTTCTAATTTCATTATTTTACATGTAGCTGTCCAGTTTTCCCAGCACCACTTATTGAAGAGGCTGTCTTTTCTCCACTGTCTATTCTTGCCTCCTTTGTCGTAAATTAGGTGCCCATATGTGCGTGGGTTTATCTCTGGGCATTCTATTCTGTACCATTGATCTATATTTCTGTTTTTGTGCCAGTACCATACTGTCTTGATTACTGTAGCTTTGTAGTATAGTCTGAAATCAGGGAGCCTAATTCTTCCAGCTCCATTTTTCTTTCTCAAGATTGCTTTGGCTATTCGGGGTCTTTTGTGTTTCCATATGAATTATAAAATTTTTTTTCTAATTCAGTGAAGAATGCCATTGGTATTTTGATAGGGATTGCATTAAATCTGTAGATTGCTTTGGGTAGTATAGTCATTTTCACAATATTGATGCTTCCAATACAAGAACATGGTATATTTCTCCATCTGTTTATGTCATCTTTGATTTCTTTCATCAGTGTTTTATAGTTTTCTAAGTACAAGTCTTTCACCTCCTTAGGCAGGTTTATTCCTAGGTATTTTATTCTTTTTGTTGCAGTGGTAAATGGGAGTGTTTCCTTAATTTCTCTTTCTGATTTTTCATTGTTGGTGTATAGGAATGACAGAGATTTCTGTGCATTAATTTTGTATCCTGCAACATTCCTAAATTCATTGATTAGTTCTAGTAGTTTTCTGGTGGCATCTTTAGGATTTTCTATGTATAGTATCATGTCATCTGCAAACAGTGACAGTTTTACTTCTTCTTTTCCAATTTGTATTTCTTTTATTTCTTTTTCTTCTCTGATTGCTGTGACTAGGACTTCCAAAACTATGTTGAATAAGAGTGGCAAGAGTGGACATCCTTGTCTTGTTCCTGATCTTAGTGGAAATGCTTACAGTTTTTCACCATTGACTATGATGCTTGCTGTGGGTTTGTCATATATGGCCTTTATTATGTTGAAGTAAGTTCCCTCTATGCCCACTTTCTGGAGAGTTTTTATTATAAATGGGTGCTGAATTTTGTCAAAACCTTTTTCTGTGTCTATTGAGATGATCATATGGTTTGTTTGTTTGTTTGTTTTGTGGTATGCGGGCCTCTCACTGTTGTGGCCACTCCCATTGCGGAGCACAGCCTCCGGACACGCAGGCTCAGCGGCCATGGCTCACGGACCTAGCCGCTCCGTGGCATGTGGGATCTTCCCGGAGCGAGGCACGAACCCATGTCCCCTGCATCAGCAGGCGGACTCTCAACCACTGCGTCACCAGGGAAGCCCGATCATATGGTTTTTATTCCTTAATTTGTTAATGTGGTGTATCCTATTGATTGATTTGAGTGTTGAAGAATCCTTGCATCCCTAGGATAAATCCCACTTGATCATGGTGTATTGTCCTTTTAATGTGCTGTTGGATTCTGTTTGTTAGTATTTTGTTCAGGATTTTTGCATCTATGTTCATCAGTGATATAGGTCTGTAATTTTCTATTCTTGTGATATCTTTTTCTGGTTTTGGTATCAGGGTGATTGTGGCTTCATAGAATGAATTTGGGAGTGTTTCTCCCTCTGCAATTTTTTGGAAGAGTTTGAAAAGGATGGTTGTTAGCTCTTCTCTAAATGTTTGGTAGAATTCACCTGTGAAGCCATCTGTTCCTGGACTTTGGTTTGTTGGCAGATTTTAAGTTACAGTTTCAATTTCATTACTTGTGATAGGTCTGTTTATGTTTTCTAATTCTTCCTGATTCAGTCTTGGAAAATTGTACCTTTCCCAAAATTTGTCCATTTCTTCGTGGTTGTCCATTTCATTGGCATATAGTTGTTTTTAGTAGTCTCTTATAATCCTCTGTATTTCTGCAGTGTCAATTGTGATTTCTCATTTTTCATTTCTAATTCCATTGATTTGAGTTTTCTCCCTTTTTTTCTTGATGATTCTGGCTAAGGGTTTATCAATTTTGTTTAATTTCTCAAAGAACCAGCTTTTAGTTTTATTGATCTTTGCTATTGTTTTCTTCATTTGTATTTCATTTATTTCTGCTGTGATCTTTATGATTTCTTTCCTTCCACTGACTTTGGGTTTTCTTTGTTCTTCTTTCTCTAGTTGTTTTAAGTGTAGGTTTAGGTTGTTTATTTGAGATTTTTCTTGTTTCTTGAGGTGAGATTGAATTGCTATAAAGTTCCCTCTTAGAACTGCTTTTGCTGCATCCCATAGGTTTTGGGTCATTGTGTTTTCATTGTCATTTGTTTTTATGTATTTTTAATTCATTCTTTGATTTCTTCAGTGATCTCTTGGTTATTTAGTAGTGCACTGTTTAACCTCCATATATTTGTGTTTTTTAGTTTTTTTCTGTAACTGGTTTCCAATCTCATAGCATTGTGGTCAGAAAAGATGCTTTATATGATTTCAATTTTCTTAAGTTTTCTGAGGCTTGATTTGTGACCCAAGATGTGATCTATACTGGAGAATGTTCTGTGTGCACTTGAGAGGAAAGTGTATTCTGTCACTTTTGGGTGGAATGTTCTATAAATATCAATTAGGTCTATCTGGTCTATTGTGTCATTTAAAGCTTGTGTTTACTTATTTATTTTCTGTTTATATGATCTGTCCATTGGTGTAAGTGGGGTGTTAAAGTCCCCTACTATTAATGTGTTACTGTCGGTTTCTCCTTTCATGGTTGTTAGCATTTGCCTTATGTATTGAGGTGTCCCTATGTTGGGTGCATAAACATTTATAATTGTTATGTCTTCTTCTTGGATTGATCCTTTGATCATTATGTAGTGTCCCTCCTTATCTCTTGTAACTGTCTTTATTTTATTGTAACAGTCTTTATTTTAAAGTCTATTTTATCTGATATGAGTTTTGCTACTCCAGCTTTCTTTTTATTTCCATTTGCTTGGAATATCTTTTTCCATCCCTTCACTTTCAGTCTGTATGTGTCCCTAGGTCTGAATTGGGTCTCTTGTAGATTGCATATATATGGGTCTTGTTTTTGTATCCATTCAGCCAGTCTGTGTCTTTTGGTTGGGGCATTTAATCCATTTCATTCAAGGTTATTATCCATATGTATGTTCCCATTACCATTTTCTTAATTGTTCTGGGTTTGTTTTTGTGGGTCTTTTTCTTCTCTTGTGTTTCCCACTTAGATAAGTTTCTTTGGCATTTGTTTTAAAGCTGGTTTGGTGGTGCTGAATTCTCTTAGCTTTTGCTTGTCTGAAAACTTTTGATTTCTGCATCAAATCTGAATGAGATCCTTGCTGGCTAGAGTAATCTTGGTTGTAGGTTTTTCTCTTTCATCACTTTAAGTATATCCTGCCACTCCCTTTTGGCTCCTAGAGTTTCTGCTGAAAAATCAGCTGATAACTTTATGGGGATTACTTTGTATATTATTTTTTGTTTTTCCCTTGCCTCTTTTAATATTCTTTCTTTGACTAATTTTTCTTAGTTGGATTAATATGTGTCTTGGTGTGTTTTTCCTAGGGTTTATCCTGTATGGGACTCTCTGTGCTTCCTGGACTTGGGTAACTATTTCCTTTCCCATGTTAGGGAAGGTTTCAACTATAATCTCTTCAAATATTTTCTCAAACCGTTTCTTTTTCTCTTCTCTGGGACCCCTATAATTCAAATGTTAGTGCGTTTAGTGTTGTCCCAGAGGTCTCTGAGACTGTCTTCAATTCTTTTCATTCTTTTTACTTTATTCTGTTCCTCGTCAGTTATTTCCACCATTTTGTCTTCCAGCACAGTTATTCGTTCTTCTGCCTCAGTTATTCTGTTATTGATTCCTTCTTGTGTATTTTTCATTTCAGTTATTGTGATGTTCATCTTTGTTTGTTCCTTAGTTCCTCTAGATCTTCGTTAAACATTTCTTGTATTTTCTCAGTCGGTGCCTCCATTCTATTTCTGAGAGTCTGGATCATATTTACTATCGTTATCCTGCATTCTTTTTCAGGTAGATTGCCTATTTCCTCTCCATTTATTTGGTCTTATAGGTTTTACCTTGCTCCTTCATCTGTGACATTTTTTTTTGCCATCTCATATTTTTTTTCTTTATTTTATGAGTGGGATTGTGTTCCTGTCTTACTGGTTGTTTGGCTTGAGACTTCCAACACTGAAGTTTGTAAGCTATTGGGTAGAGCTGGGTCTTGATGCTGAGATGAGGAACTCCGTGAGACCTCACTCTGATGAATATCCCCTGGGGCCTGAGATTCTCTGCTAGTCCAGTGGTTCGGACTCAGAGCTCCCACCACAGGAGCTTTGGCCCGACTCTGGGCTCGTGAACCACGATCCCACAAGCCACGTGGGCAGCAAAAAAAAAAAAGAACAATAATAAAGTAAAAAATAAAATTAGACTAGGAAACTAACAGATATGTTAAAAAGAATATAAAAATAAAAATATAGATGAATCAACAACCGGAAGGTACATAAGTACCACAATAGTAAAAAAGAGGAGGAGGGAAAAGAAAAAAAAGGGGGGGGGGAAATGCCTTGGCTGTGGAGGGTGGGGCCTAAGCAAGGAGGAGGTTTGGGTGGTGGGCAGAGCCAATGCTTAGGACCCCCAGGGCTGGAAAAGGCCCTGGGAGCTGTGGGGGGGGTTGGGGCTTAGGCTCAAGTAACAGAAGGGGCCCAGGCGTGCCCCCCACCCCTGGTCTCAGAGGGCAGCGGACCTAACCTGGGAGCCCAGCAGGCTTCCTGGGCTCGAATGGGTGGGGCAAACACCCTCCTCTCCTCTCCTGCTCCTCCAGTCTGGGAGGGCCCCTCCCGCCTGCCTCTCCTAATCTCTCTGGCCTCAGGGACGCCAATCCTGTCTGGCTTCCATCTCTCCTCCCCCCTCAGTCCCCCTACGTCCTACCAGTTCACTTTGGGGTCCCTCCCGTCTCCTTGGGCATCAGAGTCACCCACCAGCAGCCAGCAGGCACCCTAGTTGTGGGAAGATGTTAACTCCTCATCTTCCCACACCACCAACTTGACTCCACCCCTCTCATTGTTTTAATTTGCACTTTCCTGATGACATATGATGTGGAACATCTTTTCATATGCTTATTTGATATCTGTATACCTTCTTTGGTGAGATGTCTGTTATCCATAAGTCTTGGGCCCATTTTTAGTTGGGTTGTTTGTTTTCTTATTGTTGAATTTACATAGTTATTGGTATATTTTGGATAACAGTTCTTTATTAGATATATTTTGCAAATATATTTTGTCTGTGGCTTGTTTTCTCTTTCTCTTGACATTGTCTTTCTAGAGCAGTTTTTAATTTTAATGAAGTCTAGCTTATCAGTTATTTCGTTCATGGATCATGCCTTTGGTGATGTATCTAAAGAGTCATCACCAAACCGAAGGTCATCTAGATTTTCTCCTAGGCTATCTATCTTCTATGAGTTTTATAGTTTTGTACTTTACATTCAGGTCTGTGATCCATTTTGGGTTAATTTCTGTTCAGGTTTAGTGTCTAGAGTAATTGTTTCTGCATGTGGATCCCTCTCCCTGTATTTAAGTTTGACATACATTTAGTTTCAAATTAGTTCTAGAACTCCTTACTTTTAGAAATTCTCCAAGGATTTTAAATGAAATTAAAGCAACTAAAATACACATGACATTACCTATTGCTAAAATTAGTCATGGCTTTGTTGACTTTTGGTAAAAGAGGGAGTGAGCTATCACTGAGCTATAGTTAACTGTGGACAGGAGGGAAGTAGAGTGATTTAGGAGGAGGTGTCCCCACTTCTTATTTGTGATTCCATGACATGCTTAGAGGATGAGTGTTAAAAGATCCAGGGGAGGGGGAGGGGTGACATCAGCAATATGCACACTGCATTTAGGTTTCAGTTTCCAGACTTTTGAATGTGAGTCTACAGAATCACTTCTCCTGAGTTAATTTGCAATGAAGCAAGGATCAAAATCCCCAAAATATATCAAAACAAAAGAAAAACATCAACAAAATCTTTGCTGCAGGGTAGTACAATGGATTCAGAGTGTGTTGGTTGCTATGGCAAGGGGATATGCATACATCAGTGGCTATCTGTTAGCGTGGTGCGGGTGGAGTGACCTCACGACTGGAATCAGAGAAACACCTTAGGTGAACCATGGCTTGGACTCTTTGCCCACCTTGAGAATTACTTCTAATCTTAGAACTCCAGTTTCCTCCTGTGTAGCACATACAAATTTACAGGATTATTGTAAGGATAAGAAATAACCTATATAGCTCTTTACCAGGAATATATTAGGTCTTCAGTAAAAGGGTAATCATCTCCTACTGCTAGGAAATAACAAGATTCCTACTTTTTACCTCTTACTTCCAAAATCACAGTGCTTGTAATAAGGTTTTATAGCTGACTTGTCTGAAATGAAAATTCTGAATATTTGCAATCAATTACTGGAACATGCACATTGTTTTTAGGTGGCACTTCACTGGCCTGCAGAACACCATATTGTGCATTCTGTTGGGGTTTTTCTCCGTTGAAAAGGTCCATTTACAAGATGCCATTTTGATAAAACATGATGAAAAATAATACACTATTTCACCTGTCATTACTTGAATTGGCTGTTGGTATGTTTTGTTCTTTAGAAAACAAATTTATGACAGGAAATATTTGTGTTGAGTTTGAAAGTTTAATAACTATTTTCCCTAAATAATTACTGCCTCATAACACTAAGCTGTAGGAAATATTTTCCATATTTTATAAATGAAAAATAGAGGCTCTCAGGATAAAAAGAATTGAGACTCGATTCTAGGTCATTTTACTGAAAATCCTCTCTTTACCTCGCTGTATTTACCTATCACAAAATGCAACGCAGCCATGACAGCATTAATAAGAGTTAAGAGTAAATGTACTGAGAAATTCTATTGGCATTAAGTAATGGTGAGTAAATAACTGGCTCTTCTAGGATGCTACCTTAATTTCACTTTGTGCACAATTGTTGTAATTGAAATACAGAGGAGCTTTTTCCTCTCAACAGGTCCTTATGAAGCACTGACACAGCACATGTCAGGTGCCAGGCTGATGAGCAAAATGACACGGTTCTGGTTTCATAAAACTTACATTCTAGTTATCGAGTTCACTGCAGTCTATTATTGATGTCCTTTCAGCAGTATCAAGCAATGACAATTCATAAAGATCGAGCTTATAGATGAATATGTTTAGAAATGACTGAATCGTTACACTGCACACCTTAAATGTGTACAGTGCTGTATGTCAATCATATCTCAGTAAAACTGGAAGGAAGGAAGCAAGCAAACACATAAACATATACATATATATCTATATAAATAAAATAAATGACCCAATATTTCATCCTTGGGAATAATCACAATATTACATTTTTTCACAAGAAACTCAAACGATTCTTAAATTCACCCTTACTTTTAAGCATCAGTGACTACCTGTTTTCATACTTATTCTCCTGAACTCCTAACACTTCATGATTGGACTCTTGGATCTTATAATGTTCAAACCTATTTCCTATTTCCCTTTATTGAGATACTCTTAGCTTGATTCTGCCTCTCTGCCTTCTTAAACTTCAGGTTTCAGCTTAAGTATTGTTTCTTCAAATAACCTCCTCTGATTACTTAATTTACTGCAGGTCTTTCCCATAGCATCCAGGGTTTTTTCTCCTTTACAAGATGTTGCCCAATTTATACTTATATATATACTTGTATTTTGACAACAGTATATCCAGTGCCTGAAAGATACTCAATAAATATTTGTTAAACAGCTGAATAGTTGGATATTTACATATTTTCTCAATGTTTAATATTCATAAAATTGGAGGTCATTAAATCAACAAATATTTTAGTGTTTACTCTGGCTAGAATATACTTCTACATTAAAAGTTTTTAGAAAATATTTTTCAATAATTCCTGTATTACCTGAAATTCATTTAAGAGTAGTACCCACTATTAGTTAAAATTCATAGCATATTAGAGTTAGAATTAAAATGTTCTAGAATGTTTCTCTTGATCATTGGAAGCAAATCAATGGAATTCCATTTCAGTTTGATCAGTTATTAGAATTGCTTACAAAAAAACATGAAAGTTTAAAATATTACCTGATCTTTCCTTCATCATTTTAACTTGCATTTAATTGAATGGCTTTTAAGGTGGTAGATTTTCGTATGATTCTTAGAAAAGAATA
Source organism: Monodon monoceros (assembly GCF_005190385.1). NCBI lineage: Eukaryota > Metazoa > Chordata > Mammalia > Artiodactyla > Monodontidae > Monodon > Monodon monoceros. The sequence continues at coordinate 8,147,510 of NW_021703765.1, read as the reverse complement.
ATCTTACAAGAAAGAATTTTGAAAAATGAAATGAAAAATAAAACTGCTAATAATATTTTTGATCCAATTTTCACAAAACCTTTACTTTTTTTGATATGTGTTATATACCTAAATTTATCAGATAATTGGCATGTCACTAAAAATCTTCAAATAGTAAATAATCACACATCATTATTTAAGCTTTGTTGTCATTACTGTTAATATAATTCCTTTCTTCAATTATTTTTTTTTAATTTAGAGTTTACTCATTCAAACCATCTATTACTTATTTAAAATCCTATTTGTACCTCTTATCTGTTATTAGGTATAAAACTGACTTCAGCAATTTCTTTTAAATGCCTAAAATTTTACAAAGACTTGACATAGCATTGTATTTGTCCTTGACCAAGAGTACATTTATTCTTCTAAAATTAATTTTTCATCACTAAGTTGGTGACTTTTATTACAACTTTATTATTTTCATTCTGATAAGTGATGTGATGTTAGTCAAAAAGTTTAAGCATTAATCTTAATAATTAAAGACATGTCATGTCCTAAATTGCATTTTGAAATACTGTTTTACCTCATATCCCAAACAGGCATCCCAAATGTCAAATCATGTCATCTAAAATTTGATCCCTTAGTCTATTATATTTAATTGATAAACAAGGTCTAGTGCCAAGAATGTAATTTTAATTTCTTGTTTTTAAGAAGCTAAAGCCTCACTTAGATTTGGGAACAGAACATTTTTGACAATAATGGCACAATTATATGTGTATGAAAAAGCAGTTTTTAGACTTTTTTAATCAGGATTAATTTCCAAAGATATTTTTGAAGTCTAACAGTTTCTTAATGTTGACTTCTCTTTTAGAATTTAAAATGTCATGAGAACTACTTTAAAATAGTATAATACTGTTCAATACTTTGCCATCAAGCCATTTAAAACTAAGTGTAAAAATAAGTAATTTTCAATCTTTATCCATAACAAATAGTTTAAAAATACCTCATATTTTAATCATGTTGCCAATCTCTATTCCCTGAAAATCAAATTGGCCATTCACTCAGGTGAGTTTGATTATAATGAAAAGTACTTTTTTTTTTTTTTTTTTTTTTGCGGTACGCGGGCCTCTCACCGTTGTGGCCTCTCTCGTTGCGGAGCACAGGCTCCGGACGCACAGGCTCAGCTGCCATGGCTCACGGGCCCAGCCGCTCCGCGGCACGTGGTATCTTCCCGGACCGGGGCACGAACCCGTGTCCCCTGCATCAGCAGGCAGACTCTCAACCACTGCGCCACCAGGGAAGCCCAATTGTATAGTACTTTAATCATGGCATTTATGATGTTTTATTGCATTCACTTGTCTTTATTTGCAGTGCCTACAAGTTGAAAGCTATAGTAAATAACTGAATGAATGAGTAAATGAATACATGAACTATATCCATCCAACCAGAATTGCCCAAGAAATGATTTTGTGCCTTCTAAACTGATAAATGTTCATCAATTGAGTGGAGATTATTGACAAAATATTATCAGTTTTCCACTTAACGTATTTATTTGACAATATGGTCTGGTTGGTTATAGAAATAGTGCCATAACCAAGAAGGCAGGTATATTTATTTAGGGCATGGGTCTTAGGACTTTTGTGTTGTCCTCAACTTTTCAGACAAATAGAGTTTTCTTTTTAAAAATTGTATAAATGGACATATCCATGAACCTTTCTTAGTGGACGCCTGTTTGATGGGTGCCTGGCCTTTTGGCAATTACAAATGCTGTTGCTTTTCTGTGTTTTCTGTGTTTAGCTAGAGAGATTGCAGGCTGAAAATACATCCGAGTGGGACAAGAGGGAGATACTTGAAACAGAAAAACTAGGACTGGAAAGAGAAAATAGAAGGCTAAAGTTCCAAGTGAAAGACATGGAAGAGCTCCTGGATAGGAAAAATAGATTAATTGCAAACTCTCAAGGTCCTGATTTCAAGAAATCACAAATTGAACTACAGGAAAAAAACAAGGTATGGGTACTCTTTGGAAGCAGATGTTCTCACTTTCTGTATATTCCTGCCCTGATGTCTAGTAGATGCTGCTTTAACTTTCACATACCTCAAATCTGAATATTTTCTTTTGTACTATCTCATATCTGATAGCTTGATTTTTTCCCATTGTAATATAAAAAATATATAAAATGTTCATGATAGGAAAAGAGAGTGTGACAAATTTTGTATGAAGATGTTAAAATATGACAAATCTGAGAGTTTCAAGCTTTTCCAAAAGGAAGAAAAACATGAAGTAAGGGATGAACCTTTGTGTGTTTGGTTTCCTGTTACAGCTTTGTCTCAGTTTTCCACGCAACTGATCTTATTTTCAATGAGTATATTTCTCCATTAGTTTGGGCAACTATGTAATAAGCATTTGTCAATAGCTATGGTAAGTATCTGCATAAACATTTAAATGTAGCTGGTTCACTCCTATTTGGTTTCTTTTTAGTTAGTCTCAGAAAAATTATTTTTGAGTCAATTAAACACATCGTGTTACAAATAGCCTTTATAGGCTATGACATAAATGTTAAAACCAGAATTAAATTCAAATTCTGACTTTGGGAAATTTAGGTTGTTTTGGAATTGTTTTGTCCTAAAGCCAACAGACATATTTACTGCTATGGATGGGAATTTTTGATAAATGGTTTTTAGATTTTTAAAATATTCTCTTAGTGGCAGTTGTAATTTATGTGTTTTAGTGTCAATATGCCACAAAACATATACAGCTTGTTTCTATTTCTTCCATGAAAGTATCTATAGTACCTTAATGCACAATTGTATTTTTTTCACTCAATTCCTTTAACAGTGAGTTAAAAGTGAGTTTGAAAAGTTCATATTTTTGAGTTATGTAAGTAGTTCATACTCATATGAGCTCTAATAGCTAAATGGGCAGAAAAATTGAATTCTATATTATTTATTCTTTGTGATTTTAGGGATTTATTGCAAATACAAGATTAAATTGGATTAGTGTTTCATGACTTGGCAATGCAAATAACTAAAGTTAACTGTTATGGTCAGTGATCATAATTTTCTATTATATGGATTCATAAACCATCCGTAACGGTGTATGGTTCTGACATGTACACAACTGATAAATCTGTAGAGAAATTTTTGCAGATTGCCATTGTGAAAGCACAATTGTTTCGATTATGGAACAAGTTTTGGTCATCAAAATATCTGTTTCCCTTTGGTTCACTTGAACAGAACAAGCATTTATTTATATTATACTCTGTGTTAGTCACTGCTCTAGATGCTGGTGATGTGAAGATGAATGAATTTATTTTTTCATTTATTTTTAGCTGCATTGGGTCTTCATTGCTGTGCGCAGGCTTTCTGTAGTTGCGGCGAGCGGGGGCTACTCTTCGTTGCGGTGCGCTGCGGTGGCTTCTCTTGTTGCAGAGCATGGGCTCTAGGCGCGTGGGCTTCAGTAGTTGTGGCACACAGGCTCAGTAGTTGTGGCTCGTGGGCTCTAGAGTGCAGGCTCAGTAGTTGTGGTTCACAGGCTTAGTTGCTCCGCAGCATGTGGGATCTTCCCAGACTAGGGTTCGAACCTGTGTCCCCTGCATTGGCAGGCAGATTCTTAGCCACTGTGCCACCAAGAAAGTCCCAAGATGAATGAATCTTTATCCTGCCTAGCATGGGCTTAGAGTCTGTCTGGGGATATATACACAATATATCTATGTGTAACAATATACACATAAATTGTTATCAGTATTACATTGTGATGATTGCTAAGAGTAAAGTGGAATGAGAACTCAGATAAAGAAGTAATTCACTCTATTCCACTTTGATGCCTTTCTAGTTATATCAAACTGTTATAGCATAAAGTGTGTCATTTAGGAAATATGAGGGCTGATTGGGGTCTGCTTGGACCTAGTATATATGCCAATTGCTTGTCCTGTTAACAGGCCACCCTAACTTTAGACCTGGGCTCTTTGGGACCAATGTAGTTCTTTGGCCTAGAACTGAACAGACCTTGGAAACTGGGAAGATTCTGGAAGGTCTGAACAACTCAGTGTGTGTGCTCATCAATCAGAAGACTGTTCCCTAAGTGTATATCATTTTGATGGCTGGGAGGAGGTGTTAGCAATATTTTACAATCTTCATTAAGAATTCAGACTCACCACTTAAACCAAAATAATTACTTGTCATGGAGCAGCTGTTGGTCAAAATCCTTGGTGCCACAGAGATCCCCATAGGTCAAAATATCAAGATTCAGATGTCCCCAAATGTCAAATGAATCAAAGCTGCATATGGAACATGCCAAAGGCCAGGGAATAGTATAGATGTCATTATAACACAAAGCTAAATTGTAGTTTTAACATTTCAATGAAAACTAATCTATATGTATAAAATTATGTGCATAAGTACCATAAAGGAGAAACACGTATATGTATGTATATAAGTACCCTATTGAATTACCAGATATCTAAATGCATAAAAGTACAATATATGAGTGAGATGGGCAAATAGGTGCTGGCATATAAGAGACACAACTGTAAACATCACTCATCATTGGCCTCTAAAAGAGATGTAAGGTATCTTACCACATTATATTTACATCTAATCACATTTAACAAATATCTGTGGCAGATACAATTCTACTTGCTGCTCACAGAAATCTCCATATCAATAAATTTTGTTAATTTCTTGAGTTTTAACAATCTCATTATTCAATGAAATTTTTATAAATCCTACTTATTTGGGAGGGGAGGACTTTTACATAGTGTTTTTGGCTTTAGTATTATAAGGAATGCATTTTTAAAGAAAATGGCTTTCAATTTTAAATCGTACTATTAATTTAAAGACAAAGATTCTTCCTCACACGAGTGATTTCATCACATAAATCTCCATCTGGTAGTTGCTTTTATAGCTTATGTTTAAGGCTATGTGTGTATCAATTTTTTACAATTAATAAAAAGCAGTATACCTGAATTTTTAATGGCTAGATTGGAAAATTATTACTCTAGTAGTAGCAAATTATTTTTAAAGCATAAACCACTGCCACAGACTTTTCTAGAACAACTTCAGCATGTGGATCTTTTGGTTTGTCATTGTTTTGGGTAATAGTTGCACTGTTCCATGGCTTTAGTATAATCGACAGAGCAACTGATATCTGATAATGGACCTTCTGCAGCAGTATTGAGGATACTCTTATCAGAATGAAGCTGCATTTTAAATGATGGCAAAGATGGTTGAGAATAGCTTTGGAAAACAGCTAAGAGAATAGCTTTGGAAAAGGAATCAAAGTGTGTGGTTTAAGAGGAGAACCATGGAGCTACATTTGAAACTCTGACTCCACTGGCGATGCCTGATCATTAGTCTGTGTATCTCCATACAACATTAAAAAAAAATCCACTTATGAATATACAGAAACACATACATTGGGATCATTAATATTTCATATTTTTAAAAACATATTCCAGGCAGTCAGCAAATTTGAATTCAGTTACCTGAAATATTTGTTAGAAAATGTTCTTCATTTTCTTTCACAAGATCAATGTCACTAAAAATTTGAAGTGTATTAAAAATTATGGTGATATCTAAAGTAGGGTGTTCATGTCATACTGTAATGTGGAAAGAAATTACTAATACTTTTTTTAGCTCCTACTTTTTGAGTTTCCATGTTATGAAGAATAATAAAATAAAATATTTTAAATTAGTAAAATAGCATCTCCAAATAACATAATCAGATTAACATATTATTCAATTAATAATCATTAAATATAATCATTTAAAAATGCTAAATTCATAAATCTCATATAGGCATAAAATGAACACATGTGAAAGGTTTTATTTAATCCATTCATTCCTGAAGAAACCAGTAAGATGTTATAGCCAGTTGAGAGAAGTATCTAAGTATCAGACAAGGGACAACCAGGAATGCTGAAATGAATTTGGTTAATAGATGCAAAACTGATTTTTTCCGTGAGGGGTAAGGACATAAATTGCACTGCCACCAGGCAAAATTAATCTGCAGCTCTATGGATGAGAATAATATGCATTGCTGTGGGTTATCTAGAAATTACAGAGTTGTGTGTAAAATACCTTAAAGACACTGAAAGTTGCTCGTCCCTTTAGAGTGAGAAAACCCTACCTGGAGGACTGTGTTAGAAAGGACCATCTTCTCCAGGGCTTGGTGAAAAGAAAAAAATAAAAATAAACAGCTGTATGTACTTTGCTAATTCTAATCCCTTTCTGAGCTCTTACTTGTCCCGTTTCTCCCTTTGTTCACATCTTTGAACTTCAGGACAGAGGATAAGAAAAGATGAATGAGAGAAAAGGAAATGAAAAGTGGGGTTTGTGACCACCATAAAATGATAAAACATAACAAAACAACCAAAGAGGAAACAGACACATATAACCTAATATTTATCAAAATATGTCATCATTTTGCTGTAATGGAGAAAAGTAGAACTGCAATTCCCAATGATTTTTTAAAAAATCATGATACCTATCCTATAAAGGCTGATTTGCTTTCTTCAATGTATGGCACAGATTCTTGTGCTTGTGAAGCCTTAATTCTGTTGATGTGCGGTATATGTATTTCCCATTGCAAACAATACTTTTTCGAGTGAAATGTTATTGGAAAAAGTGGTCAGTATTCGACTGAGCAAAGCCCCATGGACTAGTCGACATGCCTCTCATGAAGAGCTTTGGAAGCTTGTTTTCTTAAATCATTCTGCCAACTGATTCCCTTCATTCAGGTCACATAATGGGTCATTCTCAGAAAGTTAATGTGACAGAGTGGTAATTGATGTGTCTCAGGAAAATGATGAATTAATAAGAAAGTGGAAAGGCATTCAAAGTCAATTCCTAATGAATTTACTGACAGTATCCATTCCTACAACAAGGAATGACATTATATTTATTTTGCTTGGCAACTTTGTCTTCAGAAATATTTTGTTTCCATTCAGTGGTGTAGCAGTCACACCTATGGATCTGTTAATTTTTCCCCATTCATTATTGTTCTTCCAAAGCCTGCTTCTACTCATAGAATTATTGAACAATTTAAGAATAAACAATAATTTTATCTATTCTTTTACTGTTGTGAAGTAGTAATAATTTAAATATAGAACATTATAATTTGATATTATTAGATATTATCATTTTGTCTTCCTTTAGCTGTTCTTAGCCAGCTTTGTTCTCTGAGATACATTAGAAATTTCAACTTTTAATATAGTTTTTAATATAAACTTTTATTACTGTAGAGACTTTTAGACATATGGAAAATTTTAACCCTTTTGTATGTGAAGTTTGTTATATTTTGTTTATAAAAAATGAAAATAATTTATTTTGAGGAATGACGTGTATATCAAAACACTAGGCTACACAAAAGACATTCTTCAAAATAAATTATTTCATGAAATTTAGAAACACACCCGTGATTTCGTATACATTTTAACAAAGGTGAATGGGATTGTGTGGTTTGGGCAGAGCAATGTCCTTTTGCCCAAGAATTTCTGAAGTTAGCAGAGAGAAAAATGCTTAAGTACCATTTACTAATGTCATAAGGAAGGTATCTACTGAAAGTGCCCCACTGAACTGAAATAAATCAATATACTGCAAAATAGGGTGGCATTTACTTTAATATGATTGCTTTCACCCCTTCTCAAATACACACACACGTGCAGGCACATACACATACATGCACACACACACGCAATGAATTGATTTCTACAAGATTAATTCTAAAATAGGAGTATTAGTTTTCTTCCTGTTTTGTCATTCTCTACTGCAGCAAAGGTACACACATAAGATTTTGTATGTGTGAAGCATTATTTCTAGGAATAAATTATTGCTGGGTGGAGTTTCACTTTCTCTTACTAAAACACCAAATCTTGTCATGTCTTGTTAAATTAAAATTATGAATATTAAATCTCAATCCACAGAGGTTGGCACGTTCTCATAAATGTGTGGCAGATTAATAAATAAATGTATGTGTTTATACTTTGATTTTCATTATTTAAATTTTATTGTGTATTTTGATTTATCTTTAATTCTTGTAGTCTCCCTTTTATTCTATTACAGGGCAAATGTTAGACGACAACAAAGTCTGTAGGGTTAACGGAAGCTTTTATCATCTTTTAAAACCTCCTTCTTGTGTATCAAATAAATTACATTTTGTCCCATAACCAGTTAAAATGAAGATGTAAATTTTGATACTTCAGGTCACTTATATTTTACAGAATTAGAACTTCATGAAATTTTATAAGTTGTGATATTCAGGTATGAAATTATATCTCATTTTGTATTTGATATGACTAGCATACTACTAATAATCCACTATTTTATTATAAAATGACTGGCAGTTCCCATAGCTGCTATCAGTTGATTTATATTAGCTTGATTTAAAGCAGTGATAAAAAAATAATATTTAGCTTCTTATTTAAAATGACAAAACACTATGGTTATAATATTTCTTTAAAATTAAAGCTAAAATTCAAATTAAAAATAAAACTATAAGATTAATGGAAACTCAGATAACTTTAATAGGTCTGAAACATTCACTATTTTTTTTCTTTATTTTACTTTATCTTAAAGTGAAATAACATTACATGAAATTAACCATTTTAAAGTGAATAACTTAGTGGCATTTAATATATTGACAGTGTACAATCACCTCTAACTGATTCCAAAACATTTTCATCATCCCCAAAGGAAATCCTCTAAGCATTATACAGTAACTCTCCCAAGTCCCCAGCAACCACAAATCTGCTTTCCATCTCCATGGATTTACCTATTCTGGCTATTGCATATGAATGGAATCATACATGTAACCTTTTGTGTCTGGCTTCTTGAACATAACGTAAGGTTTTCGAGGTTCATGCCCTTTGCAGCAAGCATCAGTACTTTATTCCTTTATTGGCTGTATAGTATTTGATTGTATGGATATACCACAATTTGTTCATCCATTCATGAGCTAATGGACACATGGGTTGTTTCCATCTTTTGGTTCTTTTGAACAGAGGTATTATGAACATGCATGTACATGTATTAATTTGGATACAAGTTTTCAATTTTTTTCAGTATATATCTAGGAGTAGAATTTCTGGGTCATATGGTAATTCTATATACAACTTTTGGAAAGACGAACAAAATTTTTTTTTTTTTCCACACAATGTATGAGAATTCCTATTACTCCAGATCCTCAGCAACACTTGTTCTTTTCTGGTTTTGTCTTTTTAAAATTATACCCACCCTAGTGGGTGTGAAGTGATATATCATGTTGTGGTTTTGATTTGCATTTCCCTTGTGACTAACAGTGTTGAAAATCTTTCTATGTGCTTCTTGGCTACTTGTGTATCTTCTTCAGAGAAATGTCTGTTCAAGCCCTTAGCCCATTTTTAAATAGGGTTGTTTGCCTTTTTGTTGAGTTGTGAGAGTTCTTTGTATATTCTGAATACTAAACCCTTCTCAGATATATGATTTGCAAGCATTTTCTACCACTCTTTAGGTTATCTTTTCACTTGCTTGATAATGTCTTCTGATGCATGCAGTTTTGTTTTGGTTTGGTTTTTTTTTTGCATGCAGCTTTTAATTTTAATGAATTCCAACTTATTTTTTTTTCTCTTGTTGTTCATGCTTTTAAAGTGTCATTTCTAAGAATCCATTGCTAAATCCAAGGTTATGATGATTTACTCCTAAGACTTTTATAATTTTACCTGTTAACGTTTAGATCATTGATCCAATTTGAGTTAAATTTTGTAGTTGGTTGTAAGATAGGGGTCCAACTTCATTATTTTACATATGGATTTCCAGTTGCCCCAGCACCACTTGTTGAAGAGACTACTTTTTTCCCTATTGAATGGTCTTGGCATCTTTGTTGAAAATCAGTTGTTAATAGATGTATGGGTTTATTTTCTGGATTCTCAGTTCTATTCCATTGGTCTACATGTTTACTATTATGCCAGAGAATTCACCTACCTTTGTAGTAAGTTTCAAAATCAGAAAATGGGAGTCCTCCAACTTTGTTCTTCTCTTTCAATATCATTTTGGATATTCAGGGCCAATTGAAATTCCTTATCAATATGAGGATGAGCTTTTCCATTTCTGCAAAAAATGCCATAAGGAGTTTGATATGGACTCCTTTGGATCTGTAAATGACTTCTGGGAATATTGAGATCTGCTGAATATTTGTGTTTCTCCAAAATTCAAAGGTTAAAACCTAATCTCTAATGTGATGGTATTTGGAGGTGGGGCCCTTGGGAAGTGATTAGGTTTGAGGGCAGAGCCCTCATGAATGGAATTAGTGCCTTTATAAAAGAGGCTCCAGAGAGCATGCCACATTATTATTCAATGAAAGTGATAACCGCTAAATGTGTGATTCAACTCATATATAACAGGAAAATAGGACCAGAGGTTAAAGAATGAAAGAATAAAACTCTTATCCCGGGTCCATGCTCAAAATTTGAGTAATTTTGGCGAAGTAATACTCTTTGTGCTTTAGTTTTTTAATTTTTAAAAGAAGAGTTTGGAATAAATACCTGAGACTCTTCCATTACCCAAATTCATGATCCTATTATGTTTTCCAAAATTTAGCTACTGATTTAAATAAAGACACTCATTCAGGTTCATGAGGACAACGTAATATTTCTTTGGAATTTCAGTTTATTTTCACTAAAATAGCTGTTGGCTCCTGGTACAGCTTAGTGTACTCTTTCTACTTGCTGAATCTATTTCTTTTTAATTCACACAGTTAAATTTAATATGGTTGTTGACATAATTGAGAGATTTTTCATTTCATGTTTCTCTGCTACTGGCCATCACTTTCTGTTTCCCTATCAATTTATTATGCTTAATTTAATAGTATTTAAATCTCCACAGCATTTGGCAGCCTTTCTAATTCTCTCTAAATTCTAGGAAAATCGAGGAGAGGATGCATCAACACATCAGTAACTAACAAGAATCATCTCTTTGCTTTTTAACCAATTTCTATTCAATTTTCTATTACATAGTTTCTTTTTTTTTCTTTTGTGAGTGTGGCTCTATTTTAGTGCAAAATGTATAGGAAATCAATCAAAAATAATAATTACACATAACACTCATATTTCACATTCTATTTTCTATTACTCTGAAAGCATGTTACTTCATGTACATTTGGTAGAATTTACATGGTGAAGAGAAGGAATTTAAAAAGAGATTAGATGTTCTGATCTCCTAGAGTAGATGTTTCTTAATATTGCATCCTGATCCTATCTGTCCCAGATAGGGTGCTGTCTGAAAATAAAAATTCTGAATTAGTAGGCATGTGACTTGGGAACTAGAAATGTATCTATTTTAAAACAAATAGCTAGGTGACTTCTTTGTGCTCTAAGACTTGGAAAACCACCAGTTAACATCAACGTTCTCAAAATATTTTATAATACCCTTTGTGATAACTGTCACGACTTCAGGTTGGTTCTGATCTGGCATTACTGAAGTGTGTGTGTGTGCGTGTGTGTGTGCGTGTGTGTGTGTAACTTTAGGGAGGGTGATGATTGGGGTAAATACCATCTGTTAATGGTCATTTTTAATTATTTATTTTCAAGGATGTTTTATACACTTTAGAGTGAATTTAAATAAATATCACAAATGAAATTTATTTTCCAATCTGCTACACCAGTGCTTGAAAATCTGGTTCTCTTTGCACTGGAGGCATGTTGGTGGCTGTTTTAGTGGCATGTCCTTGACAGTGTGGAGGACAAGCAGTGAAATGTGAGAGGTCTGCCATGCCAGGGTAAGGCAGGTTTAGGGGAGCAGTAACGTATGGAGAAATAATTAGCTGGCTGAGTCTGTATTACAAGAATAATTTTACCTTCAGCCAGTCGAAATTAATTATCCTACCTTAAGCCAGATAGAATTAATTCAGTTTCTCTCAAAGAAACTGTGTATTTGGCATGATTGGGGGCTGGGGTGTAGCTGGAGTATTTTTTACCCATATTAACGAGCATCTTATAATTAGTACAATGTCCTTTGGCTCTATGTACAATACAGGAAAAAAGAAAAAAAATTCAGATCTACAAATTTTTAAAACCCAAATGTGTTCTTCTCTCCAGATAATTATCTGAGTTTTAATGTTTTCTAGTCTATATTTGAATGAGTCACTGCTTATTAGCCTAACCTGTACTGTATAAGAAATGTCCCTCTTAATCTTTCTTCTTGTTAGATTTGTCTTATCTACTTTTTGCTTATTAGCAGGTAATCCATTTTAAGAAAGAAAACATCAATTTCAGTCTTCTTTTAGTTTTAATAGCTGTATAAGAAGTATAAATGAAGAATTATTTTTCAAAATGAGTTAAAAGGATTTTCAGGTTTTTTCCTGTAATGTAGGGAACACGAGCTTTCAAATGTTGTAATCCATCTCACTACTTATTTCACATGTTTGTAACATATAATTTACAAAGAATAAAAATATAACATTAAGACATGATTTTATAAAAGGTTCAAATTATCTCATCCTATCTAGTGTAGGTATAAGAAATTTCATTTAAAGCCAGGTAGCACCTACTTTCATTAGTCTGTTGATTTAATCCACAAACATTTACTGAATTCTGTATCACTCAGAGTTCGGGTATAGGGATCAGAAAATAGATAAATAACAAAAGTATACAATGCAAGGAATCAGATGATCTCAAAGGATCGGGGGAGCAGACTCTGCTTTAGATGTACAAGAAAGACTCCTGGTAGACCACCATGGAATGAGCCTAACTAGAGAATGGGTTCCCCCGGGAATTTATCAGGAGGACATGGGGCTCGGATGTCCCTGTTTCATCCATACCTCCATGATCACTCCACCTTAGCTACAAGCTGGGGGTAAGGAAGTCACCCATAGCATTGGGCCTGCTAGCCCTGTAACTTCTTGTTGACTCTCTTCCCACTGAAATCAGCTCTAAATCCAAGCCTCGCTTGAGAGCATCTCTTTTCCAGCATCTAAATCTTAATCTGAAACTCTAGCTACAAGAGACTCAGGAAAACACAAATGTTTAGCATTACAAAAGGGGGAACTAGAAGGAGTCTGGAAAAATGTTGATATAGTCAATCTATTGTATGGTTCAGACAGACACAGTGTAGATAGGGGATATAAGGGTGGCAAGACACACGCTATTACAGCTGTCCTCCTGAAAACTACAGTCAAATCAAATCATCAGCGTAGAGATCTACAATGGTGACTCTGTTAAATGCTGCATATTAGTAGATTCATGTCATTGCTTCTTCCTGGGAAATGATGATTCAGATTGAGATCAGAAAGATGGAAGGAAATAGTTACCTGGAAGAGTGATATAAGAGCATTCCACACCAAGTGAAGAAGGGCAAGAGCTCATTTGCTACTGGTGAAGTTTGTTTTTGAGGGGAAATTAAGTTCCTTGAAAGCCACTAATTTTCTTTTCTTTTCTTTTCTTTCCTTTTCTTTTCTTTTCTGAGATCATTTTAAGTGTCTCATGGCTTTGGGGAGAGATACTTGGAAGAAAGCTGAGGTTCTGAGACTCTGCAGTCTATGTCTACTGTCTCCCAAGTCCCTGGGCTGGTGATAGAATTTCAAGGAATGCTGGTGAGTCTAGGGAGGAGACTTGCTCAGCCAGAGTTCGTGTGCCGTGGAAGTGGTAGGGCAAGCACAAAGAGAGGGTCATGGGATCTCCTAAATTAACCTCCTAACTAGCCCCCTGGAAGAATCTGGCAGTTATACTTAGTCGGTGCAGCTAAAGGAATTGTTATGTTATGATCTTTTCAAGTTGCTTTATCCTTAGATCCTGTTGTTCTCTGTCCAAATGTATCAGCACTGAAATTAAAGTACCTTTGTATATTGTTTTAGGGACCTCCTCCATGAATTCAGATTATTCTTGGTGTATGCTAATGACACAGTTTAGTTTCTTTAATTATCAAGCCTGTGTCAAATGGTTAGTTTGGACGTTTTCTGTTACCATCCTCTGCAAAATACTTGTTGATTACTTATTTACCTAAGAATGGCAATGTTTTGCTCTGAATCTTTATCTCTTTTTATTCCAAAAGCCTGAAGTACAATCAGTGTTTGCCTCACCATAGAAATACAGAGTTATTTTTATTGGTATACAACCTGAAAATAAATCTCAAGTAGAAAATGGACAGGGTGACACTGTCACTCCTGACATAAGAATATGCCCACTCCTTTTGTTTGCCATATGCATACTATAGAAACACATATTACATTTTCCCCTCTTTATACACACAGACATGCAGAGCTACATATACACGAGACATTGTCACATATACATATGACAATGTGGTAGGCCAAATAGTGATAAATCCAATATAATAAAGACAAGTAAGAAGTTCGTAATTTTTTTTTTTTTTAGAATAATGACATGGTCACCTGAGATCAGAAGATATAAAATCTACACATAAATCTCTATTTTATCAAAGCAAAACTTAGAAAATTAAATACTTTTGGAGATTCAACACTCATTTTGTCTTCTAAAGCCTCGTGGATGGTTGTTGTTTACGGGCCCCTAACCTCTATTCACCTGGCTTCTACTTAACATGCATTGGTTTCCCTCTAGGTTCAACTCCATCCCCAAATTTCAGGCCCCATCTTGTGGGTAGGGCTGACACCCCCTCTACCTCTAGGTTGGGTAAGTGATTCATCTTTAGCTAATCAAAATATTTAAGTTTTCTGGGCACACACACTAGTATGGGCAAGTAACCATATCAGAGACAATTTAGTGTAATGATGCTTAGACTTTTCAGAGACACATTTTCTTGTCTGTTAAAATTAAACCTGAAAATATATAGCTTTAGAGCAGTAAAAGCCATCTTCCCATCACATGGAGCTACCTGGAAAAGTGAGAGCAGAAGCCTCGAGAGGGACCTGACCAGGAGACACACTGAGCCTCTGCCTTCAACATGGCCTGGATTAAGATGCCCCTGGGATTATCAGTTATTTGTGTCAAGGAATTTTCTTCTCCATTTAAGAAAATTTGAAATGAGTTCCCAATAAATTCCAATAAATCAAAATTTATTTTCTAATAAATTAAAACCATTGCAGTATTAAAAGCAAATATATTCTTTATAATAAACAGTTTTTAAAGGAAAATAGAGTTTAAGTAGGTTAAAATAACTCTTCTATTTCAAGAGAAATCAGGGAATTAGGATATGCAAGTGGTATTTGGCTTCTAGCTATCAAGTATGTGTTATATACAAAAAGAAAAGGGAAAGGCATGATCACAATCACATACAGAGGCGTGCTTAATAATACATGTGAAATATGGGTAGATTTTTTTCATATGTGTGCTGGAGAAAACTACTCCCTGATGTAGTTTATATTTTTATATCTATTTGGAGAGGTGTATTCCATTATATAGATTATATTTTTATTACTTATAAATGGCGTAACATTAAATAATTTCCCCAACTGCTAGTTACCAACACAATATATTTAAAGTGACAATGAAACTAGGCTATTCAGTATCTATGTAAATACCTGGACAGTAGTAGAGGGATTGAAAAACTTATATTGACCACATTCTTATGAGCAGAAATCTAGGCTTCTCTATGGCAAAACCTGAGAGAGATAAGTATAAATTTCTTACCTATGTTGAGCTGAAAAACATTGGCTTCCTCATAAACTCTACCAGGCATATTTCAGCAATTAAATTTTTTAAATTTGGACATTCAGAAGCAGCATTTCAGTGTCTGGAAAAACTATTCCTCTTGTTAAGGTAGTGATCATACTGGAATATGAGGAGATTTAACGTACAGAACTGTGTTTCCCTGAAAGTCTTTTTATTCTTCTAGAGGTACACAATGCGAAGTTGAACTCTGCTCCAAATTTAGTGCCAAACAAAAATTTCTCTTCCTATTTAAGTCCTGAATTCGTTATGGAAATCCTCTTAGTATTTGTAAATGTGAGGGTGAAGTAGTTATACAGTTTCTCCAGTCAAAATTGTGTTGAGGTATTAGAGTTTATTCAGATGTGTGGTTCCAAGATTTGTGCAAAAATAACGTCAGTGCTTTTTGTGGTGAATTTTTCATGTGTTCTTGCATTCTAGTTTTATAACAAGGACTTAATTACCAAGATGCTATGCTATTTCAAAAGTGTAGTTGAATTTTGGCAAGAATCTGAATGATGCTACATCCTGAGGGACCATATTATTAAACACAAAAAAAAAGCCACCAGGTCCTCTTGTAGGTACTGTGGGAAGACAAACAGATAATAATAATAATGATAAAAATCCCTGCCCCCGGGAATGCTGCATTAGAGCATGTGATACAGATAACAGTGTACAATACATAATTCAGTGCATATTCTTTATGAGAAAGAGCCCCAACTTCATGAAGAGTAGCCAGAAGTAACAGGATTCCAAAGGAGATGACTGTATTCATTTTCTAGGTTTGTCATAACAAATCATCACAAACCTGGTTGCTTAAACATCAGAAATTTATTCTCTCATAATTCTGGAGGCTAGAAGTTCAAAGTGGAAGTTTTAGCCAAGTAAGACCCATGTCAGACTTCTTTTTTTTTTTTTGACTGCTCCAAACTAATTTATTCAAAGAAAAATTTACAGAAATATATATAAAATTTCAGACAAACTCCTGCTCTTCAAAAGACCATGATCTGATAATATTAAAACAAGTACTAGGAAGTTAGTATCAATGAAGCCCTTCAGCAGTGTGACAAACAGAATTTTTACTTCAATCTAACTAGTTGCTCAAATTCAATTAATATAGACTAAGAATCCATTCGCCCTTGAAGAGGCTTCATAAAAGTATCAAAACACTAAATACACAAGTTAACCCAAATCCCAAATTATCTTTTTTTTTTTTTAACATCTTTATTGGGGTATAATTGCTTTACAATGGTGTGTTAGTTTCTGCTT
Source organism: Monodon monoceros (assembly GCF_005190385.1). Taxonomy (NCBI): domain Eukaryota; kingdom Metazoa; phylum Chordata; class Mammalia; order Artiodactyla; family Monodontidae; genus Monodon; species Monodon monoceros. Next base: position 8,130,669 of record NW_021703765.1, on the reverse strand, counting down.
TATAACAAAGTGAATCAGTTATACATACACCTATGTTCCCATATCTCTTCCCTCTTGCGTCTCCGTCCCTCCCACCCTCCCTATCCCACCCCTCCAGGCAGTCACAAAGCACCGAGCTGATCTCCCTGCGCTATGCGGCTGCTTCCCACTAGCTATCTACCTTACGTTTGTTAGTGTGTACATGTCCATGACTCTCTCTCGCCCTGTCACAGCTCACCCTTCCCCCTCCCCATAACCTCAAGTCCGTTCTCCAGTAGGTCTGTGTCTTTATTCCTGTCTTACCCCTAGGTTCTTCATGACATTTTTTTTCTTCTTAAATTCCATATATATGTGTTAGCATATGGTATTTGTCTTTTTCTTTCTGACTTACTTCACTCTGTATGACAGACTCTAGGTCTATCCACCTCATTACAAATAGCTCAATTTCGTTTCTTTTTATGGCTGAGTAATATTCCATTGTATATATGTGCCACATCTTCTTTATCCATTCATCCGATGATGGGCACTTAGGTTGTTTCCATGTCAGACTTCTGACCTCTAGAATTCTAAGATAATATATTTGCGTTGTTTAAACCTCTAAGTGCATTACAATTTGTTACAGCAACAATAGGGAACTACACCGTGCTCCTACACTGCACTTGGATCTGATGTTCTGACAGGGGCTGGGATACATACTTACATCTCTGTATAAAATACTTCTGCAAACTATACAAAGTGTACATGATGCTAACATAATATACAGAAAACAGCTTCCACAAATTGAGCACATAGTATGTACCATGCCTCGAGCTAGGTATGCTGCAAACATGGCATCATATAAAAGTTGCTGATAGGTATTTTTTTTTTATCATTCCCCTTCTATAACTGAGAAACCTGACATCCTGTGAGGTTAAGTAACACAGCCAATAAATAGAGGAACCTGTATTCAAATGCAGGTTTCCACTGAATGATGAAAAAAAAAATATTTGAGTCATGCTGCCTTCCTCTGAACTAGAATTTAAAGAGCTAGAAGCAACCTTAGTAACAAAATCGCATTAAGCTTGCTGTCTTTATATCACCTGGAAAATAATATCACACATGAGTAGCCACCAACACAGAGTACATGGCATCCTGGGACATGATTCGCCTGCATTTGCTGTGGGTGGATTCATAATAATGAATATGTGGATCCCAGGGGAGCGCTTTTAATTTACTATGACAAGCGCTCATCAGCAAAACTTGCTGTTTGTACAGAGCTACTTTCATGAAGGGCTTGTTTTGTCCCACGTTTACTGCTGTAGGGGGCATCATAACCAGCCAGGGAACTCTCCTATGAGTGAAATGATTGAACTTCCTAGTTTACTAAAATTAGTCTTATAACTTCTGATATGGTCTCTGCCCCTCTCTCCCTCCTTCCCTCCGACACTTAGCAGATCTCTCTATTTCTACTGACGCATGCCTCACCTTTTCCTTAATGCAGCAGATTTGGTTGGAAATATCAACAATATTACAACATCAAAACATGCTGGATCCACAGCATTTCAAATTGGAAAGAATATTTCCATGTGAAAGGAAGCAAGTAGATTCACTGACTCTTATCTGCCAGGGCCCTCACTTTGGTCTCTGATGGTTTTTTTTTTGGGGGGGGGGATATAGTTGCTTTACAATGTTGAAGTGAATCAGCTACACGTATACATACATCCCCTCTTTTTTGGATCTCCTTCCCGTTTAGGTCACCACAGAGTCCCACTGACATTACCTGTTAGCTCATGCTGGGCTTCATCGACCTGTGAACTCTGGTCAAGCCCTGAAGAAATGAATTCTTCTCTTGACCCCGCCTTAGCCTAGCTGAGTTGTATCAACCTCTTACTTTCTGCCAGTAATTCTCAAGTTTTAGCGAGTTTCCAGAAACACCCAGACGGCATGTTAAAACACAGATTACTAGTCTCCATCCCCAGGTTTGCTGATTGGGAAGGTCCGTGGTAGGGCTTGAGTATTTACATCTTTAACAAGCTCCCAGGTGATGCTTATGCTGCTGGTCTGAAGACCACACATTAAGAACCACTGCTACAGCTGAAGCACTCAGAAAGGAAGCATGGAAAAAGCAGGAAGAACAAATGTTCCCCCAAATGACAGTTCTCTGATCCTGCTACGGATAAGCACTCTGTTAAGTCCTCCCATCTTCCATGCATCCACAGCCTCTCCGAGAGAACAGTCTTGCAACCCATTGGTTCTCAGCCCTAGCTTCCTATTAAACTCACTTGGGGGAAGTTATTAAGAAGTACTCAGATACCACTCCCCAGATAGTCATGAAGTCAATCTGGCCTGTTGAGGTGATAGCATTTTTTTTAAAGCACCCCACTTCCACCAAGTGATTTTATGTGCAGCCAGGATGTAGACCCAAAAAGGGAGGCCTGAGTTTACAGACAGGCATCCAGCAACCAGCCCTCCCATTCCTTTATCCTGGATGCACTTGCATGGTCTCCTCCCATCACAATGGCCCAAAGATTCAAGGTTTCCCTAAGCTGAGGTCCTTTTCACTTATTTCTTTATTCTCTACCTAGAGAGGCTTCTTTCCTAAAGGATGACACGATGAATGACTTCAAAAGGAGACTCTGCCCCTCTGCTCGGTGCAAAGCTCATCTGAGAAGGTGTGAGCACATATCAGGTCAAAAGTTTAGCCACAGCAGAAGAAAACCAGTGCACCACCAAGGCAGCAATTAGTAAAAGCTTATTGTGTGTGCACCAAAGAGACAGTTCACGAACCAGGAGCCCTCAAACCAAATATGGAAGGAGGCTCAGGGGTGTATTGAGATAAAGCAGCTTATATAGTGAGTAGGCAGTGACTGTTTATCCTTCACAGAAGTTGGTTATAATATTAGAGTTTTCTTAAATGATAGGGATTGGTTAGTGGTTACCTCGTATCAATTTTGGGAAACAGTTTAAGTTTTGGCTTATGGTTTCCAGACACATAAGCAAGAAAGGCCCCAGGTAATGCTAATCTGGCAAAATAATCTGCATTAAACTTGTTTGTGTGACTAAATTGGTTTTGTCTGCTCAGGGAATTTTCGAGGCTGGTCTCCATTTGTTTTGGGTTTTCACAATCACCACACCACGCCCAATCACCTTGGAAGGGATGGGAGGGAGGGAGTTGAAAAGAATCCAGGAGGGGGCTCTCCGTTTTCGACCTCCCTCCAGCCCTCTTCTGAGGTGAGCTCCTCCAGACGCTATTTCTCTTCGGGATTACTTTTCTCTCCTAGTCGCACCCTCCACCGGGGGATGGGGGTGTCATCAAATCAGACAATGAAATGGAGCTCCAAATAGTCCATTTCCTGATTTCACGATGTTGTTGACTACAAAGCCTCCTCCCTTACGTATTGTGAGTAACGTCTCTCTATTCTTGTTTCATGAGTATCTACCATGTGTCAGTGCTTTCCCAGGCTGTGACATCAATTATTTCATCTTGTATTTATATTTGGCTACTAATGTTGCCGAAATTCGGCCTCTGTACACCAGTGCTGGATTAAATCTCGACAGAGTTTTGGGTGAAGTAGAAAGAAAGAGCTTTATTGCTTTGCCTGGCAAAGGGGGCCACAGCAGGCTCATGCCCTCAAGACTGTGTGTCCTGCCCTGGAGGGGGTCGTGAGAAGTCTTGTGTTCAAGGAGCGGGGCATGGTCAGCTCGTGGACATTGTTCTGACTGGTCGGTCGTGAGGTCATGGGGAGTCAGCATCATCAACCTTCTGGTTCCAACTGGTCTGGAGTCTATATGCTTGTGGGCAGCATGCAGTTAACATCTTCCACCTGGTGAGGGTTTCAGTATCTGCAAAACAGCTCAAAGGATGTGGCTCAGATTATTATCTATAGTCCTTGAGGAAGAACTAAAGGTCCTTGACTTTGTTTAATGGCTAAAGTATTATTTTGTCTTGCTTGATGGTTTTCCTTTCTTTCTGCATTTTCTCACTTCTCTAAGTTTATTCTTTGACTAAAATTTTTCTACAGACAAAAGGAAGGCAGAGGACATGGGTGAGGGGTCTGTTCAGGGAGGCCTCATAGGGTCCTGCTTGGTTACACCAATTCAGATGAGCAGCGCTGATCTTTAAAAAGTGGCAGGAAGATGTCACTCTGAGCAAGTGTTTATTCGGAAGATCTCACACTGGTCTATAAATGTACCTACCGATGATCATTCCCCTACCACAAAGCCCACTGCCAAACGGTTAAATTGGGGAGCACCGTTACAGTGGACACACGTTTGTTCTAATAATTCAGTTATTTTGGTAGCACACTAGCTATACAAAAGCTATGAGACATATTTTAAAGACTGAATTAATAAAACACCAACGTCTTAACACATTGCTTTTTATGAACAAACTACTTAAAACTCAAATATTCTGATTGATATTACATTTATAAATTAAGAGTTTCTTCTGATGGGAATAATAAATTAGCCAAATATCGTTAAAACTGGATGAAAAATGAGGATGAAAAGAAAGAAAGCCAACGTGGACATATTATGGCTTTTGCTAACATTTCGTGAGAAATGTAGTGCAGGACTATTTTATTAGATTTTCTTAAATATTTACAATATAACAATAGTGGTAGTAATACAGATTATTTTTAAATATGTAAGGGCTAGAAAAGTTTCACACTCTAACCTAGAAAGGTAACTAGGAGAAAATGTAAAATTTTTTTTTCCGTTTAATTAATGTGGTCCCCAGATTTACAACTTTATATTAATCAGTGCTTCTGCCTATTAAAATGTCTATTATTTCTTTGCACCAGCAATAATGAATCAGATTATGAGATCAAATATGTATACTTATCGATAAAACATGCATTAGGGAAAAATAGATTTTAAACTCTTTGACTTGCTCTTGGTATCTATCAATATAAATTAAAAAACAGTATAATATTCCAGGAGACAGGAGCTAATGAGAATATAATTCTCCTTTAGAACAACTACAATAGACATAGTTGTTCAATTGATTGAAAGTAAATGTCTGTTATTTTCACACACATTAAAAGTCATAAATACCTGAGCTACTGTGAAAATAGTTCCATAATGACAATGATTGCCCTCATTTCCATGAGTAACTTTTGTTATTATTAAACCCCCTTATGTAATGAATATCTTCGTGGCACTACCTTCTTTCCATATCTACTTCAAGCTGCATTTCACTTTTGAAATGCTTTTTCCTTCCGAGGTTTATTCAAGTTTGATTTGTGTTCATCATTCTTTATGGAGTATATTTATAATTAAAGTGCAGTATGGATACCTGTTTCTAAATTAAAAATTTCAACTTATTATCTGAAGCAAAATTTGGAAGATCAAGAATAAATGCATCAGGAAAACACTAAATTTTAAGTCATTCTTTAAGATTTTTACAGGTCAAACAATATTCTCCTGCCAACGGCTTATACGAAGTTCATAAAATAAACAAGCCAAAGATTAGAGTTTGTTTGAAATTTCATGTGTTTCTACTACCTGGAAATACTTGAGTCTAAAATAAATGGAGTCAGCATATGGAATGGGAAAGCAGTGAGGTGCACAAGAAAGTGTGGACATCAGAATCAGACATGCATTTGTTCCGAAATCTATCATTGGATAGGTTTTTAAACCTCATCAAGTCTTAGATTCCTGATTAAAAATCCTCATAGAAATATTGTGAACATTAAATAAGATTATGTCTATTACACCCTGTTAACGCTTGACACATGAACGTTGTTTCATTCAGTTATGTAAGCATGTATTCATTTATTCAATAGCGTGAGCACCTATAATGCAAGACCACTCTGGCAGGCATGAAAGGCCCTGTGTTAATAAGAAACTTAGCTTCTGCTAATAGCGTTTAGATGTTAATGCTCAATGGTTTTTTACCTCCCCTATTCCCTCTCCTCATGTAAGTGGTCTATTTTATCTGGTACATGATATATTGAATCGAAATTTTCCTAACTGAGAAGTGGCCTAATAGCTGTCAGATATGACAAGAGGTTTGTAGTTCTAAATTTCTATAATTACACATGATATGAAATCAATAGTAAATACAGTTAGTCCATCGGTTAGAGTTTTTATTTTGTTTGAAAGTCAAATAATTATAAATATTTTCCCTGCCTCTGGGGATACAATAGTGACCAAGACAGAAAATGCCCTAATGGTTTGTAAAGGCTGCTAGACAAGCAGGGTCTTATATAATTGCAGATAATTTAAGGATTAGAAGTATGTCATCAAGAACAGGACATGCGATGGATTTTTCTTAGGGAATGGGAGAGGGGAACAAAGGCAGTCAACAGATCTCTCTCAGGTGTGTTTAGTTTGGAGCACTACAGACATCTCATTTGCAGGCAATAAGTGGGCAGTTAGGTAATGTTAACAAACTCAAACTTGGGACGCTGTTGAATTCTGATTTCTCCACCTGCTAACTGTGTGACCTGAGCACCTCTTTGATCTGAGACTGTTTTCTCATTTATAAAGTGGTGGTGATAATAAACATTTACCTTAAAGAACATGCGTGAGGATTAAATAAGGTACTTCAGAGAGCTTATCCTCATGGTCAGAGCAGAGTAAGGGCTCAAAACATTTCAGTTATGAAGTTACGATTGTATTATACGGGCTTAGATATCAGAGGTGCTGTCTGGATTATAAGTAAGAATTTCAGAATTTTGGACTCACAGGTGATGATTGATTCTGTTGGGATGATGAAAAGGTTAATAACTGTCAGTGGAGGAAGCAAAACTAAGACACTGGTATTGATCCCATAGAAATCATATATGATAAGTAGTTAGAGAAGGTGGCGTTGGCCAAGTAGGCTGTGAAGGAGCATCAGAAGAAGGAAAAGTTGAAGGTGGTGTTGCTTGAAAAACACTGACTCCAGGAAAAGGAAGCGGTCACCTCTGTCAAGTTCTGCTGAGAGCACACGGGGACTAAATGACATCCTTTGCATTTAGGACATGGGAGTCCATGGTGATCTTGGTCAGAGCTTTTCAGAGACGTAATGGGGCAGAAGCCATTGGAATGGAATAGGAATAGATTGGAGTGAAAGGGGAAGAAATGGAAGAAGCTACTATAGACCACTATTTTAAGTTGTCTGATTGTGAAATTTTTGAAAAAGAGAAATAGAATAATAATTATATTAGGTAGTGGAGTAATTTTTCTTTTATTAGAGACATGAGCCTTTTTATTGCTGGTGAGTGGAGAGGTAGGGTTTGAAATTATGAGGCAGAAAGGAGATAACCAGTAATTAAAATTTTCTGAACATAGATGGATGCATTGGCTGCAATGGGATGCTGTCACCTCTTTTATTTTGGTAAATCGGGAGGAAGACCAGATGTATGCTGATGCAGGGACCTTTTTCTGTCAAGAGTATGACTGATGCCTTTTTGGGCAGGTGGAATAGAGGGGAACAACACTTATTGTAGGGCAAGAAAGCAGTGGAAATGATGGCTCTTGGTACCTAAGCTTAATAATGTAAGTGGTGGAGAAATTACAGGGTGATGGGCTGGAGGTCATGATGAAATGGCAGAATAGGTGTGTGCTCAGGTGGTGGTGATGAGAGCAATAAAGCAGATCAGCTAGAAGATTAGGAATTGGTGCTCAATGAGTTGTTTAGGATTTTAATCAAATGTATTATAAATCATCACAAGTAAAGATTAGTATGTATAAAGTTATGTATTTTTCAAACCTATAAAGGACATTGAAAAAGACATTGAAAACTCAATGTCAGTTTTATTGGATTGGAGCAGAAGTCTTAATTTGAGCAGAAAACATGGCCTACCAGAGGGCTTTTCTCTCTCAGAAATTCCACACAGCAGGGGTATCAAAGCTAGTAAAGCCTTGATTTCACCCTTCAGTGTCTCATAAGACTAAAAACTTCAATTTTGACCAAATGGATGGAAAGGCTGTGTAAAGAGTTTTCTACCCGAAATGGAACCATTTAACCTTCTGCTAAGTTTTCCACTTTATAAAAGCTTTGGTTTTCCATCAGACTGCCTTTGCATTGGCTTTACTGAGGCAAGCATGTGGCTTTTATGGAAGCCCCTGCTGGTGGACTCTACAAAGCTTCAGTTCCTGCCTCAGCAAGGCAGAAACACCAGGAGACCTGAGTATTTTAAGCATTAAAAACAGTGCAAAATTTAAGTTGGTATTTCAACTTAAATTCTTCTGTCTTGTTTGAAAATTTCTGGGAGTTAATGGGTCAAGTACATCGACTTAATTTGCTTTTAAATTTCTAACCATAAACCATCTCAATAGCTTCTAAATATTTCAGAGAATGAGTTTCTGATAATTCGATAAAATTTTCTTGGGTCCTACCTTTCTTAGGCCAAGTAGGGATGGAGTGTATGGGCACGAAGTGAAGAAATTTTGTGTGTGTATAGTATAACTAGAATCACCAAATCTACCTGGTCTTTAATATTTTGTGACAAAATGTATTACTATAGTTGCACACAATTCTGAAAATCAAAAGAGTAATTGTGTTGCCTGCTATGCCAGCATTAGTGTTTTACTTGTTTGGTGTATGGTTTTCATTTTGCTCCTCTTTAATTTCTCTAACATCAGAAGTTTCCTAGGACTGAATTGTGATAACCACACTGACCTTGCTGGAAAGATCTACAAGTAAACATAGGGCAATGCAAGCCATAAAGGACCCAGATATTTTGATTCATATTTACATGACATTTAAGTATGCAAGACGTAGATTCATATTTTTACAGGCTATTTTTATTACAGGTGTTCTCAGGACACTAATAAAGGCAAATCTCACTGACTGACTGCCCTAATAGTGACTGTTACCGATTTATCATATACTAAACTATTCCGAGGAAAATAATTCAGTGAGTGCCACTGTTGTAGAAGGGTGATGATGAGTGACATGCAGTCAGGTCTGCTGTGTGTCTCTGTGCTGACTGGATCCTGTGGAAGGTCACCTGGAACAGAGGGTGAAGGGGCTGAAACTAAGAATGTGCCACGTTCCTCAAATCATGGGCTCTGGGCTTCTGCTCTGTGTCTGCTGGGGAATAACTTTTATAATCTATTGGAAAGCTGCATGTCAGCTACCCGCCCATAACTGTCAGATTGTATAAATATAAGGGTCAAAATATTTCAGTAGTGACTAAGTGATTTCCTTTGAAAATTGTCAGAAAGTGGCATTTTGATGGTTAACTTACCTTTCTATATCCCCCAAATGGCTCTTTGGTTACATTTAGGTATATTGTATTAGTAAAGCCTAGTTAAAAAGTGAATATTGATTATGTACAATGTTAAGAAATCTATAGAAAACACAAATCACTATAGCAATTGTATGCACGCATACACACAGACTTTTTTCTCAAACGTGATGTATTTGAAAAGCCTATTTTATTTCACCTGCTAGAGCACCCTCCAATTACTCTGATTTTGCTTTACATCACATATCTCACTTAGAAGCATGATCAATCACTTTAGTTTTTTATATTCCAATAGTTCAGACATCTTACAATTTAAGGTAGGTTTTACAATTTGTTTTTGAGATTATCAGTTTTCTTAGTCATAATGCAAATTCTTGGTAGAGATTTTTCTTACACTTATTCTAATCTGACACCACTTTTGTATACTTGGGAAATCAAAGGATCACTTTTTATTCAATAAATTTAGTCCCTTAAGTGACACATGCTATTAAGCTGAATGTTTTTTTTCCACACTCATGAAGCCATAATAGATGAATTGGGAAATCTGCCACCCCTCTCTTCCAATTAAAACAAATGACATAAATTATCATTAGTTGATAGAATTTCAGCTGAACCTTCAGTTGCCTATATATTTAAAAAATTAAAATGATTGGAGGAAAATGATAACAGAAATTTAACTGTCAAAGTAGTAAGAATTAGAATATTTCATTACCTAATTAAATATATCAGAGGACAATTTGTATTCAGGAAGCATTCACTGTGCTTATATCATACAATTTAAATTTTTAAAATAATAAGTTATCTTGCATTTATGTACTCTACATGTTGCATTTATTTTATATTCCAGAACTAATGTAAATGTGAACTTAAAGGATTCTAAGTTTATTTCATTTTGATAAGCTTCTATATTTTTGTGGAAACACAAAAGGGAACTATTTGGATGGCAGAATGTGTTTACTACTATGTTTACTATGTGTTTAAAGTGAGAAATATTGGGTTTGGGGATATTCTAAGAAATGATGATTAGTTTTCTATAGAGACAGCTCTGAGGGCAGTGCGATTAGGTTACTGGGTTGTAATTAGGCCCTTCATTGCCCCACCCTCTACCCCAACCCACCTTCTCCTTATGTTTGTTTTGAAGGGAGTTCTGTGTTTGAAGGGATAAACTAGCAGCCTGATCACATTGTGGTCAGACTTTATCTTTTAAAGGGAAATATGATCTGTAAGTCTCTACTGTCTAGAGAAATTATTTTGTGTTTTGTGTATAGAGACTTTACAGTTTGTTGTTTTTGGCCAACTGTTGGATTGTATAGCTAAACAGGCAAGGAATATTATTGCATTTTATATAAATACATTTTAAAGACACTTGTACTAGCCTACTTAGGATAGCCTAAACTGCTATAACATATGGGCCTAAAAAGTATAATGCCTCAACATACTGGAATGTATTTCATGCTCATATAGCCATCTAACTTGGACCCTGACACCTTCCATTTTGTGGTTTCATGATCCCCTAAGGTATGCATTCTCAACATGGTGAAAATTGTTTTTTGGGGGGTGAGGGTGAAATATTTTAGATATTACAATAGTTTGTGGCCTTCTAAAGAGACACAGTATGTTAACAGATATACAATATGTCCATAGTATTAAAATTTCATGAGGAGGGAGGATTAAGGAAAAAAGATGTCTGAAGAGCCTCCTTGGGGAAAGTAATAATGGGAAGGGGTGTTTGACAAACAGTCTGCTGGGGCTTTGCTCTTGTTTGCTTGGGTTTTGTTTTGTTTTTCCCCACCTGATAGAAGATAGTAGAGAGCAGAAGAGTATGTGTAGAAGGGCTTTATGACCAAGCATGCAAGTGGCCTGGAACACTCCCAGCTGTAACCACTGGCTAGAATGGAGTGACTGTAGCTTAACTGCAAGGGAAGCTAGGAAACATAGTCTAGCTGTGTGTCCAGGACAAGACAAAAACAGATTTTGGCGAGTAGCTAGTGGTCGTTAAATTCCAACTCATTGACACATACCTATCACAGGGTGAATGTTCAGTGAATGTTTCCTGAACTGTTTGCTGAGCTGACGTACACATCTCTGTGTCAGCTTCTCTCAGATACCTCAGATCCCAGCTCTGTAGATCTTGTCAATGGGTTTTTGACCAACTATGGATAATTGAGTCCATTTTACCTTTTTTTGGGTTCTTTCTTACTCAGTGTTGACACTACATAATCTATTAGTATTTCTGTGAGTTTAGTCCAGGTTTTTGCTGTGTCTCTTATTTTTGAATGATATTATTTTGATATTTAAATATAAATTTATCTTATATAAAGTGCCTCTTATTGCTAATCTATAAACGTCTTATTCTTTCTTAAAAATACTTTTTGAACAATTGTTTGTGTAGATATAGGATAAACCATTTTGAATGCAGAAGCAGTCCTTTTCTTTACAATAACCAGATGATAAAAATTTCTATACCACGTTGTAGTTGTAGATTGCTTATATTGGAGAGGATTGTAGATAAAGACACCTATATGCTTTAAACTGCAAACTGGAGCATACGATTACTTCCAGCATATTCCTTGGATTAATATTTCTTTCTCCTTTATTCCATTTTATGTAACAATCTTCTGAAAAAAAAACTGAGACAAATTCTATCCATTTCAAAAAGTTTAGCTCAGGATTAGATTTGAGGTAATGGGGTTTGGGGAGAAAAATAAATAACACTGTTATGAGAAGCAAGAAACCTTGGTTCTAGACCTGCCTTCACCATGAAACATACAGATCATTAAATCACTCTGTGTCTTAATTTCCTCAAGTAAATGGAGGGCCTTCCTCAGGTGAACTGTATAATCTCTTCTGCTTTATAGACAGGTGATACAGAAAGGCCCCTCTCTTTCTGAATCTCCTTTCTTCTCTTGGATGATAACACAAATAAATTTAATGCCCACTAGGCATCTTGAGAGCACACACTTCGTCTTATTTGTTCAGCTAGGTATTCATTTCAGTAGTTGCAGCCGAAAACGTAGTGCACATTCTTTTTTATTTTGTATTTCTGCTAGTGTATATGTTGAGTGACTACAGTTTCCTCAGCTCTGTATTAAGAACTTAAAAAATATTATTTACTCCTCACAAAATCTTATGAAGAGGTTGTTCTCTGAGCATCATAATTTTACAAAGGAGAAAAGTGAGGTGGCAGGAAGACCCAAAGCTTGTGAGGGGAGAGCGAGGTTTGGATCCAGAGCTGGCTGACTGCAAAGACCACTCCACACAGAACTCTGAAGTGCTCCTCCATAACCTTTCCATAATCATTTAAAGGAAACTCTCATGTTTCTTTTTGCTAATTTGTTCCCAATTTAAAGTCGAATTTTAAGGAGATAAATTCATTTTTACCCAGGGTTTTTGGAAACCAAATACTCTTAATTTTAAACATAATAATGTATACTGTATACTCTTTATTTTTCTTAAGAAATTTCTAGATCTCTTAATATTTTAACTGGTAACATTTGACTTTCTTGGGAAAGTAGATAATTTTGAATGGGGTATGTAGCCAAATCCACAGGGCCTTAAGGTTGGGGCAGTCATTCATGAATCTGAAATGTGTCCTCATCCTTTTTTTTTTTTTTTTAAACATTTCCTTTTCAACAGATTAAAACTGTAATGAAATTAACCCAGGGCACTCAACATGCAGACTCTTAATATTCTATGATTAAGTGGCAATGTTGGATAATTCACTCCATTAGTGTACATAAACCCATGAGTAATAATGAATCATTTGAACATATGGGCATGCCAATTCTGATGTCTACTTTTGCCTACCACAAAATGTATCTATTCAGTGATTATATTGATAACATTATCTGTGACATAATCTGATAAGTTTGGTTTCCGTTTTTTCCAGGTCAAAGTTCAAACACCATTTTTTCAATATTCTATCTTTTAGATATTATGATCTTTCTGGAGAATAAAGAAATAAAGATTAGATGATACTAAGTAAGGGGATTTAGAAATATTGAAAAAAGTGAAATAAGAATTCTGCAAAGAGTAATAATGTTTTCTTAAATACCTTTAATCGTGATTTATTAAATATGTGCTTGGCATATAAAATATGTAGTTTTAGATATTAAGCCTTTATTATCATAAATATTTTCCCTTGAAATATGTTTGTGAAATGCTTGAATTTTCAAATGTATTGCAAGTAAAGCAGAGAACAATATTTGTCATACTTGTTTCTTTTCTCTCTTTTCTGTCATTTTTTTTTTTTTAAACAGCCAAAAGTATCCACAGATGAGTCTATCTTTCTGCACAGGCTGTTTCTTTGCATTGATGAATCACACTGCACACAGGGAAAGTCATCTTATAGGAGCTAACATTACAGTATTTCATGGTCCATTATAGGAAATGCTTACTAACTCTTTGTTTATATATAAATTTGCTCTGGAAAATCTCAGAAGAAGCTTGTGATATACAAGTTAATGAATTCTCATTAGGAGTTGATCATTCCTCATTACATAAGAATTTTCTTTGCTTTTATAAACTTGGAGGAAAGTTTATTCTTTCATTTAAGTATTTGAAAAGGATATGCACAGAACTTTATAATGACAAAAATATATATAAGGGACTTAAAAAATAGAAGGCTGGAATCAAAGTACACAATTTAATTTTATTACACTTATTATAAATTGGGAAATTTCTTTGGCATATAGTAGCTAATGAAGTATTAATACCTTTACAGAAAATAGAAAGCACACGTGACTGAATCAACAGGAGTAAACTAGAAGTCAGTATATTTCCCCAGGATGAACCTTATTTTTAAGGGATTAATGATTCATCCAGGTTGGATCAACTACTAAAAAAGTCAGAACTCCTGACAAGAGAGCATTATAATCATATTAAATTTAACAAGAAAATTCTGAAACTTGGAGGAAATATCTGTTGCATCAAATTGTAGCATAAGTCACAGTGGCCTACACTTAGCATTGACTTTATGCATATTTATATATAATTTTTAATATAAAAAAATAGACATGGGTCTATTAACTAACCTCTGTTTAAGAAAGCATATGACGTTTAAAGCCAGTGGTAGAGAGGTGAGCAAAACAAGGAAATTCATTTATAACCATGGTGAGCCAAAGAGTCAACTCAGAAATCTTAAGTCATTGTTTTTAATTTTAAGTCAAATAATTAAAAACTCATTTGGCAGGTAAATCATGGCATAATATTTAGTAATTAATTAAATTAGAATTTATCTTATTAAACATGTGAGCCAAAGGTTAAATAGAGTACATGGTAAAAGCTAAATCTAAATTCATTTTTTCCAAACATATTTCTGTATAGTAAAGTATGACAAATAATGTGTAAAATGTATGTGTTACCTCTAATGCAGTCAGTTCTGCTTCTACTGCTTGTTTCTTGCATGATTCCCAAGGTAGCACAACTCCTTGGTACCCATAGTACTTGACAGTGAATGAGGACCTGTTGGATATTTCAGAAGTCACTTTTTTTTTTTTTTTTTTTTTTTTTTGCGGTACGCGGGCCTCTCACTGTTGTGGCCTCTCCCGTTGCGGAGCACAGGCTCCGGACGTGCAGGCTCAGCGGCCATAGCTCACTGGCCCAGCCGTTCCGCGGCATGTGGGATCTTCCCAGACCAGGGCACGAACCCGTGTCCCCTGCATCGGCAGGCGGACTCTCAACCACTGTGCCACCAGGGAAGCCCAGAAGTCACTCTTTTGAGTTAGTTTTAATTTAGATAGATGCTCACTATTGACATATTTACTTGTTGATTACTCAGTAGAAAGCATAAATATCGGGTTGGCCAAAATGTGCTTTTGGTTTGTAAGTAAAAGACACATTTTTCTTTTCTTTTTTTAAACATCTTTATTGGAGTATAATTGCTTTACAATGGTGTGTTAGGTTCTGCTTTATAACAAACTGAATCAGCTATACATATATTCCCATCTCTCTTCCCTCTTGCGTCTCCCTCCCTCCCACCCTCCCTATCCCACCCCTCTAGGTGGTAACAAAGCACCGAGCTGGTCTCCCTGTGCTATGCGGCTGCTTCCCACTAAATATTTGACATTTGGTAGAGTATATATGTCCATGCCACTCTCTCACTTTGTCCCAGCTTACCTTTCCCCCTCCCCGTATCCTCAAGTCCATACTCTAGTAGGTCTGCGTCTTTATTCCTGTCTTGCCCCTAGGTTTTTCATGACCTTTTTTTTTTTTTTTTAGATTCCATATATATGTGCTAGCATACGGTATTTGTTTTTCTCTTTCTAAATTACTTCACTCTGTATGACAGAATCTAGGTCCATCCACCTCACTACAAATAACTCAATTTCGTTTCTTTTTATGGCTGAGTAATATTCCATTGTATATATGTGCCACATCTTCTTTATCCATTCATCTGTTGATGGACACTTAGGTTGCTTCCATGTCCTGGCTATTATAAATAGAGCTGCAGTGAACATTCTGGTACATGTCTCTTTTTCAATTATGGTTTTCTCAGGGTATACACCCAGTAGTGGGATTGCTGGGTCATATGGTAGTTCTATTTGTAGTTTTTTTCTTTTTTTAACACCTTTATTGGGGTATAATTGCTTTACAATGTTGTGTTAGTTTCTGCTTTATAACAAAGTGAATCAGTTATACATATACATATATTCCCATATGTCTTCCCTCTTATGTCTCCGTCCCTCCCACCCTCCCTATCCCACCCCTCCAGGCTGTCACAAAGCACTGAGCCAATATCCCTGTGCCATGCGGCTGCTTCCCACTAGCTATCTACCTTACGTTTGTTAGTGTGTACATGTCCATGACTCTCTCTTGCCCTGTCACAGCTCACCCTTCCCCCTCCCCATATCCTCAAGTCCGTTCTCCAGTAGGTCTGCATCTTTATTCCTGTCTTACCCCTAGGTTCTTCATGACATTTTTTTTTCTTAAATTCCATGTATATGAGTTAGCATACGGTATTTGTCTTTTTCTTTCTGACTTACTTCACTCTGTATGACAGACTCTAGGTCTATCCACCTCATTACAAATAGCTCAATTTCGTTTCTTTTTATGGCTGAGTAATATTCCATTGTATATATGTGCCACATCTTCTTTATCCATTCATCCGATGATGGGCACTTCGGTTGTTTCCATCTCCGGGCTATTGTAAATAGAGCTGCAATGAACATTTTGGTACATGACTCTTTTTGAATTTTGGTTTTCTCAGGGTATATGCCCAGTAGTGGGATTGCTGGGTCATATGGTAGTTCTATTTGTAGTTTTTTAAGGAACCTCCATATTGTTCTCCATAGTGGCTGAACCAATTCACATTCCCACCAGCAGTGCAAGAGTGTTCCCTTTTCTCCACACCCTCTCCAGCATTTATTGTTTCTAGATTTTTTGATGATGGCCATTCTGACTGGTGTGAGATGATACCTCATTGTAGTTTTGATTTGCATTTCTCTAATGATTAATGATGTTGAGCATTCTTTCATATGTTTGTTGGCAGTCTGTATATCTTCTTTGGAGAAATGTCTATTTAGGTCTTCTGGCCATTTTTGGATTGGGTTGTTTGTTTTTTTGAAATTGAGCTGCATGAGTTGCTTGTATGTTTTGGAGATTAATCCTTTGTCAGTTGCTTCATTTGCAAATATTTTCTCCCATTCTGAGGGTTGTCTTTTCGTCTTGTTTATGGTTTCCTTTGCTTTGCAAAAGCTTTTATTAGGTCCCATTTGTTTATTTTTGTTTTTATTTCCATTTCTCTAGGAGGTGGGTCAAAAAGGATCTTGCTGTGATTTATGTCTTAAGAGGGTTCTGCCTATGTTTTCCTGTAAGAGTTTGACAGTGTCTGGCCTTATATATAGGTCTTTAATCCATTTTGAGTTTATTTTTGTGTATGGTGTTAGGGAGTGTTCTAATTTCATTCTTTTACATGTAGCTGTCCAGTTCTCCCAGCACCATTTATTGAAGAGGCTGTCTTTTCTCCATTGTATATTCTTGCCTCCTTTATCAAAGATAAGGTGACCATATGTGCGTGGGTTTATCTCTGGGCTTTCTATCCTGTTCCATTGATCTATCTATCTGTATTTGTGCCAGTACCATACTGTCTTGATTATTGTAGCTTTGTAGTATAGTCTGAAGTCAGGGAGCCTGATTCCCCCAGCTCCGTTTTTCTTTCTCAAGATCGCTTTGGCTATTCGGGGTCTTTTGTGTTTCCCTACAAATTGTGAAATTTTTTGTTCTAGTTTTGTGAAAAATGCACGTGATAATTTGATAGGGATTGCATTGAATCTGTAGAAGATTGCTTTGGGTAGTAGAGTAATTTTCACAATGTTGATTCTTCCAATGCAAGAACATGGTATATCTCTCCATCTATTTGTATCATCTTTAATTTCTTTCATTAGTGTCTTAAATTTTCTGCATACAAGGCTTTAGTCTCCTTAGATAGGTTTATTCCTAGGTATTTTATTCTTCTTATTGCAATGGTAAATGGGAGTGTTTCCTTAATTTCACTTTCAGATTTTTCATCATTACTATATAGGAATGCAAGAGATTTCTGTGCATTAATTTTGTATCCTGCTACTTTACCAAATTCATTGATTGGCTCTATTAGTTTTCTGGTAGCATCTTTAGGATTCTCTATGTATAGTATCATGTCATCTGCAAACAGTTACACCTTTACTTCTTCTTTTCCAATTTGGATTCCTTTTATTTCTTTTTCTTCTGATTGCTGTTGCTAAACCTTCCAAAACTATGTTGAATAATAGTGGTGAGAATGGGCAACCTTATCTTGTTCCTTATCTTAGTGGAAATGGTTTCAATTTTTCACTATTGAGGACAATGTTGGCTGTGGGTTTGTCATATGTGGCCTTTATTATGTTGAGGTAATATGTGCCTACTTTCTGGATGGCTTTATCATAAATGGGTGTTGAATTTTGTCAAAAGCTTTCTCTGCATCTATTGAAATGATCATATGGTTTTTCTCCTTCAGTTTGTTAATATGGTGTATCACATTGATTTATTTGTGTATATTGAAGAATCCTTGCATTCCTGGGATAAACCCCAGTTGATCATGGTATATGATCCTTTTAATGTGCTGTTGGATTCTGTTTGCTAGTATTTTGTTAAGGATTTTTGCCTCTACGTTCTTCAGTGATATTGGCCTGTAGTTTTCTTTCTTTGTGACAACTTTGCCTGGTTTTGGTATTAGGGTGGTAGTGGCTTTGTAGAATGAGTTGGGGAGTGTTCCTCCCTCTGCTATATTTTGGAAGAGTTTGAGAAGTATAGGTGTTAGCTCTTCCCTAAATGTTTGATAGAATTCTTTTGTGAAGCCATCTGGTCCTGGGCTTTTGTTTGTTGGAAGATTTTAAATCACAGTTTCATTACTTGTGATTGGTGTGTTCATATTTTCTATTTCTTCCTGGTTCAGTCTCCAAAGGTTACACCTTTCTAAGAATTTATCCATTTCTTCCAGGTTGTCCATTTTATTGGCATATAGTTGCTTGCAGTAATCTCTCATGATCCTTTGTATTTCTGTAGTCAGTTGTTATATCTCCTTTTTCATTTCTAATTCTATTGATTTGAGTCTTCTCCCTTTTTTTTCATGATGAGTCTGGCTAATGATTTATCAATTTTGTTTATCTTCTCAAAGAACCAGCTTTTCATTTTATTGATCTTTGCTATGGTTTCCTTCATTTCTTTTTCATTTATTTCTGATCTGATCTTTATGATTTCTTTCCTTCTGCTAACTTTGGTGGTTTTTTTGTTCTTCTTTCTCTAATTGTTTTAAGTGTAAGTTTAGGTTGTTTATTTGAGATGTTTCTTGTTTCTTAATGTAGGATTCTATTGCTATAAACTTCCATCTTAGAACTGCTTTTGCTGCATCCCATAGGTTTTGGATCGTCATGTTTTCGTTGTCATTTGTTTCTAGGTAATTTTTTATTTCCTCTTTGATTTGTTCAGTGATCTCTTGGTTATTAAGTAGTGTATTGTTTAGACTCCATATGTTTGTATTTTTTACGGATTTTTTCCTGTAATGATACCTAGTCTCATAGTGTTGTGGTCAGAAAAGATACTTGATATGATTTCAGTTTTCTTAAATTTACCAAGGCTTGATTTGTGACCCAAGATATGATCTATCCTGGAGAATGTTCCATGAGCACTTGAGAAAAATGTGTATTCTGTTGTTTTTGGATGGAATGTCCTATAAATATTGATGAAGTCCATCTTGTTTAATATATCATTTAAAGCTTGTGTTTCCTTTCTTATTTTCATTTTGCAGGATCTGTTCATTGGTGAAGGTGGGGTGTTAGAGTCCCGTATTATGATTGTGTCACTGTCGTTTTCCCCTTTTATGGCTTTAGTATTTGCCTTATATATTGAGGTGCTCCTATGTTGGATGCCTAAATATTTACAATTGTTATATCTTCTTCTTGGATTGATCCCTTGATCATTATGTAGTGTCCTTCTTTGTCTCTTCTAATAGTCTTTGTTTTAAAGTCTATTTTGTCTGATATGAGAATTGCTATTCCAGTTTTCTTTTGATTTCCATTTGCATGGAATATCTTTTTCCATCCCCTCACTTTCAGTCTGTATGTGTCCCTAGGTCTGAAGTGGGTCTCCTCTAGACAGCATATATATAGATCTTGTTTTTGTTTCCCTTCAGCCAGTGTATGTCTTTTGGTTGGAGCATTTAATCCATTTACATTTAAGGTAATTATCGATATGTATGTTCCTATTACAATTTTCTTAGTGGTTTTGGGTGTGTTACTGTAGGTCTTTTCCTTATCTTGTGTTTCCTGCCTAGAGAAATTCCTTTAGCATTTGTTGCAAAGCTGGTTTGGTGGTGCTGAATTCTCTTAGCTTTTGCTTGTCTGTAAAGGTTTTAATTTCTACATCAAATCTGAATGAGATCCTTGCTGGGTAGAGTAATCTTGGTTGTAGGTTTTTCCCTTTCATCACTTGAAATATGTCCTGCCACTCCCTTCTGGCTTGCACAGTTTCTGCTGAAAGATCAGCTGTTAACCTTATGGGGATTCCCTTTTATGTTATTTGTTGTTTTTCCCTTGCTGCTTTTAATATTTTTTCTTTGTATTTAATTTTTGATAGTTTGATTATATGGGTCTTGGTGAGTTTCTCCTTGGAATTATCCTGTATGGGACTCTGTGTGCTTCCTGGACTTGATTAACTATTTCCTTTCCCATATTTGGGAATTTTTCAACTATAATCTCTTCAAATATTTTCTCAGTCCCTTTCTTTTTCTCTTCTTCCTCTGGGACCCCTATAATTCAAATGTTGGTGCATTTAATGTTGTCCCAGAGGTGTCTGAGACTGTCCTCAATTCTTTTCATTCTTTTTTCTTTATTCTGCTCTTCAATTGTTATTTCCACTATTTTATCTTCCAGGTCACTTATCCGTTCTTCTGCCTCTGTTATTATGCTATTGATTCCTTCTAGAGAATTTTAATTTCATTTATTGTGTTGTTCATCATTGTTTGTTTGCTCTTTAGTTCTTCTAGATCCTTGTTAAACGTTTCTTGTATTTTCTCCATTCTGTTTCCAAGATTTTAGATCGTTACTATCATTATTCTGAATTCTTTTTCAGGTAGACTGCCTATTTCCCTTCGTTTGTTAGGCCTCGTTGGTGTTTATGTTGCTCCTTCATCTGCTGTGTGTTTCTCTGTCTTCTCATTTTGCTTAACTTACTGTGTTTGGGATCTCCTTTACGCAGGCTGCAGATTCATAGTTCCTGTTTTTTTTTCCTCCTTCACAGCTCCTTCACCTTTCCTCCTTCACAGATCCCTCCCAGGGGTGCAGGTCCCATCCCTATTCTTTTGCCTCTGTTTTTCCTTTTTTCTTTTGCACTCCCCAGGTACATGGGGAGTTTATTGCCTTTTGGGGGGACTGAGGTCTTCTGCCTGCGTTCAGTAGGTGTTCTGTAGCAGTTGTTCCACATTTAGATGTATTTCTGATGTATTTGAGGGGAAGAAGGTGATCTCCACGTGTTACTCTACCACCATCTTTAAGCTCCTCCACAGTTTTTGTTTCCACAAGGACCTTTATTGAACAACATATTCACCCTTTGCTTCCACTACCTTCTGCCATTTTTTGGGCAACTTCATAATTGCATCTTCCCAAAACTTTTTATCTTTTTGAGCAAAGAACTGTTCTTTGTGCCTTTTACAGTCTTCCAGGGAATTGAAATTTTTTCCATTAAGAGAATTTTGTAAAGACTGAAATAAATGGAAATCCGAAGATGCAGTATCTGGTGAATACAGTGGATGAATCAGAATTTCCCAGCCGAGCTGTAGCAGTTTTTGCCTCGTCATTGAAGAAACATGCGGTCTTGTGTTATCGTGATGGAAGATTATGCTTTCTCTGTTGACTAATTCTGATGCTTTTCATCAAGTGCTGCTTTCAGTTGGTCTAATTGGGAGCGATACTTGTTGCAATTAATTGTTTGGTTTTCCAGAAGGAGCTCATAATAGAGGACTCCCTTCCAATCCCATCATATACACATCACCTTCTTTGGATGAATACGGGCCTTTGGTGTGGTTGGTGGTGGCTCATTTCGCTTGCCCCACCATCTCTTCCATTCCACATTATTGTACAGTATTCACTTTTCATTGCCTGTCATAATTTGTTTTAAAAATGGAATGTTTTCATTATGTTTAAGTTGGGAATCACTTGTGGAAATAGGGTCAAAAAGGTTTTATTCACTTAACTTATGTGGAACCCAAACATCAAAGGAATTAAAATAACTAAGCTTCTACATATGATTTTCAGCACTTGATATGGATATTTTAAGTATGTCAGCTATCTCCCATGTGGTATAACATTGATCTCAATTAATGTCTTGATTTTATCACTATCAACTTCAACTGGTCTACCTGACCATGGAGTATTGTCCAGCGAGAAATCTCCAGCACGAAACTTCACAAATCACTTTTGACACACTCGATCAGTCACAGTACCTCCATACACTGCAGAAATCTTTCTGTGCATTTGAGTTGCATTTTTACCTTTCTTAAAATATATAAAGCATAATATGCTGAAAATGTTGCTTTTTTCTTCCATCTTCAGTATTAAAATGGCTACACAAAAATTCACCAATTTTGATTTTTTTAAAGGCACGCTGATATGACAGCTGTCACATACAGTCTAAGAAAATTGTTTTGAATGAATTAAAGACAACTAAGTGCTACTAGAGCTGTCTTATGAAAAAAGCGAATGAAACTTTTGGCCCACTCAATATTTCTGAGGAATCATAGATTAGATACAAAAAACATCAAAATGCAATGTAATGTTATTATAAGTGTGAAATACAGAGGAACAGCCTCATTTTCTCAGAATGCAGTATAACCAACATAACGGTAGTTTATCCTCAAGAGGATGATTCACGAAAGGAAAAAAAACATATTTCCTTTATGGAACATGTCTTGATTTTACCTATAGTAGACATTAAGCAGTTTGTATATTTTCTTCCTTCCCACTGGTGTATGGGCTACTTAATGCAAGGATAATGTCTTATTAATTTTTCTGCCTTTTACCATAAAAGAAAACCCCTAACCTTACCAGCTTATACTGGAAAAAGTGACTGAAAAACCCACTTACTATTTGTTAAAATAACTATACGGTCATAGTGGAGTGAACCATGTAGGCATGAAATCGTTTTGTAGACATAAAATTTAAAAGCCAGAAAGCAATTTCAGTTTCCAGTGGAGATGTCTTGATTTTGTAGAGACATATTTTTTAAACCAAGTAATATGACTAACTAGTATTTCAACTTTAAGGGTCCATGTACTTCTTAATGACTTATAAAGTTTCTGATAGAATCAAAATACATATATTATAAAGTTGATTTTCGAGCGTCCTGTTATATTACTGGGTAGATATTACCCATATCTTTGTGCAAACAATTCTGTTGTCACTTCTTAAACTTTTATTGAATGTTTATTATGGCACTTTACTAGGCTCTAGGCTATTTCTACAGTGTCAGGGCACATTTTCCTGCTTACCTTATAGCTATTCATAAATAATTAAAAATTGGGGGGTAAATGTCTCTTTTATAATGTGACACAGATTTATTTGAACAAAACAGACATTTTGAGTCATGTACAAAAATGAAAGCTGCCATACATCCAACTGTTTACTGAGCACAGCCATTGAATTAGTGCATTATATAGATCCAATCATCTAAAATTAATCATTAATAACAGATCAGTATTAGTATCACATTTCACAGATGTGAAATTGAGTTACCATGGGAAAAGTGTGATAAAATCACTTTCTTTTTGATAAAAAAATTTCTGAGTAGTCTGCATTGTAAGCTTTAGTTTAAGTTAAATAACACAAATCGCAAAATTAATACTTTCAAGGTCATGTATGTAGTTTGCTTATCATGAGCAAATCAAAATTTAAAAGCCATGTTCATTTAACCACCCACATCTATGGATGTAGAACAAACCATTTCTTCTGACAATTTTAATTCCACAATTAACAAGTAGTCATATAAAAGTTAGCCACCTAGTTTATTTGACCTGACTTTGTTTTGCTGCTCAGTAGAGTATTTTATAGTTTGTTGACTCTCAGTAGATAATAGATTGAAACTGTTTTTAATAGTGTTGGTTACTGAAGCATGCAGTTACAATGTAACCTCAAGGTATCCCTCATAAATGTTGTGGAAAATCTCTTGTAGAATAGCAGTAAAGCAATTTGTCCTTGTTTATTCCCCAGAGAACACATCCATACACTTTGTTCCTATGATAGGATCCTTTCAGAATTGTCCGTTTTAATGTTGATATTGTAATTGGGGCCTGTTACTGCTGATACCACTAGATTTTCTGATCTAATTCATAGATATTAAAACGATTGACCTTGCATACTACTGCCTTGGACAAAAGGCATTTTTATTTATTTTATTTATTTATTTTGCGGTACGCGGGCCTCTCACTGTTGTGGCCTCTCCCGTTGCGGAGCACAGGCTCCGGACGTGCAGGCTCAGCGGCCATGGCTCACGGGCCCAGCCGCTCCACGGCATGTGGGATCTTCCCGGACTGGGGCACGAACCCGTGTCCCCTGCATCGGCAGGTGGACTCTCAACCACTGCACCACCAGGGAAGCCCCAAAAGGCATTTTTAAATACAAGCTTCCCTAAAATGATCACTTTATTTTTTGCTTCTCTTACATATATTGTGTGTATTCATTTTCCTATTTTTTTTCCAGTACATTTTATTGAATTTTTGGTTTAGTGGCTTAGTTGTTCTTAAATATCTTTGGTTGCTAAGCACTTTGTAGCTTTTCTGTGGCTTTATTACTCTTCGTATTCCAAAATTATAGCAAAGGAAAAATCAGAATATATTGAAGCAAAACTGGAACTCATCCACAATTCTACCATCTAGACCAAACCATCATTAAACTTGTTATATATGCCATTAGGACTTTTTCTGTGTTTATGCGTACAAATTATCTCTCATGTACATCATATGCACATACTCAAAAAGAACTGTAGAGTTAAGCCTCTGATTTCCACTTAGCAACGTATATTCCTGTAACCATGATTCATGTACTTGCTTTATAACACACATATAGATATATATACACATATAAGCATAAATTGATCTTCCATTTTAATACTGTTTAAAATAACTTGTTATCATCTCAATTTATAAATTACAGATAGTTTATATCTAAGCACTTTAGAAGAAGTTCTGAAATTTTCATATAATTGATCAAGACCAGATATTACTGATTATTTGAAGTGTGGCAGGGTTACATTTTGGGTATCCCAGTGGTAAGATGTTCCCATCTGGTAAATTGTTATTTAGCCAAATGTTAAGAGATCTGGAGGTGAAATAGTTGTTGAATTATATTTCAATATGGCTTCTTAAAACTAAAAATTTAACTACTAAGATAAAGATTTTCATTCCAAATTGGACCACCCAGTCATACATGATTTACTTGTAAATTGCATTATTCTGTGACTGGAGTCATGCTTCAGTAATTTTGTGTCATATATGTAATTATTACAGTAATAATCCCCAATGGATACACCATAGACCAGTGAAGTTCTTATAACATACAGGATGTAATATTTTTAGGGGAAATGAAGAATTGGATACATAATGTGTGTTGCAGGACAAAAAAAAATCACAGTATTAATGTAACAATGTATGAACAATGCCTTAGCATGGACGTTTGAAACAATTTGAGAAAAGGAGTGAGTATGGGTGTGGCATTTTTATGTGGAGTAAAGCATTTATTTCTCTGACCTTAGGGTAATCTGGTTTTGCATCCTCCTAGAGAAAGAGGGGCATCAGTGACCTACTATTTCTGAAACAGCCATCTCATCTAATGTTACCTATCATTTACATACAGTCATTGTTATAGGTGATCAAGTCATAGAATAATTGGAGTAAGTAAACAGATTTAAGGTTAGAGACTTTGAATGGAATTTGAAGCTCCTGTTAACAGTAATACCCAGTGCTTACTTATAGGGCCCAAAATATAATGGCTGCACGTGCATTATAGGTACCTTAGGGAGCTTAAAAGTAAGGAAAAGGCGAGAGATGGTCACGTCTCTTTAGTTTATGGTGGATCCAGAAGTTTTTTTGCTCTGTTTATTCCACAGTTACCTATTATTCATCTGAAGTTCAGGAAATTAAGTGTGATATATTCACGTAAGTGGTTTCCTCTTAATAGATAACCATTTTTCAGCCTTTCCTCTGCAAGCTCCCCCGCCCACCACCCGTAACTCCACACATATTTATGTTTCTCATTCTGCAAGAAGAGGAACTTGGCATGTTTTAAGTTATTTTTGATTAATTAGAACATGTGTGTGTGTCTGTGTGTTTAAACTAATTAGAAATTTATGGCTTCTGAACTGTCACATGACAATATGAATGAAGTTAGCACATTTGTTTTCATGGTAGCAATACTGAAAATAAATTGGAATTACAATAAAATCTCACTGTTGATGTACAGGGTAATTGTTTTGCACGTGTTTACTTTCTTTTTTCCTCCTTAAACCCGGGATACCAGTCTCCTTCTTCTATCATAAATAAAATGCATAACTTCTTTTAAGGCACTACTTAAATTCTACCCACTCTAAGCTTTATTGTTCAGTGATAATACTTTTTTCTTTTATTGGCTATCTAACATATGCTATCTGGTATTATCATTTTTATGTTATTCAATTTCTGGCCTTATCCATGCTGAGCCAAATAATTGAGGAATATCTGGAGAAATTAATGAAACATGGAAGATGGTACTGCCATCAGTGCATGATCACTGCATCACCAGGAGCCTCAGATGGGTCCTCAAATTGCCTGGAAAACTGACCTTGGATCTCTTGCTTTTACACTCCCTGCACGCCTTCCCATTTCAAACCTTTTCAGCTCTTCTGAAACTTCTGATAGGTCTACTCTCTCTTCCCTCCTCTCTGTATCCTCTCTACCACTAGCAGAATATTTATCGAGCACCTGCTGGCCAGGCACTGGTGGTTCTGGGTGCTGAGTATACCTGTGACCCAAAGGTGCAGAGTTCATTTTCTCATACAGATTATGGTCCATGAGTAAAGAAGTATTCATTCATATGTTAGACGGTGACCAGTCAGGGGAGATGAAGACAAGTCATGGGAGATAGAAAATGATGATCATGCATTTTGGATAGGAGGATTAGAGAAAGCATCTGTCACTTGAGCAATTCATGCCAATACCCAGGTCTGGAGGGTTTCATATGGAAGAAGTAGCAAATACTGATGCTATGAGGTGGGAGCATGCTTGGTTTATCCGAGCAACAAGCAGAATATGTTGTTTTATATTTCTGTATTTCATAGAGAAAACAGAATCCCTTAGGTGAGTATTTAATCATCTCTTCATCTCCCAAGTTCATGGTGGATGCTATCCAGTCTCTCCTCTTTACCTCCTGCTATGATGACAGAAGAACCCTTCTATCAGAAGCCAATCCCTCCATCAGGAATACTATCTCTTTTTTACTAAGAAGTCTCACCCACAAGCAATTAATTCTCTCTGTCTTATATATTCTATCCTCTTCCTCTACTTTATATTTCTTATTAACACACTGCTGTCCTAAAAATAAAATAAAACAAAGTGTTAAAAAGCTTATACCCCCTTCTCACTATTGCACTTCTGAGAAAGCATCCATTATGAATTTTTTGTCTAATAAATAAATCATTTGACTAAGCATATATGTTTCGCATTCAGCACTAACTCCAAGTGCCAGTTGAAGTAGAGGAAGGATTTCTAGTGTCAAAATCTAAGAGAAATGCCCTTAACCAGGATACTGGTTTTGTCATTGCTAAAATATTTTGATTCTTCTATCCATTTGTAATGATATGAATATACCTAAGAAGCTGACAACCTATAGATAGTTACATTAATTAAAGTACTTGATTTCTATGCAAGAGATATGACATAAAATCCTACAGTGCTTCCTTTCAGGGGTTGAATGTAACTAGAACTTGCTGAATGCTCTTGGCAGTGTTTTTATTCTAAAATATTTTTATCCAATGTAGATATAAGGAAGTTTTACAAACTCTAGAACTACTTCAGGATGTACGCATCTAAATGTGCAGAGGTGTTAATATGTGAGAAGTAGTAAATTTCTTTTTTTCTGGTCCTTGTCCTTTTTCATTTTTAATTATTTATTTATTAGTATTACTTTTTACAGTAGGTCTTTGGTTTTCTATTTTAAATGTAGCAGTGTGTACATGTCAATCCCAAACTCCCTAACTATCCCTCCCCCCACCCTTCCCCCTAGTAACAGTAAATTCATTCTCTAAGTCTGTGAGTCTGTTTTGTAAATATGTTCATTTGTATATATATTTTTTAGATTCTGCATATAAGGTATATCATATGATTGTCTTTCTTGTCTGACTTACTTCACTTAGTTCGATAATCTCCAGGTCCATCCATGTTGCTGCAAGTGGCATTATTTCATTCTTTTTAATGGCTGAGTAATATTCCATTGTTATATATGTACCATACCTTCTTTATCCATTCACCTGTTGATGGACATTTAGGTTGCTTCTGTGTCTTGGCTCTTGTAAACATTGCTGCAATGAACATTGGGGTGCTTGTATCTCTTCAAACCATGTTTTCTCTGGATATATGCCTAGGAGTGGGATTCCTGGATCATATGGTAGCTCTATTTTTAGTTTTTTAAGGAGCCTCCATACTGTTCTCCATAGTGGCTGTACCAATTTACATTCCCACCAACAGTGCAAGAGGGTTCCCTTTTCTCCACACCCTCTCCATCATTTATTATTTGCATATTTTTTGAGGATGGCCATTCTGACTGGTGTGAGGTGATATCTCATTGTAGTTTTGATTTGCATTTCTCTAATAATTAGCAATGTTAAGCATCTTTTCATGTGCCTCTTGGCCATCTGTATGTCTTCTTTGGAGAAATGTCCATTTCGGTCTTCTGCCCATTTTTTGACTGGGCAGTTTGTTTTTTGGATATTGAGCCACATGAGCTGTTTGTAAATTTTGGAGACTAATCCCTTGACATCGCATCATTTGTGAATATTTTCTCCCATTCTGTGGGTTGTCTTCTCATTTTATTTGTGGTTTCCTCTGCTGTGCAAAAGCTTTTGAGTTTAATTAGGTCCCATTTTTTTTTTTTTATGTCCATTACTCTGGGAGACAGGTCGAAAAAGATACTGCTGTGATTTGTGTCAAAGAGTGTTCTGCTTATGTTTTCCTCTAAGAGTTTTATAGTATCCAGTCCACAGGCTTTTATACATGGGTTTCTGTATGTTTTCACAGCATTTGAACTTCTTTCTACATTATACTTGAACTAAGTTTTAGTTATATAACTTATATAAGTATTAAAAATGAAAATAAGCTGAAGAAAGTATAATATCATGTATACTATTAGGTAGATGCCAGATTTTTTTTTAAATGTATTTGAGCTATATAACTTTTTAAAATGTTTGCTTTTTAATTTTCTTTTCTGGAATTTCTGTTATATTTCTAAATAATGGCATTTTTACTATTCTAAATCAGTTTCCTATTTGACTCATTAGATTATGAGGACATTCATGATAATTAAAAAAATTTTTAATTGAAGTATAGTTGATTTACAATATTGTGTTTAAGGTGTACAGCAAAGTGATTCCATTATTTTTATATATATATATAATTTTTAGATTATCTTCCATTATAGGTTAGAGTGTTTGTGAATATATATATATATTCTTTATAAGATATGTGTGGGAGAAGTAAAAGAAGAAATATCCCCCTTGCAGCCTGTTCACTTATAAAAAATTATGCATAAACCTCATATGTTTATAAAGATAGCAACAAGTTTTAGGTTGATTTATTATAGAAGTGATGTGTTAATCACCCAAAAGAACAAACTCATTTTTTAACTAGTATGTTTTTGTGTGAAAATTAAACATGCTAATGATAAATTATGGACATAAGGGATAAGCTAATTCAAGTTATTTATGTATTTTCACGTAATATAGAAAAACATCATCATCAACTACTGAAAGATACTCTTAGTATTGGAAATGTAAATATATGTGTGGCAGGGTTGAAAATTCCCAAGAATGATTAGTCAGATGGAGAGAGATTGACAGTGCCGAGTTTAGACATGGTGGGAGGAATGGGCACACAGAGAGCTGCAAGATTTTGTTGAGGAGGCCATTTTAGCTTTGCCTGGGGGATGGATAGAACTTAAATAAACACAGATGATGGGAAGAGGGTCCCAGAAGAAAAATGGTAAGAAGCAGAAATGAGAAATTCAGACAAGGTGTTTGGGAAGCAGTTGACTGAGGATTTGGTCCTAGTTGAGAATTCAGAGTCCACCCTGGGAAGTGAAATTTGAGTGGTAAGCAGACCTCGGATTTCAATTTATCCACTTAATGAATACAGCACTTGAAAGCACTCAAAATGTTTCACTTGTAAAATATTTCAAAACAAGGATGACTTTAAGTGTTCTGACACCCTATTTGGAAAAGATTAAATGGTTCTAAAATGAAATATCTAATGTTTCTTTCCTAACTGGAAATTAATCAAGTTTAATAAGAAAAAGAGGACATCACTGTTTTTTCACTTAACAATTTGTTTCATCCGAATTCATCTTCGAACTACGTTCATCAACATACAAACAAAACACTGATCTTTTTCATAACTTGACTCCATTATTAAGAAATGTCAAACCACCATATAGATTAAAACAATATTTTTTTTCAGAGTAATTTCTTAGTGGTTTTCGTGTGTGTGTGTGTGTGTGTGTGTGTTTTCACAACTCTTTGGTGGAGTTTAAGATTTTATATATACTTAAAGTCTTTAAGTATATATAAAATCTTATATAAACTTATAAGATTTATATAAAGTGCTTAAAGCACTTTATCTAATATATTAGTTACCAGTTAAAACATCAGCAAGAATGAGCAGAAATATAGGAGTAGACATCTGTCTGGGATAGATGAATCAGGGAGGAAGAAAAAATGTTCTTAGAATGAGTTGTTGTTGGGGGTGGAAGTCACGTTATTATCTGCCACCTTCGTGATTCAGCGCTTGGTCAAATTTGGCGACAAGCCAAAGTTTAGGGGCCTGTGGTGAGAGAAGCTAGACTGAAGTTTGCTCAAGCTGAAGTTCAGTGGGTAAAAAATGGGCCATTGTAATTCCCTGGTCAACCCCAGAGACACACAGTAGTATTGCTACTTGGCCAAAATTATAAAGCTTGATAATGCCAAGTGCCATCAAGGATTTATATCAACAAAAACTTTTATACATTGTTGTTGGGAAACTAAAATGGTACAACCACTTTGGAAGAAATTTTGCATTATCTTGTCTGAGTTTGCATTACTCATGAATCAACAATTTTAGCATTAGACATCAAGCCATACCAGTATCCTTGTACATGGAGACCAAATATGTGGAAGTACTACATAAAGTAGCAAAACACAGAAACAACCCAAATGCTTATCAAAAATACAGTGGAAAAATAGTGATACAGACACACAATAGGATATTTTAGAAGAATGAGAACAAGAAAGCTAAAGCTGCATGCAGCAACATGGATAAATCTTAGAAACATAATATTGAGTGAGAAAACAAGTCTCAGAATACTACATCCAGGATAAATATAGTTTTATAAATATCAAAGACAAAAATCAAAACAGTATGTATTGTTGGTAACATATAATAGACACGTGAGATAAACTGTTTAAAAACCTTAAGGATGATAAACATAAAATTGAATATCATGTTTACTTTGGGGAGAAGGCAGACAGATAAGATATGGGACAGACATACAGGTAGAAACATAACAGTATTGGTAATGTTCCAGTTCTTAAGTCTATGGTTGGGTTCATGGGTATTCATTTCATTATATGCTTCATGTTTCATATAATTTGAAAGAATCGAATATCGCCTTAAAAAGTTTAGATGAAAAATAACATGAATTTCATGACCACAATAAATGTCATGAGAGAGACTGTTTTATTTATGTATCATTATATATGGGAGAAAGAGAATTTCATTTACTGGGTAATTGTCTTTACTAAAGGGGAGTCATGTTTAAATTTAAGAATTGATTTTTGTTTAAATGGCCAATTTTCCTGTCCTAGGAAAGAAATAGAATGAAATAAGTAATTTAAAACCTTGTTCTGGGATCTATTACATGCTTTGCTTAGACCAATTGGATTCATTATTTTTGTCTACAAAAATCTCGTTTTGTATTCCTTTATTTGCTGTTGTGGAATTAGTTACATGAACATAAAAATGCTTCCTCAGGAGAACAATTATGATATGCTAAGGGGAAGAATACCAGGTGACACCTGAAGAAATCTTACTTTCCTGTAAATATCTCCCACCATTAATACTGGTGATTTCATGAAGCTCTAAAGAGCAAACTGACTTTTAGGATAATTTCATAACTTCTGGAGCATTATTTGAATCTATTTACATGGCACTAAAATGCTTGAGTGATGTTCATTGAATTGCCTCTTCCTTTAATGTCTGATTTATGACTGCATCACCTCATCACTGGCATTCTTTACTCGAATATTTGCAGGGATACTTACGTACTTTTTCAGTATGAAAACACCCTAACCCTGGAGTACACTTCCATCAGGGACACAGGGTTGACATGAAGTGCCACTTTACAGCAATGGCACAGCATCCGTGCGAAATGCTGATCTAGGGAAATATCCTGCCAGCTCTTCTAACAAAGAATAGAACTATTCTCATAGCTTTATTTCACTTTTTTTTCATTTGTCTGAAAACTGTCTAATGAAAAAGTACTGAACAATATCTACAGCACTAAACATCAGATATGACAACTTTCAAATGTATGCATTTATATTTAGCTTAAAAATTATTAAAATATTAACCTTAATTTATTCCTTTGGTAGACATGAGGACTATAGCAAAGTTAAATTTACCTTTTGATAATACAAAATAGTATTTACATGGAAGAAGGGGGAAAAATTAAAAGACATTTTCAGACATCCATTATCTTCTGTATTTTGTGCTAGGCATTTTGCATATATTATATGATTTAATATTTATGAATCTACAATAACCTTGTAGAACTATTAACAGTCTGATTTACAGAAGGAAAACTTGAGATTTAGAGACGCTAATGACCTATGCCAACAGCACTCACACAGTGGAAAAAGAATACTTGGAATGAAATCTTTCCTGCTAGAGCCAATTAGGATTCTGCTCACCACACCACTAAGGGAGAGATCCTCCCAGCACAGATAACAATCTGGGCCATTTCCATGAGCATGATATGTAAGTTGTATGTGCAAGTTGTAAGTTGCATATGTAAGTTACATGATACGCAACTTCTGATTAAGAAATTCAGAAACTTAAATTTCTTCAACTTTTTTTTTTTAATGCTTTAGTTACCATCTGCCCTACCATGGTAACCGTTTATTAAAAGTTCAGCATTTCCAAATGCTGATAAAAGAAAGACTTTATCATTTCTATATGAAGATTTCAATATTGGTGACCAAACTTTGTATATCTTCTTTTTGAACATTGTAAGGATATCTTTGCTGCATAGAATAATTTTCCAGAATCTCTACTTGAGATTAGTTTATATTTACATAAGACAAGATGACTCCTGCAAAGACAAATGAACTTAAATGCCTCGAATAGCTTTCTCCTCGTGTTCATCAGAAAAGCAATGCCAATAGTATAAGGCTTTGAATTGAGAATTGGAAAAGTCACCTGTTTGTAAAGCAAATATTGATTTATAAACATTCTTAAAGTGCATGTTGCTTCTGTATTAATTGTTTAAAATCAACATTATTTTTAAATGATTTTACTTACTAGATGTACTCCAGCTAGATGGTCACACAGAGGTACCTGTCAATTTAGGAAAACACATTACTTAAAAATACATTCAGAAGATTGCATAGGGTGGCAGAGAAGTGATTATTTTCCATTTTAAAGCACATGTAGGAAAGTGGATGGAGTGTGTTTCAGTAAACTGGAGAACTTAAAATACATTCATTTTTTTTCCTCGTGGTGAAGTGTATTTCTTTTTTTTCCCCCTCCTCATCTCTATTAGTTGTTTTCTCCATTTATTCTGCTCCACCCTACCCCATCTATGCTGGAAGCAGCAGTATAAATTTTCTCTCTCTTATGTTTTATGTGACTAAGAAAGTCGATGCATGGCCCCTCAGAGACTTTGTGCTGAAGGTAAACCATTAGCTTCCATGCAGAGGGAGGACTATTTTTCTTGCTGCTGAATATCTTAATACATCTGTAACCCTGAGTCTCAGAAATCTACTTCCTCTGAACTTGTTGCCTTTAACCACCTCGTACCTTCCTTCCATTGGCATGTTGGAACTATTGTCTCTTATTTGAAAACAAGAAATTTATTTCTTTGGAAAAACAATCCTCAGTAAATTTGAGCTATTATATAATGGAGTTAAATGCATTTAACATTTTCCATACTGTCATAGATTCCAGAAGAGTGTGAATTCTGTATCTGTAATGCTCTCATGACTATTTGAGAAGCTGTCAAGAACAGCGGAGAAAAATGTGTCTAAACTCAATGCGAAATATGAAATATTCTTAAGGTTTGGACTCAGTCACTTTTTTATATTACTAAACTTAAAAAAACTTGGGGTACTTTGTGCATTTGTATTACATATTATCAGCTACCAATTTATTTTATACAGTAGGTTGTACGTATAAGTTTCGTGCAGAGAACATATGGATTCCAGTTGGCTACCTATGCAGGAAATTAATTCCTTCTTTCATGTCTCTACCCATAACATTCTATGTTTGAATATAATAAATAATAGAAATTTAATCACTTAGGAGTTTTGGGGGGTAATTTTTACATTTTTATTTAGGTGAAAAATGTTCTTGTGAATTTCACCGAACACTTGAAACATCTTTGGAGTGAAATGTTAATTAAGTTGCTTGGTCCTTTAGTGATTAATATTGTGACTGCCCTGGATCTTGGTAGAAATGCCTGACTTTGGATTTTCTTGTCAATACTGACCCTCACCTGCCTCTCATCACAGAAGCACAAGACGATATTTTCCATTAGTGGAGGAAAACATGATGACACATCATTTTCCTTTTTTGAACTTCACCTCACAGAACTAAGCCCCAAAACAAATATTCCATTGCCTTTTAAGATGTAAAAGTTTTAATTTAAGTTTGAAATATTAGAAAACAAATGAATTACTACCTTATTGATGTTATAAAACAAATGGATTTTAATGTTAACTCAAAAGGGATGTGTTAAATGCATTGCCACACATAGACATAAATGCAAATTTGGATTTTCTCAGAAGAGCTTTTAAAGTATGAGAGGATTATCTTTCGTACTGAATTGGTTTGTGTAGCAAATACTTCACAGTAACATGGAAAAAATGGTGAGCTTATATTTTCAAACAAAATTAGATATGGGATTATGAGAAAATTTTCATAGATATTACCAAATGTTCACACTTTGGTAATAAGACAAACATTACATTTTTTAAAAGGAATTTACAATAATTCTTTTACATAGTACTTTCTTATTATATGATTAAATTTATAGGAATTTTTAGGATACCATTTGTTGTAAAAAGTTAGAATGTACCTATAAAATAATCAAGCTATTCTGCCAAGAAAATTGAAATGAGTTCTTGAAATGAAAAAGGAATCTTTGAAATTCATCTTATACTTTCTCATTCTACAAATTGTATTGTAGCTTTTTTTTCATGTTGAATGTTTTATGCCTATGGTATTATGTATATGCACATATAAAAATTGCATTTTTGAAGAAATACTATGGTAATTTAATTTCTCCAAAAGGGTATAATTTGATACCAGCTAACATACCTCTTTATAGATTTTAGTAGAATTCTGCTTGCTTTTATATATCTATCCTCTGTGGGACTCTATACATTTATTTTTAAGTTTCATAAGATATAGGATCTCTGAATGTCTTACTGCAAACATTTTTCTATATTGAGTATATGTCTTATAAACATTTCTTTCACTAGATGTTTTTGCTAATGTATCCTGGAGAATTGGTTCTTGCTTTTCCAAAGAGCAGCCAAATTATTATTTAGAAATGTCATCCTAAGAATTGTCGTATTTTCTAATGTATTCCAGAATTTATCCCATCCTTAGATTTGTTTTACTTTAGTTTCTTTTAATTACTTTGAGGTAATGTTTCCTTAGTTTTGTGATGTAGTTCTGAAAAGCACATAAAGTTTTGTTCCATTTACTCTGTGGAGTCCCCTGAGTTTTAGCTCATGGGAAACTTGTAAATGCATGTCTTTGGTCTGGTTCGCTCATGCTCAGTTCAACCCTTTACCTCCAGCTATCCAAGAAGTGAATGCCTTGTGTGACTCACTAACACCTCAGTACAACATCTACTCTTTATTTCTATTTCCAGACAAAACATGCTTTTCAATGACAGTAATACTTTCCTTTATTCCATACTCAAAGTATTTTAGTTATTATACCATAATTTTATATCATTGCCTATCTACAGAAATTGAATTTTTATTGATTATTATTTTGTCCATCTTCCAGTCAATCTATCCATTCTTCCAGTCAGTGTTCAATAATTATATATATTGACCACTTATGTTTAGGTCCTGGGCTAGGCCTGGTATATACAATAAAGTCAAATCCAACAAAGTCATTGCCTTCATGGAGCTTGGAGTCAAATAGGGAAATGCAGTTCATATCCTGTTGATGTTTTCCTTACGAATGTGTCAGGTATCCTCACCTAAATTTTCATTATTTTCCCATCAGTAATTGAAGTCCGTCTATGGTGGTAAGCTCTAGACTTGCTTTCAGTGATTCCTACACACTGGCCAAAGCAGATGTATTGTTTTTCCTCTAATCAAAGACATTTTATGACTCTATTTCCTATCATGCCAAAGGATCTAAACTGTCTTTCCTATTTTTAAAGGCATTGTTTCATTGATTCACTCCTTTATAAGTGTCCTTATATTGATTTGTTACTTTTTTTTCTAGCACTTATACATGTATCAGGCACTACACTTTAGCAACATGGGGACTGGCAGCATCTTCTCAGGGAGTCTGCAGTTTAACAGGGGAAAAGACTTGTAAACCCATAGTCCCAATCTAGTGAGAGATTGGCTGTGTTTGTAAGATCCGAAGAGAGTGCTATGACTTAAACAAGTCAGGAGGTTATAGAGAGCTTCCAGGAGGCAAGCAGTTGTAAGTATAGAGAAAATAGGTGCTAGTCTTACATACTAGAGTGGTTTAGAGGGAGAATGAGTTGGGGCACAGGAGGGGGTGATAGAGAGGGAGAGAGAGACTCCGACTTAATCTCATGTTACATGTAATCAAGCAAGTCAAATATCAACACTTTAAGAAATTCAAAGAATACAGACTAAACAAAAGTTACCCTTGATAATACCCTTCATTCTATTCTCATTTTCAGAAGCCTTTGACCACTATTTTCAGTTCGTTCTGCATCTTTTCAGACCTTTTCTCTATGTGAATAAAAGTCGCATCTCATTGTTTTACTTAGGTTTTTCTGACGACTAGTAAATTTGAGTTCTCTTCTCTGATTGCTAGTAAATTTGGGTTTCTGCAGGTATACGTGAACCCTTCTTGTTTGTCACTTCCCTGAGAATTACCTTTGTCATATACGGTGGTACTGGCACATGACTGGAGAAAAGGACCAATGGAGAGAGAGACAGGTCATGTGTATGTGGAAACTTAATACATTATAAAAATGATAATTCAATTCATGTGAGGCAAGAAAGGATTCTTTAGTAGATGGCTTGGAGAAAAATAAGTCATACAATATGTAAAGATAAATATCTAGGTTTATTGTGGACCTGATTATGAATAGCAGAACCATAATGTTATAAAAATCTAGGTGAATATGTTCATGACATTGTCACGAGGAGGAAATTCTTAAAACTCCAAAGCAAAAAATCAAAAGCAAAACATGGTCTATTTGTATGAATAAAAATGAAAGATTTCTGTTGGATGAAGCACACTTCAGTGAGACTGAAAACACAATCCATAGAATGGGACATGGTATTTGCAATTTTAAAGTCAGTAAGAAAAAAGTCTATCTACAGATTATATAGAGAATTCCTATAAAGTAACTAGATAAAAAGATAGGAATAGAATAGATTTTTAAAAAATAGGCAAAAATATATCCTATATATATTATATAAGTGATCACCTTTAAATATTAAAAGGTATATTTTTATTACCCCAAGGTAATTAATATGTATATTCCCTGCCCACGAAGACAACTTTCACATCTGCCCATTTCCTCTCTCCATCTGTTCTGTGCCCTTTCCATAGTCATCTGGGATTCTACTTAGAGAATTTCTTTATAATAAAAAAATAGCAAATGTTGCATTAACATCTAACAACTATATTTGGAGATACACACAGACTCACACACACACTTATTTTGGTAAATCTTCTACTGCTTTTTCTAGATAAACTTCATAGACGGTATCATCCCAGGT
Organism: Monodon monoceros; assembly: GCF_005190385.1. Lineage (NCBI taxonomy): Eukaryota > Metazoa > Chordata > Mammalia > Artiodactyla > Monodontidae > Monodon > Monodon monoceros. The sequence continues at coordinate 8,092,576 of NW_021703765.1, read as the reverse complement.
GGTACAAAGCTCCTCCTTTTTCAACCTGAGAGCTGAATGACAGCTCCAAGAACTTTCAGGTATTGCTGATGACGCTCAGACACTGAAGACCAGATATGTGGTGGATATGTCAAATCAGGAACTGGGAAGGCCGAAAAAGAGATGATGTTTGTCTTAAGTTGCAGAAAGTTTCCATGCCTCTTGCTTCACATTATATAACCACAGATGTTTCTTCTTTTGGAAATTCAGTTAGGTAGATATTTGAAGTTCTTGATATGCCCTCTGTTTCTTTTCAGTGTTATCTCATGCTTTCTACAAGTTGTCATTTGCAGTACTTTCTAGGGTAGTTTCTTGACTTGATTTTTGAGCTAACAAATGCACTCTTCAGCTGCACCTTTTTGTTATTCAGCTCACATACTATATCATTTTAATCTCCATGACCAAATCCTAATTTCCAAAATCTCAGGTTAACTTTTTATTGATACAAAATTCTCTTGTATCTCTCTGAGGTTATTAATAATATCTAAATTTTTCTGCTTTTAACTGTTTCTTTGAAGGGAATACGTTGTGTTTAATATGGTGCTTCTTTTATGATTTGGCTTTTCTTAATTGATTATTGAATCTTGGCTGTGAATTTAGTTTTTGTTTAAGATTTCTGGTTACATCATTGTATTAACCAGCTCAGGCTGCCATAACAAAATACCACAGGCTGGGTGGCTCAAACAGTAGAAATTTGTTTCTCATAGTCCTGGAGGCTGGAAGTCTGAGACAAGGGTGCCAACATGATTGGGTTCTGGTGGGGACTCTTTTTCTGGCTTGCAGATAGCTGCCTTCCTTGTCCTCATGTGGCCTTTCCTCTATGCTTGGGGTAGGGGTAGGTGGGGAGATCTTTCTCTTCTTATAAGGCCACTGATCACACCATGAGGCCTCACTCTGATGACCTAATTTAAGCCTAATTATCTCCCAAAGGCCTCATCTCCAACTACTCACATTAAGGGTTAATGTGTCAACATATGAATTTGGGAAGGTGGGGCACAGAAATATTCAGTTCATAACTATCTTGTTGAAATTCATATAGCTAACCCCAGTTTTCTTCTGCTCATGTTTTTCATGGCATTCTTTCTCCATCCTCTTTTTCCTTTTTATAACCAGCTGTGTCTTTATATTTAAAGTGAATTTCTTGTAGACAGCATATACTTGGGACATGGTTTTGTAACCAATTTAACAGTATTCCCCTTTTAATTGATAAGTTTAGACCATTTACCATGCCTGTTCTTTTCTTAGTGATAGCACCAGTTCAGGGTTCCTTCATTTTCTTCAAGATCATTAACCATATGTTGTACTATAATTTGCACAGGATTAAACTAATCCATTAACCAACAGGATCATGTAACCTTAAAGAAGCATTAGTTTCATCAGGAAATATGTGATGTGCTGTGAATGCCAGTGTGAGGTACAGGGGCCTGGTGTTCAGGAATACAAGAACTTTATGAAAATTCTTAATGATCCCAAACTTATTTTTCAGATCCTAGAGCTACCAGTGCATTCATAGCACCCAGACAATAAATACACTTCCACCATATATTAGGAAGTGGGATGATTCAACAGGCATCCGCATGAGGAGAAACTATAACCAATCAACACATGAAAAGATGCCTAAATTTATGGTCTTCCGGGATGTGCATCTTAAAATGATTAAGCAATATATTTTTCACACTTATTAGACTAGCAAAAATTAAAAGTCTAACAGTACAAGTATGAGAATGTAAAGAAATGGGAACTATTATACCTCATTTAGAAAACAATTTGGCGCTATCAAATAGTAAAACCACACATATACATAACAGAGTCTACTGGTGTCACCATTAAACCAATCCAGTTGGTATAGAAACCCACCTTTACTTCCCCGTGTTGTCATCTATTTATAACAGAACTATCTAAATATTTTCTCTGTGACGCTTGAGAACCTCATTGGACAGTGTTATAATTTGTGCCTAAACTATCAAACATAATTTAGAAAACTCAGGAGAAGGAAAGTCTATGATACCCACATTTCCCCCCTTTCTTTGCTTCCTTCTTTCTTCATGTTCTTAGATTTATTTTTTTAAATTATTTTCTTTTTAGAGAACTTTTGTTAGCCTTCTTTTAGCATAGGTCTATCGCTGAGAAAATCTCTTAGTTTTCTTTTATCTCAGAATGTCTTCATTTTCACATCATTCTTGAAGGATAATTTTGCTTGAAATAGAATTCTAGACAAATCATGTTTTTCCCCCAGCACTTGAAAAATGTTGAGCCATGTCCTATCAGTTTAATGGTTTCTTCTGAGAAATCTGTTTTTTTCCCCATAGGTAAAGCATTATTTACCGTGACTGCTTCTAAGATTTTCTCTGTCTTCTGTTTTCAGAAGTTTCACTATGATGTATCTTGGCATGAATTGCTTTGAGTTTATCTTGTTTGGTGTTTGCTTACCTCCTTGAATCTGTAAGATCATAACTGTTGCCATTATTCCTTCTAGTGCCTTTTCAGCCTTCATCTCTTTCTCCTCTTATCTAGGACTCCAGTGACACACATGTTGGACCTTCCATGCTCATCTCACAAGTCCCAGAGGCTCTGTTCATTTCTTTCCACCTATTTTCTTTCTGTTGTTCATTGGGTAGTTTCTATTGTTCTATCTTCAAGTGCAATGATTTTTCCCCCTCTGTCACCTATATTCTGCCATCAAGCCCATGCACTGATTTTTTAAAAAAATTTTTACATATTATTCTTTTCACTTCTACAATTCTGTTACATTATTTTGCATATATTTTCTTTCTTTATTGAGATTTTCTGTTTCTTATTGAGAATTTCTATTTTTTCCATTTGTTTCAAGTGTTTGTAATTGCTTGTTGAAATATTTTTATGAGGGTATCTTTAAAATCCTTGTCAGATAATTCCAACATGTTTGTCATCTCAGTACTAATGTCTGTTAATGATTTTTTCTCATTCAAGTTGAGATTTTCCAGGTTCTTGGTATGATGGATGATTTTTTTAAATTGAAATGTGAACATCTGAGGCATTATGTTATAAGACTCTGGATCTCATTTAAAACTTTTGTTTTATCTGGCTGTCTCTGACACTACCTCGGGAGATGGAGGGGTATAACACCTCGGTAATTCCCAGTTTTGGTGAAAGTTTCCAGTTTCCCTGCTCAGCGTCTGTTATCACCCACAGGTGAGAGATTTCTCATTACCGCTGGGCAGGGGTGTAAATTCAGGCTCCCCACGAGGCCTCTTCTGTTACCATCCCACTGACGGGTGGAGGGCTTCATTGTTACTACATACCCCATAGTTTCCATTGACACTTTGGTGTGGCTTTACACTGTTTGATACTTTCCTGCAGCCCTTGGATACTATTTTTCCACTTTTCTTTAATCTTACTGTTTCAGTTCAATTAGTTTCTAATGACCTGTCTCCAATTTCATGATTCTTTCCATAGCTGTGCAGTCTACTAGTGATCCCTGTCTGATAGTCCCAACAAATCTGTCATACTTAGCTATCTCATTCTGATGATTGCTTTATCTCTCCAGACTGTGTTTTCTTGCCATTTAAGCCATTCTATATAAGTAATAATCTTTCGTTGAATTCTGGACAAGTTGAATAACACAGTAAGTACATACGTTTTTGTTTATGCCTGGAGATGAGCAAGACTTTCCTTTGGTTAGCTCTATAGAGTGTGAGTTATGTTAATCTAATCTGATTTGGGGTGTTTTGGATTCTGGTTAATATGTCAGAGGGTTCATCTCAATATCTGATCAACTCTTTACTTTGGTTTATCCCTCTACACTGCTCTCCAGAGAACATCTCTTTCAGCTCTCCCTGCTATGTTTGACTTTTATTTTGTTATGTGTGGTATTGAGGGGATGGGAGAGTGAAATACCTCCTGAGGTTCTGACTGAACCTCAGTCTCAGGCAGGCACTGTGAGCTCAGTATCAGGGAAGTGGCTTTTTCAAGTGTTCTTGCCCTTTCTCCAGATACAATGCTGAACGTAACGTGTATTCCTGCCTCTCCCATAGGAGTTGAGTTTTTGTCTTGTGTTGTTTTTCCTGATGCCCTATCAGCAACCGTAAGCTCTATAAGGTCGATTCCTATATTTTCTTCATAACTACACAGGGCCTAGTACACAGTAGCTACCTAAATATTTGTTAACCCAGTAAATAAGCAGTATATGTTAATTACCATACTATACACAGTGATAAAATATGTGCCACAAAATTCACTTTTTTTTGATGTTATTTTTCAGGGTCTTATTTTTTTTTCCAACATATAGATTGACAAAAAACTTAATACTTTAAACTATAATTTTTCTTTTGTATTAATTTGTACAACAAGATTTTTTTGATGAATGATCTTTTTCATCTATCAATGTGAGAAGTATATAATCATCAAAAATATTAGCACCCTCATATCAATGGGGGTATAAAAATTATTTAATTCAACAAGAGTAAAGATATTTTGTAACTTACATATACATATTCATTCTGGAAAGAGCAAATTATATAGCCTTGAAATACGATTTCATTACTTTTTAGCAAATCTTTGATCATGTAAATCTATCAGCCCTGGCTATTTCCCTTATTGAATTTGAGAATGAGAAATTTAGGTTCCTTTTAAGCTGTCAGAATGAGAGACTTCCATAAAATATATTAGCAAATGAGAAATATTTAGCATATTTATTGCTATGGTAATCATAGACTGTATTTCAACAGCAAACAGAGATACAGTATTAGTAGTAAATCTTTAAAGAGCACTTATTTCTTTATCTTTCAAGATTTTTGGATATCACATTTCTTACGAGAAGAATATAGCTAGGAGTTTATTTTTAGATTAAATAAATAAAAACATAAAGAACAAGAACTTCTACTATAAATTAGAAGTACCATAAATATTCATGATTTTTTTTATCTAACATAATTTTTCTTTTAAAAATGTTTTTCCATACCTTGTAAGAAAAACAACTGATGCTTCTGTTTGACACCAAACTTGGGGAAATAATGTGCTGAGATTCTTATATGTTATTCTTTAAAAATATGCACATTTAGACTTTATCATTTAAATTGTATTATTTAGTGTTTTATTTTTTCTGCTGTTTTCTAATCCCATCTTTCCCGTATACTTGCCGTGTGCCCTTGGGAATGTTTAACTTGTTTTTACCTCGGTTTATTTTGTTTTGTAAATGGCCTTTATTATGTTGAGATATATTCTCTCTATACCCACTTTGATGAGAGTTTTTATTATGAATGGATGTTGAATTTGTCAAATGCTTTTTTTGCATCTATTGAGATGATCATGGTTTTTGTCTTTTCCTTTGTTGATGTGCTGCATCACATTGATTGATCTGCATATGTTGAGCCATCCTTGCAACCCTGGAATGAATTGAACTTGACCATGGATCCCCTTTATGTATTGTTGAATTCAGTTTGCTAATATTTTGTCGAGTATTTTTGCATCCATATTCATCAAAGACACTGGCCTGTAATTTTCTTTTTTGTAGTATCTTTGGTTTTGATATCAGGGTGATGGTGGCCTCGTAGAATGAATTTGGGAGCGTTCCCTCCTTTTCAGTTTTCTGGAATAGTTTGAGAAGGATAGGTATAAGTTCTTTATATGTTTGGTAGTATTCCCCAGTGAAGCCGTCCAGTTCTGGACTTTTGTTTGCAGGGAATTTTAATCCTTGTTTTCCCAGTTGTTTTTGTAGTTCTTTGTTCATTTCTTTTTGTTTGTTTTTCCCTCCCTTTGTGGTTTGATGATTTTCTTTTGTAGTAGGTTTGAGTTCCTTTCGTTCTGGTTTGTGTGAATCTGTTGCATGTTTTTGATTTGTGGTTACCATGGGGTTAAGTATGTTGACCCATAACTAAATCTACATGCTTAAAACTGATAGTCATGGGCTTCCCTGGTGGCGCAGTGTTTGAGAGTCTGCCTGCCGATGCAGGAGACACAGGTTCGAGCCCTGGTCTGGGAAGATCCCACATGCCGTGGAGCAACTGGGCCCGTGAGCCACAATTACTGAGCCTGCATGTCTGGAGCCTGTGCTCCTCAACAAGAGAGTCTGCGATAGTGAGAGGCCCGTGCACTGCAGTGAAGAGTGACCCCCGCTTGCCACAACTAGAGAAAGCCCTCACACAGAAACGAAGACCCACCACAGCCATAAATAAATAAATAAATAAAATTTAAAACCTGATAGTCTTTCAAGTTCAAACACATTCTAAAAGATCTACATTTTTATACTCCCCTTACCCACATTTTGTGATTTTGATGTCCTATTTTACATCTTCATACTTATCCTTTTACTCTTTATTGTATTTTTTTAAATGTTTATTTATCTATTTATTTTCTTATTAGTCATACATTTTATACACATCAGTGTATGCACTGTCAATCCCAATCTCACAATTCATCACACCACCACCACCACCGCCCCCGCCGCTTTCCTCCCTTGGTGTCCATATGTTCTTTTTTTTTGTTTTTTTGAGTATTTTTTGTCAATAGATGTGAGATTTGCCCTTAGGAAAGGAGTATTACTACCTTTGTGGTTTTGTTTGAGAAGCTTATGCATTACCCTAAAAAGTTGTTAAGATGCATGAAAATTTTTATTATTCTTTCCTTTTGAATATCAAAATTTAAATTTCCCTGGTAGAAGGTTGAATTATTAGCCCTTCAATGTGTAGATGTGGAGGAAGAGGGAAAAGGAAAAGCCTAAAATAATTTTCAGAGTTTTTCGTTTCCCATTCACCAAGTTAGCTAGTGCAAGTTCACTAGGTTGTCAGGTAAACATGTGAGTTTTCAGGGCCTGGGGGTATTTAGGTAGAGAAACACCCCATGAAATGGAGTTCAGAAGGCCGTCTATGCTAGAAATAAAGATTTGAGAGTTGTCATTACTGGCAATTATTGAAGAGTTACATGAGAGTAAGAAGAGGAGAGGCTCAAAGTCAGGGAGTCCTGAAGAATATTATCTTTTAAGAGGAGGATAGAGGAAAAAGAGTCAGGAGTTTGAATGGGAGGAGAGCCACGAGTGAGTGGTTGCCTCAAAGTAGAGGGATGTCAAATTCAACATAGCTTTGAAGAAAAGCATTATGCAGTGTGTATTGGATTCCACAGTTAAGAAATTATTGGTGGCTATAGCAAAGTAGTTCTAAAAAGAATGGGGAAGAAAGATGTTAAAAATACAAGTCCCCATTTTATTTTTAAATTGAATTCAGGGCTTCCCTGGTGGCGCAGTGGTTGAGAGTCCGCCTGCCGATGCAGGGTACACGGGTTCGTGCCCCAGTCCGGGAAGATCCCACATGCCGCGGAGCGGCTGGGCCCATGAGCTATGGCCGCTGGGCCTGCGTGTCCAGATCCTGTGCTCCGCAACGGAAGAGGCCACAAAGGTGAGAGGCCTGCGTACCACAAAAAAAAAATAATTGAATTCAACAGACTTAAAATCACTGACAAACTGCTATTAAAATTTTTAAATATTTACTCTTCGTTTTTGTACTTACCTGGCCAAGGACCTTTCAAACTTATTCTTAACTATATCTAAGGAATATCAGCATTTTCTCTTTTTTTTTTTTTTTACATTTCACTATTATGTATTTTATTTTATTTTTCATTTAATTATTTATTTTTTACATCTTAATTGGAGTATAATTGCTCTACAATGATGTGTCAGTTTCTGCTTTATAACAAAGTGAATCAGTTATACATATATCCCCATATCTCTTCATTTTACATCTCCCACCCTCCCTATCCCACCCCTCTAGGTGGTTACAAAGCACTGAACTGACCTCCCTGTGCTATGCAGCTGCTTCCCACTAGCTATCTATTTTACACTTGGTAGTGTATATATGTCCATGCCACTCTCTCACTTTGTCCCAGCTCACCCTTCCCCCTCCCCATGTCCTCAAGTCCGTTCTCTAGTAGGTCTGCGTCTTTATTCCTGTCTTGCCCCTAGGTTCTTCATGATCTTTTTTTTTTCTCATAGATTCCATATATATGTGTTAGCATACAGTATTTTTTTTTCTCTTTCTGACTTACTTTACTCTGTATGACAGACTCTAGGTCCTTCCACCTCACTACAAATAACTCAATTTTGTTTCTTTTCATGGCTGAGTAATATTCCATTGTATATATGTGCCACAGCTTCTTTATCCATTCATCTGATGATGGACACTTAGGTTGCTTCCATGTCCTGGCTATTGTAAATAGAGCTGCAATGAACATTGTGGTATATGACTCCTTTTGAATTATGGTTTTCTCAGGGTATATGCCCAGTAGTGGGATTGCTGGGTCATATGGTAGTTCTATTTTTAGTTTTTTAAGGAATGTCCATAATGTTCTCCATAGTGGCTATATCAAATTACATTCCCATCAAGAGTGCAAGAGGGTTCCCTTTTCTCCACACCCTCTCCAGCATTTATTGTTTGCAGAATGTTTGATGATGACCATTCTGACTGGTGTGAGATGATATCTCACTGTAGTTTTGATTTAAATTTCTCTAATGATTAATGATGTTGAGCATTCTTTCATGTCTTTGTTGGCAATCTGTATATCTTCTTTGGAGAAATGTCTATTCAGGTCTTCTGCCCATTTTTGGATTGGGTTGTTTGTTTTTCTTTGAAAGTGAGCTGCATGACCTGCTTGTAAATTTTGGAAATTAATCCTTCATCAGTTGCTTCATTGCCAAAAGTTTCCTCCCATTCTGAGGGTTGTCTTTTCGTCTTCGTTTCCTTGGCTGTGCAAAAGCTTTTAGGTTTCATTAGGTCCCATTTGTTTATTTTTGTTTTTATTTCCATTTCTCTAGGAGGTGGGTCAAAAAGGATCTTGCTGTGATTTATGTCATAGAGGGTTCTGCCTGTTTTCCTCTAAAAGTTTGATAATGTCTGGCCTTACATTTAGGTCTTTAATTTTGAGTTTATTCTTGTGTAAGGTGTTAGGGAGTGTTCTAATTTCATTCTTTTACATGTAGCTGTCCAGTTTTCCCAGCACCACTTATTGAAGAGGTTGTCTTTTCTCCATTGTATATTCTTGCCTCCTTTATCAAAGATAAGGTGACCATATGTGCGTGGGTTTATCTCTGGGCTTTCTATCCTGTTCCATTGATCTATATTTCTGTTTTTGTGCCAGTACTGTACTGTCTTGATTACTCTAGCTTTGTAGTATAGTCTGAAGTCAGAGAGCCCGATTCCTCCAGCTTTGTTTTTCTTTCTCAAGGTTGCTTTTGGTATTCGGGGTCTTCTGTGTTTCCATATAAATTGTGAAATTTTTTGTTCTAGTTCTGTGAAAAGTGTCATTGGTAATTTGATAGGGATTGCACTGAATCTGTAGATTGCTTTGGGTAGTAGAGTCATTTTCACAATGTTGATTCTTCCAATGCAAGAACATGGTATATCTCTCCATCTGTTTGTATCATCTTTAATTTCTTTCATCAGTGTCTTATAATTTTCTGCATACAAGTCTTTTGTCTCCTTAGGTAGGTTAATTCGTAGGTATTTTATTCCTTTTGTTGCAGTGGTAAATGGGAGTGTTTTCTTAAGTTCACTTTCAGATTTTCATCATTAGTGTATAGGAACGCAAGAGATTTCTGTGCATTAATTTTATCCTGCTACTTTACCAAATTCATTGATTAGCTCTACTAGTTTTCTGGTAGCATCTTTAGGATTCTCTACGTATAGTATCATGTCATCTGCAAACAGTGACGGCTTTACTTCTTCTTTCCCGATTTAGATTCCTTTTATTTGTTTTTCGTTTCCAATTGCTGTGGCTAAGATTTCCAAAACTGTTGAGTAATAGTGGTGAGAGTGGGCAACCTTGTCTTGTTCCTGATCTTAGTGGAAATGCTTTCAGTTTTTCACCATTGAGGATGATGTTGGCTGTGGGTTTGTCATATATGGCCTTTATCATGTTGAGGTAAGTTCCCTCTATGCCTTCTTTCTGGAGGGTTTTTATCATAAATAGGTGTTGAATTTTGTTGAAAGCTTTCTCTGTATCTATTGAAATAATCATGTGGTTTTTCTCCTTCAGTTTGTTAATATGGTGTATCACATTGATTGATTTGCATATATTGAAGAATCCTTGCATTCCTGGGATAAACTCCACTTGATCATGGTGTATGATCCTTTTAATGTGCTGTTGGATTCTGTTTGCTAATACTTGGTTGAGGATTTTTGCATCTACGTTCATCAGTGATATTGGCCTGTAGTTTTCTTTCTTTGTGACATTTTTGTCTGGTTTTGGTATCAGGGTGATGGTGGCCCCGTAAAATGAGTTTGGGAGTGTTCCTCCTTCTGCTATATTTTGGAAGAGTTTGAGAAGGATAGGTGTTAGCTCTTCTCTAAATGTTTGATAAAATTCGCCTGTGTAGCCATCTTGTCCTGGGCTTTTTCTGTTGGAAGATTTTTAATAACAGTTTCAATTTCAGTGCTTGTGATTGGTCTATTCATATTTTCTATTTCTTCCTGGTTCAGTCTTGGAAGGTTGTGCATTTCTAAAAATTTGTCCATTTCTTCCAGGTTGTCCATTTTATTGGCATATAGTTGCTTGTAGTAATCTCTCATGATCCTTTGTAACTCTGCAGTGTCAGTTGTTACTTCTCCTTTTTCATTTCTAATTCCGTTGATTTGAGTCTTCTCCCTTTTTTTCTTGATGAGTCTGGCTAATGGTTTATCTATTTTGTTTATCTCCACAAAGAACCAGCTTTTAGTTTTATTGGTCTTTGCTATGGTTTCCTTCATTTCTTTTTCATTTATTTCTGATCTGATTTTTATGATTTCTTTCCTTCTGCTAACTTTGGGGTTTCTTTGTTCTTCTTTCTCTAATTGCTTTAGATGTAAGGTTTTGTTGTTTATTTGAGTTGTTTCTTGTTTCTTAAGGTAGGATTGTATTGCTATACACTTCCCTCTTAGAACTGCTTTTGCTGCATCCCATAGGTTTTGGGTTGTCATGTTTTCATTGTCATTTGTTTCTAGGTATTTTTTTATTTCCTCTTTGATTTGTTCAGTGATCTCTTGGTTATGAAGTAGTGTATTGTTTAGCCTCCATGTGTTTGTATTTTTTACAGATTTTTTCGTGTAATTGATATATATTCTCATAGCATTGTGGTCAGAAAAGATACTTGATACGATTTCAGTTTTCTTAAATTTACCAAGGCTTGGTTTGTGTCCCAAGGTATGATCTATCCTGGAGAATGTTCCATGAGCACTTGAAAAGAAAGAGTGTTCTCTTGTTTTGGCATGGAATGTCCTATAAATATCAATTAAGTCCATCTTATTTAATATATCATTTGAAGCCTGTGTTTCCTTATTTATTTTCATTTTGGATGATCTGTCCATGGGTGAAAGTGGGGTGTTAAAGTCCCCTACTATGAATGTGTTACTGTCGATCTCCCCTTTTATGGCTGTTAGTATTTGCCTTATGTATTGAGGTGCTCCTATGTTGGGTGCCTAAATATTTTCAATTGTCATACCTTCTTCTTGGATGGACCCCTGGATCATTATGTAGTGTCCTTCTTTGTCTCTTGTAATAATCTTTGTTTTAAAGTCTGTTTTGTCTGATATGAGAATTGCTACTCCAGCTTTATTTTGATTTCCATTTGCATGGAATATCTTTTTCCATCCCCTCACTTTCAGTCTGTACGTGTCCCTAGGTCTGAAGTGGGTCTCTTGTAGACAGCATATATACGGGTCTTGTTTTTGTATCCATTCAGCCAGTGTATGTCTTTTGGTTGGAGCATTTAATTCACTTACATTTAGGGTAATTATCAATATGTATGTTCTTATTACCATTTTCTTAATTGTTTTGGGTTTGTTATTGTAGGTCTTTTCCTTCTCTTGTGTTTCTTGCTTAGAGAAGTTCCTTTAGCACTTGTTGCAAAGCTGGTGTGTTGGTACTGAATTCTCTTAGCTTTTGCTTGTCTGCAAAGGGTGTAATTTCTCCGTCAAATTTGAATGAGATCCTTGCTGGGTAGAGTAATCTTGGTTGTAGGTTTTTCCCTTTCATCACTTGAAATATGTCCTGCCACTCCCTTCTGGCTTGCAGAGTTTCTGCTGAAAGATCAGCTGTTAACCCTATGGGGATTCCCTTTTATGTTATTTGTTGTTTTTCCCTTGCTGCTTTTAATATTTTTTCTTTGTATTCAGTTTTGTTTTTTTTTTTCCTCTACGCGGGCCTCTCACTGTTGTGGCCTCTCCCGTTGTGGAGCACAGGCTCCAGATGCGCAGGCTCAGCGGCCATGGCTCACTGGCCCAGCCACTCCACGGCATGTGGGATCTTCCTGGACTGGGGTAAAAACCTGTGTCCCCTGCATAAGCAGGCAGACTCTCAACCACTGTGCCACCAGGGAAGCCCAGTATTCAATTTTTGATAGTTTGATTTTTTTGTGTTTTGGTATGTTTCTCCTTGGATTTATCCTGTATGGGACTCTCTGTTCTTCCTGGACTTGATTAACCATTTCCTTTCCCATATTAGGGAAGTTTACAACTGTAATCTCTTCAAATATTTTCTCAGTCCCTTTCTCTTTGTCTCCTTCTTCTGAGACCCCTATAATTTGAATGTTGGTGTGTTTAATGTTGTCCCATAGGTCTCTGAGCCTGTCCTCAATTCTTTTCATTGTTTTTTCTTTCTGGTCTTCTGTTATTATTTCCACTATATTATCTCCCAGGTCACTTATCCGTTCTTCTTCCTCAGTTATTCTGCTATTGAGTCCTTCTAGAGAATTTTTCATTTCATTTATTGTGCTGTTCCTCATTGTTTGTTTGCTCTTTAGTTCTTCTAGTTCCTTGTTAAACGTTTCTTGTATTTTTTCCATTCTATTTCCAAGGTTTTGGATCATCGTTACTGTCATTCTGAATTCTTTTTCAGGTAGACTGCCTATTTCCTCTTCATTTGTTAGGTCTGGTTGGTTTTTACATTGTTCCTTCACCTGCTGTGTGTTTCTCTGTCTTCTGATTTTGCTTAACATACTGTGTTTGGGATCTCCTTTTCGTAGGCTGCAGGTTCGTAGTTTGCATTGTTTTTTTGTGTTTGCTCCCACTGGCTATGTTTGGTTCAGTGGGTTGTGTAGGGCTCCTGGTGGAGGGGGCTAGTGCCTGCGTTCTGGTGGATGAGCCTGGATCTTGTCTTTCTGGTGGGCACGTCCACATCTGGTGGTGTGTTTTGGGGTGTCTGTGACCTTATTATGATTTTAGGCAGCCTCTCTGCTAATGGATGGGGTTGTGTTCCTGTCTTGCTAGTTGTTTGGCATAGGGTGTCCATCACTGTAGCTTGCTGGTCATTGAGTGGAGCTGGGTCTTGGCGTTGAGACGGAGATCTCTGGGAGATTTTCACCATTTGATATTATGTGCAGCTGGGAGGTCTCTGGTGGACCAATGTCCTGAACTTGGCTCTCCCACCTGAGAGGCACAGCCCTGACACCTGGCTGGAACAAGAAGAGCCTGTAATCCACACAGCTCAGAATAAAAGGGAGAAGAAAATAAATAACTAAATAAAATAAAGTTTTAAAAATAATTATTAAAAATAATTAAAAACTAAATAAAAAACAGAAAGAATGAAAGAAATAAGAAAGCAACCAAACCAAAAAAACAAATCCACCAATTATAACAAGTGCTAAAAACTATACTAAAGAAAAAATCTAAAAGTGGACAGACAGAACCCTAGGACAAATGGTAAAAGCAAAGCTATACAGACAAAATGACACACAGAAGCATACACATACACACTCACAAAAAGAAAAAGGGAAAAAAATATATATATCATTGCTCCCAAAGTCCACCTCCTCAATTTGGGATGATTCATTGTCTGTTCAGGTATTCCACAGATGCAGGGTACATCAAGTTGACTGTGGAGATTTAATCCGCTGCTCCTGAGGCTGCTGAGAGAGATTTCCCTTTCTCTTCTTTGTTCACACAGCTCCCGGAGTTCAGCTTTGGATTTGGCCCCGTCTCTGTGTGTAGGTCGCCTGAGGGTGTCTGTTCCGGCTCAGAGCAGACGGGGTTAAAGGGGCAGCTGTTTCGGAGGCTCTAGGTCACTCAGGCCGGGGGGAGGGAGGGGTACAGATGCGGGGCGAGCCTGCGGCGGCAGAGCCCAGCGTGACGTTGCACCAGCCTGAGGCACGCCATGCGTTCTCCCGGGTAAGTTGTCCCTGGATCACGGGACCCTGGCAGCGGTGGGCTGCACAGGCTCCTGGAAGGGGAGGTGTGGAGAGTGACCTGTGCTCGCACACAGGCTTCTTGGTGGCAGCAGCAGCAGCCTTAGCGTCCCATGCCCGTCTCTGGGGTCCGCGCTGATAGCCGCGGCTCGCGCCCGTCTCTGGAGCTCCTTTAAGCTATGCTTTTAATCCCCTCTCCTCGTGCACCGGGAAACAAAGAGGGAAGAAAAAATCCCTTGCTTCTTCTGCAGCTCCAGACTTTTTCCCGGACCCCCTCCCGGCTAGCCGTGGTGCACTAGCCCTTTCAGGCTGTGTTAACGCCGCCAACCCCAGTCCTTTCGCTGGGATCCGACTGAAGCCTGAGCCTCAGCTCCCAGCCCCGCCCGCCCTGGCGGGTGAGCAGACAAGCCTCTCGGGCTGGTGAGTGCTTGTCAGCACCGATCCTCTGTGCAGAAATCTCTCCGCTTTGTCCTCTGCACCCCTGTGGCTGCGCTCTCTTCCGCGGCTCCAAAGTTCCCCCCCTCCGCCACCCACAGTCTCTGCCTGCAGAGGGGTTTCTAGTGTGTGGAAACATTTCCTCCTTCATTTCTCCCTCCCAAAGGTGCAGGTCCAGTCTCTTTCTTTGGTCTCTGTTTTTTCTTTTGCCCTACCCAGGTACGTGGGGGACTTTCTTATATTTTGGGAGGTCCCAGGTCTTCTGCCAGCGTTCAGTAGGTATTCTGTAGTTGTTGTTGCACATGTAGATGTATTTCTAATGTATTTGTGGGGAGGAGGGTGATCTCCATGTCTTACTCTTTTGCCATCTTCCATACGTTTTTTCCTCTACTTCTGTGTCTCAATTTCTGCTCTGCAAACCAGCTCATCTGTACCATTTTCTAGGTTCTTCATAGTGGCTGTATCAATTTACATTCCCACTAACAGTGCAAGAGGATTCCCTTTTCTCTACACCCTCTCCAGCATTTGTTGTTTGTAGTTTTTTTATTTTGCGGTACGTGGGCCTCTCACTGTTGTGGCCCCTCCCATTGCGGAGCACAGGCTCTGGACACGCAGGCTCAGCGGCCACGGCTCACGGGCCCAGCCGCTCCGCGGCATGTAGGATCGTCCCAGACCGGGGCACGAACCCGTGTCCCCTGCATTGGCAGGCCGACTCTCAACCACTGCGCCACCAGGGAAGCCCTGTTTGTAGAGTTTTTGATGATGCCCACTCTGACTGGTGTGAGGTGATACCTCATTGTAGTTTTGATTTGCATTTCTCTAATAATTAGTGATATTGAGCAGCTTTTCATGTGCTTCTTGGCCATCTGTATGTCTTCTTTGGTGAAATGTCCATTTAGGTCTTCTGCCCATTCTTGGATTGGGTTGTTTGTTTTTTTAACGTTGAGCTGCATGAGCTGTTTATATATTTTGGAGATTAATCTGTTGTCCATTAATTTGTTGGCAAATATTTTCTCCCATTCGGAGGGTTGTCTTTTTGTCTTGTTTATGGTTTCCTTTGCTGTGCAAAAGCTTTTAAGTTTCATTAGGTCCCATTTGTTTATGTTTGTTTTTATTTCCTTTACTTTAGACGGTGGATCAAAAAATATCTTGCTGTGATTTATGTCAAAGAGTGTTCTTCCTATGTTCTCCTCTAAGAGTTTTTTTTTTTTTCTTTTTTTGTGCGGTATGCTGGCCTCTCACTGTTTTGGCCTCTCTCAGGCTCCTGACATGCAGGCTCAACGGCCATGGCTCACGGGCCTAGCTGCTTCGCAGCATGTGGGATCTTCCCAGACTGGGGCACAAACCCATGTTCCCTGCATCGGCAGGTGGACTCTCAACCACTGCGCCACCAGGGAAGCCCCTCCTCTAAGAGTTTTATAGTGTCCAGTCTTACATTTAGGTCTCTAATTCATTTTGAGTTTATTTTTGTGTATGGTGTTAGGGAGTGCTCTATTTTCATTCTTTCGCATGTAGCTGTCCAATTTTCCCAGCACCACTTATTGAAGAGACTGTCTTTTCTCCATTGTATATCCTTGCCTCCTTTGTTATAGAGTAGTTGACCATAGGTGTGTGGGTTTATCTCTGGGCTTTCTATCCTGTTGCATTGATCCATATTTCTGTTTTTGTGCCAATACCATATTGTCTTGATTACTGTAGCTTTGTAGTATAGTCTGAAGTCAGGGAATCTGTTTCCTCCAGCTCTGTTTTTCCTCTCAAGACTGCTTTAGCCATTCAGGGTCTTTTGTGTCTCCACAGAAATTTTCAGATTTTTGTTCTAGTTCTATAAAAAATGCCATTGATAATTTAATAGGGATTGCATTGAATTTGTAGATTGCTTTAGGTAGCATAGTCATTTTCACAGTATTGATTCTTCCGATCCAAAACGTGGTATATCTCTCCATCTGTTGGTATCATCTTTAATTTCTTTCATCCATGTCTTAGAGTTTTCTGCATACAGGTCTTTTGTCTCCCTAGGTAGGTTTATTCCTAGGTATTTTATTCTTTTTGTTGCAGTGGTAAATGGGAGTGTTTCCTTAATTTCTCATTCAGATTTTTCATCATTAATGTATAGGAATGCAAGAGATTTCTGTGCATTAATTTTGTATTCTGCAACTTTACCAAATTCATTGATTAGCTCTAGTAGTTTTCTGGTGGCATCTTTAGGATTCTCTATGTATAGTATCATGTCATCTGCAAACAGTGACAGTTTTACTTCTTCTTTTCCAATTTGTGTTCCTTTTATTTCTTTTTCTTCTCTGATTGCCATGGCTAGGACTTTGAAAACTATGTTGAATAATAGTAGTGAGAGTGGACATCCTTGTCTTGTTCCTGATCTTAGAGCAAATGCTTTCAGTTTTTCCTCACTGAGAATGATGTTTGTTGTGGGTTTGTCATATATGACCTTTATTATGTTGAAGTAGGTTCCCTCTATGCCCACTTTCTTGAGAGTTTTTATCATAAATTGGTGTTGAATTTTGTCAAAAGCTTTTTGCATCTATTGAGATGATCATATGGTTTTTCTCCTTCAATTTGTTAATATGGTGTATCACATTGTTTGATTTGCGTATATTGAAGAATCCTTGCATCCCTGGGATAAATCCCACTTGATCATGGTGTATGATCCTTTTAACTTGTTGTTGGATTCTGTTTGCTAGTATTTTGTTGAGGATTTTTGCATCTATATTCATCTATGATATTTCAGTTTCTTCATCTGTAAAATTTTGATATAATAGTGCCATGAGTTTTTTGAGAATTAGATTATTTCACATTTGTAATTAGCATAGAATAGTCTCTAGCACATAGTAATTAATAATATATTGATGTTAGTATTTTCTGAATGCAATATACCGTATTTTTAAAATAAAATTGCCTAACATGAAACACTTCAATAAGTTACATACAACATGTGTGGAATTTGTAATAATTTCTGTAGTAGGTACCTAGGGTAATCCTTGCATCCTAGATTAAAGGTGCAATATGAAGAATGTTTTGTTATGTACATGAGTTTCATAATTTGACTCAAGGGGTAAATAAACTAAATGTGATTTTAGTGTGCAGTAAAGTATGTATATAAGTCTGAAGACAAATATTTCGTTACAGTCAAGGTAGCAGTATTCAAGAAAAACAATGTGAAATAAGTATATGGGATATAAAAACATTACTTTCTGAGAGAACACTGTCTGTAGTTTTAGTAATTAATCATAATAAAATATTTTTTTATCAAATTTTTCTCAGTGAGCTTTTAATCAAATTCATTTTGATTAGCTCCAATTTTTCCATACTTCTTTTTGTTACTGGTATGTGGACCTTAATGTGTGCTTGCAAAAGTATTTCCAAATTGTATGTAATTAGAATCACTTCTTCATCTGACCATTGCTTTAGCTAACTGGTTATCACTTATTGTTGCTTCTCAGGTTTACATTCCGTCTTACTTCCTTACAGTTCCTCTTTCACATATTCATCCATTTGTCTCCCTGTCCCTCAGCAAATGTATATTTGTGTATATTTTCCTTTTAGTTTTGCATAAGTAGGGTATTTTTTCACAAAGAACATTTTTTTTTTCAGAAAAAGCAACCTTCAAAATCGTGGCAGATATGCTTATTGTTTAGGAACTAGGTTTTTAAGTGCTGACTAATTTTTTTTCTAACAAACTAGTCATAGGTTTGCTTTTTGCTGTTTTGCAAATTCCACAAACATTGAATTCATTGCATCTTTAAGTTCTGCAGCACCAATCTTTGCAAGGCCTGAGCCACTCTATATAAATTATATAAAAAATACTCAGGCTGATAAAAAGGAATTAACTATGAATCATTGCTGATTTTACAAATTTTATCAGCATTTTTATTGGCAATTTGATTTATATTTAACCATTTTATTAATAAAATTTAGAATAAAATTAAACTAAATACCTCTTTTTTTTTTTAAGAAAAATGTTGCAGTTGTTGACCTAAAATAAACAGACTGTCAGATATTTTTCCAGAGATCATTATTAAAAGTAAAATTTACCAGAAATAATTTAAAACATTTAGATAGGTTTTTTTTAATAGGCAAATATATAATCTGTCAAAATTATCTCCTTCAGCCTCACACTATGTTGAAAAACACTGTGCTAAAAGCTGTGAGAAATTTAAAGATTCCTAAGACATCGCAATCCCTCAAGGGGCATACAAATTAGTTGAGAATTTAAAACATGTCACATGGAAAGATTACAAGAAGCAATGCCCAAAGTCAAATAAGCATCTACCCAAGGCACCAATGCCAACTCTATCTATACTTTTATACTGTGAGATTAATTTTTCATGATTAATTATTCTGGGAATTTTCCCTGCCCCTGTCTTCTTATGGCTAAAATTTCTAATCACTGTTTTCTCATGAGCATCCCATAGGTTAAGGGAAAGCAGAAGTTTGCTTATTAAATATTTCACTTATTATTTTTGTCTTAAGGAAACAGTAAGGAGATTATAGAGCAATTCATTGTATAGCGGGACTCTCACCAAATACTGGAGTAGGGAAGCTGATACCTACTGTGCAGTCTACGATAATGTTTGAGAATTCTCTGTGAATTTATTTTTCTAATTTAACCTCTAACAGTTGTTATCATAGATATTGTCAAACTGATTCTGAGTCTTTTGAAGTGTATCATTTGAATATTTTGGATATTTTTGTCTCATTGAGAGGATACTAACATGATAAATTAAAGGCTATGAACTCCAGGTCTGTTTCCAAGTTGATGTACGTGGTTTGAGAATTTTTCTGAGGTTGACAGGCTTTCTGTGTACCATCATTGTTACCTAATAATATGATACCATAAGCAATTGCCTAGAAATTTTGCACTCTCTTGGGCCATTCTACAAGTGATTTCTTTCATTCAGTGATTCACAAACCCCGTCCCTGTTGTGTGCAGAGGAAAAGCACATCCCATCTCCTACAGTGGCTCATTAAAAAAAAAATTTCCCTCCATGAATCTGTGTAGACCAACCCAATGGGACCTCAGTTCTTCAGACTTTCTCATAATCAATATTTTTTGCTTTTCTTCCCTGGGACATTTAACAATAATTGTAGTTTTATGCCCATAGGATTCAATAGAAATCCACATACCTTTCAGAGAAGTTTGCTCCGAGAAGAAACTGCCCACAGAAAATTCCCTATTCCCAGTTAAATGACATTTCCTCTTTATTGCTAAAATTATACCAAATTTTATAAAGTATAAAATATTTTCTCTTAGGTTTGGTTTAGGTTTCAAGTAATTGATACTTAGATTCCTATTTATCTGTACATAATCCATACAAAAACAGCCAACTATTTGATTAATGAAACTCAAAGTTGCACTAAAAATCTAACACATTTTCACAAATCTTAAGTGTCAATGTTAAAAAAAATTAGCTAATTATGCTTAGAGCAGTAATTATTTTAAAACAACTCTTAAATTGTCTTATTTTGATAACAAAAATAATGTGAATTCATGTAGAAAATTTGGAAAATACAGAAAATATCACAAACGTTAAAAGGAATGTTTTATAAAATCATTACATTTTCTTCTGAAAATGATTTTAATGGATGCATTATAATGCATCCAGAGTAATGCATTTAACTGAAGCCCAATAAGTGATATTTAGGTTATCTTTAGCACATACCTGATTATTACTTTTGCAATCACTGAGTCAAAAGTTGGGCCCATTTTCATTATTAGCATTGCCAAGTTGTCTCTAAAAAAGTATTATCAATTTACTTTCATTAGCAATGGACAACTCACATAAATCCTGACTATCTAGACATAATTCTGGGTTTCTCCCTTCTTTAAACTCATCTGTTTGTCTATTTGTGTCATAATACCACCTGGTTTTAATATTGTGCCTTTACTGTATTTTAACTCATAGAGGATTGCAGAGTATTTCTTTTCCAGGTCTTCTTGGTTCTTTTATCACACTCATTGGCAGCTAACTTTTCATATTATTGTTCTGTGTTTCTAAAGAAAATCCCATTATGATCTCCTTGATGTGGGTGACATTAAATTTGTGAATTAATTTAGAGATTGGCTGTATACATCATTGATAACTGTTCACACTATTCAGGTCTTTTTTCCCCTGTAAAGAAGTTTCTTTATTTTCTTCATAAACTTCCTATGAATTTCCTATTCAGTCTATTCTTAGATATTTTATATCTTTTTTGGCTATATTTTGGAAATTATAGTTCCTCTCAGGTCAATTCTGGACTATAAGAAATGCTATGGTTTGTATATATTTATTTTCTAACATATAATCAGATTGGCCCTAATATGTTTTCATGTTATTCAGTTAATAATCTTGTGGTTCACTTGTTTATAATCTTATGCAAAGAATAGTGATTTTTGTCCCCATATTTTTAATATTTGTAACTTTTAAGTATGTTAAAATATTTACTTGGCCAAATTTTAAATGGCTTCACTAAAAACTAGGGCTGAAAATGGGCATCCTAGGTTTTTCCCTGATCTTATAGGCAAAGTGTAATGTTTTAACAAACATGATAATGATGATGATGGTGATATGATGATTGATTATGGAGACTTTGAGTCTGAATATCCTGCTCTTTCTAATTTACTGAATTTTTATTTTTTGGAATACATTTAAAACATTTAATCAAATGCTGTTGGGCTTATATTAATACAGTTTAGATTTTTTCCTCACATTTTATATTTGGCAGAATAAATTAAATAAATAACCTTATAGTAATAACATTTCTGCCATTCTAGAGTAAGCACTTCTTTGTCATGTTTTACTATTCATTTTAATTTACCAATGAATTCAGTTCGCTACTATTTTAGTTTGGATTTATCAATTTATACTTAGTTTGCTTCCATATACAGTTGAAAAAGCTCATTTTTATTTGAAGATTTGTTGAATAGCTTAGAAAATGTACTTTATCATCACGTTAACAGTCAGATTTACACACAATGTGACAGTACATAAGATGCTATTTATAGCAACCCTTTAATGTACTTGATTACTTTTGTTTTAATTAATTTATTTATTTATTTTTGGCTGCTTTGGGTCTTTGTTGCTGCGCAAGGACTTTCTCTGGTTGCCGCGAGTGGGGGCTACTCTTCGTTGTGGTGCGCGGGCTTCTCATTGTTGTGGCTTCCCTTGTTGCGGAGCACGGGCTCTAGGTGCACGGGCTTCAGTAGTTGTAGAACACGGGCTCAGTAGTTGTGGCTCGCGGGCTCTAGAGCGCAGGCTCAGTAGTCGTGGCACACGGGCTTTGTTGCTCCGCGGCATGAGGGATCTTCCCAGACCAGGGCTCGAACCCATGTTCCCTGCATTGGCAGGTGGATTCTTAACCACTCTGCCACCAGGGAAGCCCCCTTGATTACTTTTTGAAAAGGAGAGTTATGATTTGATTTTATATAAATTAACAAATTAATGTGACGTGATTTTCTTTAGGCTCTTATAATTAGCTTTTGGAACTTTTTTTCGGCCTTTGGAGCTTATAATTGCTTTGGATGGAAATACAGGTGCAGTTAAAGTCTTTAAAATAATGTAAAATTCAACATGGACATTGAGGGAGGGAAGGGAAGGGAAGAGATGAAAGGAATGAACGAAGTTTATAGTAACAGTAAAGTGCAATTACCACAAAACTTATCCATTTATATGGTAATGCTAACCTCTGTGCTGGTAAATAATAATAATAATCACAACCAACTTAGAATCTCAGAGAGTAACCAAAGCAAAAGATTATTTCTTGTTCACTCCACGCTCAGTGTGGAGGTCAGGTCTTTTTCCCATGTTCACTCAGGGACCCTCTGAGAAGGAGCCATCTCAATATATTCTTCAGCGCTCCCTGCAGCAGACACCTGCCCCTGAACCATGCTGACAGAGTATTAGACCAGGACAGTCAGGTGCCCAGACTAACTGCAAGGCACGGTAGGAAATTTAGTGAGCATTGCAACTTTTATCTTAGGTAGAGAAAGAATAAAGAGAAAATAAGGAAGAGGCATGGAGAACAGAGGAAAACAAGGCTGCCCCAGAAGTCAAAGGGAAAAGACCCTTTAAGAAGGACCAAGGCCATCATCAAGCTCTGCTACATGGATTAGAACACGGATAGATAACTACCCAGGGTCTTGGCTATCTGTAACATTTTAGTGATCTGAATGAGACTTGTTTTGATGGAGACAGTAAACCCTGATTAATGTTGATTGAGAATAGAATTAGAGGTAAGACAATGGTAGCAGTGAATATATATTTTCTAGGAGTTTTGTTGTAATATGGATGGGAAAACCAGGATGATGCTTGGAAGGGCATTTTGATACTTTAAAATATTTAATGATATAAAGATCTTAGTATAATTAAATGTATCAAATATATTTATGTATCCTTGAATATTTAAAGGTGTTAAAGATATATATGTCAAGGGGATTCGTCTACTGAGATATGAAAAAAATGATGTTGCAGGTGAGAAGAGGGTTGTGGTGAGAAGTGAAGTCCTTGGAAAGACCCTAAGGAGTAGGTGGAGAGGTTGGTCTTAAATAGCAAAGTACATGTTTCTTCCTTTGTCACAGGAGAGAAGACAGAAGGTGAAGATGTAGGTAGAGGTTGGATTTGGGTGCAGAAAGATGAGATACTTCTTGTATGTTTCTGTTCTTCTGTGATGTTTCCAGTTAGGTGATTAGTGAGATTGAGGCTGAAGGAAAGTGGAGATTTCACGAGAAAATGTCTTAGAAATTGGGGAAGTGAATTTACCAGTAATGTGCAGCGTTCATTACGGTTGATTTGACATTTGGCCCAACAAATGGTGAGAAAGACTCAGGAAAAGAATCTTGTTTACAAGGGAGAAGTTTTATTGAACTGATTTGCACTTTTGCTGGTTAAGAATTGATATGAAGGCAACAGGGAAGTAAAGAAAAAAGTATAGATTATTGACAAATGGTTTGGAGGTCTTGGTACATCCAGAGAACTGCTGACATGGAAATACTGGAATAGTTGAACTCAACAGTTAGGACCTGTTGACCAAAGAGATTTGAAATCAAGATTTATTATGACTAAGCCATTAACTCATTAAGAAAACAAGCATCTTTTAGTGCCTATAATAACTATTTCTGTGTTATGTGAAAGAACTTGGCAACAAAAGAACTAGACAGTGAAAGAACACATGAGAACCTTGGCCTCATGAAATTTGCTGTTTCATTAGTGTATTAAGGAACCAATACGGAGACTTCTGAGATTATATCATAACATATTCCTCCTGACCAGGAGATGAGAAAGTGACATTTAAGCTGGAGCTCTAGAAGAAGTAGGATCTAGAATCATTTAGAAAAATTAGTGGGGATATCAGAACTTTTCAAACAGAAAGGAGATTCCTTTGAGGATGAAAAAAAAGTCAGTGAGCTAGAGGTAATGTGGTGTGAGATATCATCATTATCTGTTGGTAAGATTGTAACCTACTCTAGAGAAAACTTCTTGCAAAATTTTCTCTGGTTGAAACATATGATGCTTAATTGCTATAGTCCAATATCTCAAAAATGTTGTCCTCGTTCATCGCCAACAGTGTAAGAAAACATTAAGTCCAGTATATGGGTAATTTAATTTATGATGTATCAGAATTAGTACATATGTATGTGTGTATGTATGTATATGGTAACTTGAAGAATTACACACACAGTACACGTGTATGTATCTAAACGCATTAGTCGTGATGTTTTCTTCTTTCTACTATAACCAGACACATTCCCTTGGACTGTGTATCCCTCTTAAAAGACAACAGATGTATCTAAGTCTCTTCTCCATCTGCATCTCAATGCAATTTTTATTTTCTAGTACACTTAAACATTTTTACTTTTAGTAAAAGCTAGGTGGTTATATTTTAATTTTATATGGATAGGACTGGCAAATAAGTTCCTTTTTTTTTGGTTACAGGGCCAATTTTCTTTCCTTGTATTTTAGTCATTAGAATATGTTATCTTTCCTTCTAGATTACAATTTCTTTCCGTAAGAAATAGACAGTGTCTTGAGAATAGTACCAATGAATAACATTTTTAAATGACTAAGAACCTAGTGAAAAATCACAGTAATGTATCTTATATATGTCTATTTTCTTTCAAAATTGTACATAACTATTCTATAGAAAGTTTAGAATGTATTCATGTCTTTTCTAGTTAGCATCACAAACCACAAAGATTTGCACCATAAATAAAACATAGTTTTTAAAATAAGTGCTTTTATCATCTGTTTGTGTCTAGATTATTCAATTTCCATTTTTAGTATTTTTTCCTTATAATTGGAAGTATTCATTAATTTGAGAGGAACTCTAAAGGGTGATTGTTATTTTTGAGTATAATTTAATTAGGGTGAATATATAAATTCTTTCAGACACTTAGTAGATCATTCTCTCACTCCCATAGTCTTTATCTACGTGCCAAAGTGAAGTGGACATTTGGCAAGTGACCAGTTAATTTGATCAATGCAGATGCCAAACAGTATTATGCAGGGGAAAATGCCATTTGGCAGCTAAAGTCAAGTCTTAATGGACCAAATGGTTTGATGCAACTGCAGGGATAGTTTATCCCTAACCTTAGATGAACTGACCCTATAAAATTCACAGAAAATGGGGGTAGCTGGACATTTGAACACAAGCGTTTTCAACTTTTCTTATTTTACAAGCCTGTGACCAGATGGACTGGATCCATCTCAACTACATATGCAACAATATGCATATTTTTCTCAACTATGCGTGAAACGCATAATAACCAAGTCCTCTTCTTTCATGATTTGAAGTGAAAAGTCTGAAAAAAAAATTTTGTTATGATGTATCACCTTACATACTCAATTACCAGATGTTTACTAGAGGCTAACATTTATTATTGATAAGAGGAAACTTGTTCACTGGTTTTTTTAGGCTTAAAATAAGCATGATTTCATATTTACAAGTTGAAGTTAATTTAACAAAATGCTAGATAATTAGTTTTCTGATTTTTGGATGATACGAAACTGATCTTGTACAATTATTAACTGGGGAATAATTACAGCTGTATTTTTGAAGGAGGGAAAATTATTCTGAATAATAACGGTCATAATCAAATCAAAATGAATTCCAATTATATTGATTTTATAGCATTTCAAGAAAATTTTCCACATAAAGGAATTTAGAAGAAAATTGCCTTCTTGTATAACAGAATTGCATTTTTCATTGCCTTACTTTTGCATCTGTAAGTGCATTTGTGCCTTTGGAAGAAATATACCATTTTCATGGTGGAAGAAACTCTTTCTTGCAATTGTGTTAGACCGTGTTAGTATCTGTGTAACACTTGGGCTTATACAGACTGAAATAACCACTAATATATTTCACTTATTTAAAAATTATGGACAAAATTCCATTGAAATTATAAATATTGAGTCTATTGACAATATAGGTAGTTGAAAAAGTATTTTCAGAGCATGTATATTTAAGATATGCCATATAAACAGAGCAGATGAAGCAGTATCTAGAGCCCAGAATGCTTTGTATAATGTTTAGTATAGGACCTTTTAACCCTGTTCAATTTTGTATGTAAAGGGTTATATTTAAATTTTGTTACAGAAGCTTTGCATGAGTGATTTTTATTGAATAGCTATAGCATGAAAATATAAAAAAAGAGTATACAAACAATGTCTGTGGCCTAATTTT
Source organism: Monodon monoceros (assembly GCF_005190385.1). Taxonomy (NCBI): domain Eukaryota; kingdom Metazoa; phylum Chordata; class Mammalia; order Artiodactyla; family Monodontidae; genus Monodon; species Monodon monoceros. The sequence continues at coordinate 8,066,331 of NW_021703765.1, read as the reverse complement.
CAATTATGAACTTGGGAGGATAAAGTTGCAAAAAAAAGAAAAATCAAAACCATTTGTAGAATCACTTTTTCCCTCCTGAGACTTAGGCCTGTTCATAAGATGATAAGAACATGTACAAATAAAGGTAGGGATGGCAGATGTTAAAGTCTCTTAAATTCCTGTTTTTAGCATCAAAATTTTAAAAGAGCAAATGAGATGATAGCAACTACCAGTGACACAAGTAAATTTAACATGAATAACAGGAGTTAGAATAAGTTCTATGTGTAGGAAAGTCACTCGGATTTTCTCCAACTGTGTTTATAGCAACCATTCCCAACCCTGACACAGCACTCACCGTACTCTATTTTCATGTATTTTAACTCATCTCATTTTTCTAGTAGAATGTGAGCTCCCTTGGCCAGGGATGTGTTACACATGTAACATAGGGCTCACTACATTTTCAGAAGTTATCAACTGGCTCTCTGTGAGCCACCCAAATGTTCCAGGTTCTGGGCAACTGGCACTTACTATTTGTGTCAACAGGCAGCACCCAGGTTCCAATTGCCAGACACGGCTAAGTAGAGCAGGAGGAAGGGCCGTCCCTTGACTGGAGGACACATCCAAACAGTGTTTCTAGCTCTGGAGGTTTTCCTTGACGTGTGGGACCCATGCTTTTTTTTCTGTTGTGAATCCAACCTTTCCAACTTGCTGTTTCCCCGAGAAACTCCATTCCTTAACCCACGCAATACCACATTGTTGAATTCATGACTCATGACGGCAACCACAAAGGGACCCACTTTGTACAAGAGGCAACCCTTGGAAATTAGGTATGGGGATACTTACTTTTAGTTTTAGATGAACTAACTTATTTGTTTTCCTAATTTGATTTTAATGTTTTACCTAACTTTGGCTTCTAATGCTTCTCTTTTGTAAACACCAACACAACGAGAGGAGAGAAGCAATTCAGTTATTCCACACTGAAGGATTTATTTGTGTGCCTTAATTTATCACTCATTAAACTGGTTTATATTTCCAGACTCCCTATGAGATCACCTTAATGTGCCAATTAACGTTAACCTATAGGGTAGTTTTGATAATTTCATATAGGTAACAGATAATGATTTCTACATATAGAGGCGATCTGGAGGATTAAATGTTAATAAATGCTATGAATAGGTGTTTAATTCCTGAGTTCTGAGACAATCTGAGGTTGTGAATAAAATATGCTCGATCTTTCTCAGATCAAATTGGAAAACTGAGTTAGCTTTGGGGTTCTGGATCTAAGTTTGGTTATTTCAACAGAAAGTAAAAGGCCCACTCAATCTGTACACCTGTGATCTCTCATCTTGTTCCCAAAGCAAATGCTCTGTCGAAAATGATGGTCCACTTGTATTCCAGGAAATAGGAATTTTTTTAGAGGTTAATATTTATTTAGAGGTTAATATTTTAGAGGTTAATATTTATTTAATAACAAGTCATACAATATTTTTAGGGATGCAATAGCAAAAAAACCCTTTTCAATCTTTTCTACATCGACAGTTCATCTTTCAACTTGATATACTCCTTTTGAAACATCATCCACATGTCATATTATACATTGCAGGCACTGAAAAAGATACAGAAATGAGTTAAGAGGAAACCACTTCCTTCTTACAACATGCACTTTGTATCTCTGAGGGCGTGTCCAGTAGATGGAAAACGCTCTGTTAAATCCCCTCCGTTTGTAGACCTCAGGGTCGAAGCTTCTGCGTTTCCGCAGTTTGGCATCAGACCAGGCGGTGGGCAGTGAGGATGGGATCTTCTGCTCCCTCCTCCCTACATTGCTTTCCCCACCACCACCCCCGCCCGGACTAGATAGGCTTCCTTCTACTTCTCAGGGCTGGAAGAGAGGACAGAGGAGGGAGCAGTCCTATGAACTGGAGTGGTTTCAGGCACGATGCTCCAGGCCAGCCCCTTCTGCCGCAGTGCCTCTTCAGTCAGCCCCTGACCTACCATCACCCTGAGCTTTCCCACAGTCCACTCCATGCGGGATTCTTCTGTTGGTGTCATCTCGCCCACCCGACTGGTCCTTTAAAGTGGGGGACTTTTTTTTTTTAATGATGCAAATTCAGCTCCTCTCTGCAGGGGCCACTCAGACTCACCCCCAAACATTTATGCCTTCCTGTTCCAAGAAATTCTGAAAGCACAGGCAATTGCGAGGGAAGCACCACCTCCCTGCTCTATAGCAACAGGCTGCTTATACTTTTTCTAGTATGAATGAGGAATCAGTCTGTCCTCCAAACACCAGGTGACACTTTTAAGGTTTTTCTCTGGAAAAATTGATGTGTCTTCATGTGGGGCAGGTAACTCCATTCCAGTTCCCAGGACAGAGGAGAGAAACTGCCCCCGGGCTCAGATAACAGGCCTTCCCAGGGTCTCCCTGTCCACCTATGATCCGCCCTTTACACGCCCTCCAGGTGGGCAGGGCCTAGTGGGTGCAGGACCAGGTTTCTACCACACTTTTATTTTTCTTGTCATTTGTTTTAGAAGGAGAGGAGTTCAGTGTTGAGGTCTTACGTAAAACTGGACAAAAGTAAAAACCCTATTTCATGTATGTCTTGTTACTGTGTGTTTGTGTGGTGCATACATACATACATACATAATTGCAGTCATGTACATAAAATTGTGCCTGTGCTTTGTTATTCCACATTATATAGCCTCATTATTGTTGCATCATCAAAATTCTTCCCACATAATTTAAGGGCTTATAATATCACCGTATAAGGATTAATTATAATTTATTCAGTAAGGGTCCGATCATATAGATTACTTTTTAACATATTATTGTTAGATATAATGCAGAGTGACTATTTTTGAACATAAAACTTTCATTCATATGTATATTCATATATATATACACATATATGTATACATATATATATATATATATATAGTATTTTCCTAGAATAATTTTCTTGTTATAAAATCTAGGACAGAGTTAAGAACTGATGATATATTTTCATAAATTATCTTAATGTCATGAAAATTTACATTTTCCTTCAGCGGTATATGAGTGTATTTCTTACCATTTCTATATCGATATCCTTATTAATATTTTTTCATTTCTTGGATTATTGTATTTCCTCTTCTGAGAATTTTTTCTATCTTTATCTTAATCTCTGGATTATTTCCTATTAATTTTTATGAACACTCACTGTGGTTTTATTTCTACTGGCCTTTCTGATCACTTCCTTTTTCTCGCCTTTATTGACCCTTCTGCTCTTTCTTTTCCACGAATGGAAGTAGGAATTGTTTGGCTATTGGGTCTGTCAAACTCAACACACAAGTCTATGTATATTATTTAAATTATTTATTTCCCTAGAATTATGAGCAAAAGCAATACCCTTATCTGTCAGGAGAGTTTGCTGTATGCAGAACCACTTTCATGTAAAAGGGCTGCACGGAGGACCTGGAGAAACCCTGATTTATCAAATGAAATGAAATATTTTCCACAGAAAAGTATTTTCTCTGAACATTTGTAGCTTTGTACAATTACAGGGCTCTTCTCAGTGTGGGTAGAGAGAAGGTTGGAAAGTTTGGTTATAAAGCATTACTTAGCTAAGTGTGCATGGCTTTAAGAAAAAAACTGTGTGGGAGTGATGCATTCCCCACTGAGTGTGAGTCAGTCAGTGCTCTCTCTCTCTATTCCCCCCATGGGAGCCTGGAAAATAGAAAAAGAACTTCTGATTCCATCTACAATTTTGGTGACTAACAATTCAGGGTTTAACTTAATATTTGTATGTTTTCTGGAGACAAAGGATGCTGTATGAGTACTAAATTGTACTTGCAACTTATGGTTAGGGTTAATAGCCGTATTTGCAATTCTTTAGAAATCTTTAAATATCACACAGAGTCAGGATATGTATTATAAAAACTATTTTAATGTATTGCCAACTATTACAAAACTTTATTATGTGTAGATTGAATTGGTGATGAATGCTTGCTGTTAAAAGGAAATGAGTGTAAAGAGACTCTTCCTTTTCCTGTGCACAGTACAATCCAGCCTGCATACAATCTAGAATCATAAACACATTTTGTTGTTTGCTTCACCAATCAGTAAGACATATTGTAAGTATATTCATTTATTCATACATTCATTTATCATTTGTTGAGCACCTTCAGTGTCCAGGCACTATTTAACACACTACAGATAATTGATGAACTATACAGTTAAAAGAAAAAGACCAAAAAAAGCTCTGTCCCTGTGACCCTGATGGTGTATCTGAGAGACAGACATCTTTTTGTGAAATGAGTCAATTTAAAAATGACTAAAAGCCTAGTAACCTTTGTTATGCACTGAAACTGCCAGTGAATTAGTCAATCAAAATGTTTTTTAAGCATGTCAATTGGTGTAACCTAATATTATTGTGCTAGACTATTAGTAAGGATAAAGCGCTACAACAAACTCCGGATCTCTGCAGCTGATGCAAGTTTATTTTTTGCTCATTTCTTAATCCAGTGAAGCCAGGAGGCTCTCCTTGGTGTTTCTTCTCCATGTGGTGACTCAGGGATCTGTAACTGTCAGCTTTTAGCTTCGTCATCTTGTAGCCCTTCAGTTCTAGGTACTTAGGTAAGGAAGTGGGACATCATGGAAGTTCCCATGGGATATCTCCTTGCTAGAGCTAGAAGAGCTATAAGCCAGTTCCTTCCACATTCCATCAGGCGGACTTTAGTCTCAGTGTCCCATTGAAAGGCAAGCTTAACAAAACTACTCCTATTTTATTAATCTGATATAAATACCAATTCATTTCCAATTTTGTATATTTTCAACGTGTTCTTTTTAAAATTTTCTTTAGGCTGGCTCATAGTTTTTCTATACTATTCTGCTTGTTTACCAATAGACCAATTCTTCATCAATTCATTTTTTTGTACTTAATAGATTATTTTTATCCTTAATAATTCATTCCTTCAATTTTCCTCAGATAATATTGGTATGCTTTATCCAACAGTTTGAATTGATTGCTTGCCATATACAAAGATATATATATCTTTATATATATCTTTTTGTAGTTAAATTGAGATCGTATCTTTTCTGCTAGCAACAGCTTTATCTCTCTAAAGTTTGCATTGTATATTCATTATTTCCAAAATTTTACAATTAGAGCTCCAGTTTTCTATGGACCTGACAACTAATTAATTTTCACATTTCCACATAACTCTAAATTGTTTCTACTCTACAGGTATAGGTGCATTAAATATATATTGACTAGTAGGATAAAGCAATCTTAAGTAAATGCACAAAGAGGTATAAATTTCAACATGCAATAAAGACTATAAAGGAAATGAACAGGTATCTGAATGATAATTAAAAATAATACTGTGAATCATTATTCACATTTGAGTAATCAAGAAAGCATCTCACAGGAAATCCTATTTAAACTGGGACCTGAATGTAAATTAGGAGCCACGTGAGTGTAGAGTTGCAAAAGCTCTTTGTAGGCGAAAGGAAAAGCATGTCCGAATACTTTGAGACAGGAAAGGATTTGATGAATTCAAAGAACTCTAGAAAGATAACTTCGTAGAGAACATCCTGAGTTCTTTCATCAAGAATATGTGGATGGAAAATCCTGCCTCTGCCTAAAACTAAAATTGATTTTGGGGCTTCCCTGGTGGCGCAGTGGTTGAGAGTCCGCCTGCCGATGCAGGTTCGTGCGGGAACACGGGTTCGTGCCCCGGTCCGGGAAGATCCCACATGCCGCGGAGCGGCTGGGCCCGTGAGCCATGGCCGCTGAGCCTGCGCGTCCGGAGCCTGTGCTCTGCAACGGGAGAGGCCACAACAGTGAGAGGCCTGCGTACCGCCAAAAAAAAAAAAAAAAAAATTGATTTTGCCCTGCCTCTCGCATATTAGTTTAGCTGGGCTTAGAGTTCTAGGTTACTCAGCAACTGAAGACATTACTGTATTTAATAAGGCTTCTTGTTGTTGCTGATTATAAGTTTACTATTAGTTCCTCTCTTTATACGTTTTTATTTCCCACAATCCGTCTGTGCTGTAATAATATCCCTTGGCCTTTGTTGTTTCTCAGTTTGTTTACAACATGTCTGATTTTTACTATATATTTTTATTCTGCTCAATATTTTGTGCAATTTTTTTGCATTTTTTTTCCCAAAAACATAACATTGAGAGGTTGCCTTATCAACACAAAGGCAAAGTTTCACTTGGAGAAAACCACCTTTATCCTTGCTTGTTCCCTTCCTACTTCCTTCCCAGCAAGATTCAGCAGATATTTCGGGATTATAATACCTCAAGCTTAAGGACAAAGACCACGTATGAGCTAAGGCTGACAAAGCAGAAAGATAAAAAGAACCCAGTCCGTGGTGGCATTTGCTGAGATGCTCTATCTACTCTGGATTACTGACACTTCACCTTATTATTGCATTTGATAACTAACTAACTAAACTATCCTAGCCAGTTTTTCTACCTATCCTGTTACGTTTAATTAATGTATCACAAATGACTTACACATATTTTGTCTTTTGAAGGTTACAATTCTATGAAATTGCTATTGTATGCATTTTACAGATGAGGAAAGTAGGACTTAATTTAAAGTTAATGAAGCTTTTTTATATTTTCTAAAAAACTTGAATATTATTGGGAATATTGACATAACTGATTATATGAGAGATTAGTAGATGCTCAACAAACTTTTTTTTGGTCAATTGCTTATGTATCTATGGTACTGAATAAGCACAAATGGCATTGAATAAACCCAAACTCCAATGTGTGATATTCAGTCTATGGGCCTCACACACACATACACACACACACACAATATAAGTGCCACAATGTAGCCACAATATTGTGGCTTTGCACCCTTTTTGCACATTTCTTTCTTAGTAAAGTTTCCATCATCTATTTTCCATCCATGGTGTTTGTACTATGATATTTAATTCTATAGGATAGATCTCCCCAGGTGACAGCCATGGGACATGATGTTGGCGTTTGTGCTACCTGGGTAGCATATTCTGAGACAGATATCAAAATGTAGGAAGTTTATTAGGGAGTACAACACCCATGGGGAAAGAGGCCAGAGAGCAAAGGGCAGAGGGAGAAGTAGGACTGGGGAGAAGTGATAATAGTAATACCTCTGGATACCTCTGAAGCTGGCATAGATCTTTGGAGCTGTCCCAAATTGAGGTGAGAAGAGCAGTTCCTTCATACTTTTAAAATGACCAGGCTGCCCCAGGAAGGGGGTGTGGAGTTAGAAAGGAGGCTGTTTTTTGTTTTTTAAAAATATTTATTTGGTCATGCAGGGTCTTAGTTGCAGCAGGTGGGCTCCTTAGTTGTGGTATGTGAACTCTTAGTTGCAGCATACGTGTGGGATCTAGTTCCCTGACTAGGGATCAAACCCGGGCCCTCTGCATTGGGAGTGCGGAGTCTTATCCACCGCACCACCAGGGAAGTCCCAGGAAGGAGGCTCCTTATAGCCAAGGGGAAAGGGCTGTGATCAGACATTTCTAGCACCCGGTGAAATACATCCTCTCATCCTGCAGGAGAACCTGGAGGGCACAGGACAGCATCCCCTCACAACATGTCCTCCCTGCTTATCATCCACCTTTCATAAACAGTTCCCTATCTTATTAGCTCATTGGATTATCTCTTAGTATTTTTCACAGTGGGAAAATTTTCTTGTTTAATTGTCTTTAATCTATTACCTCTACTAGGTTTTAAGTCTGTGAGGTTAAAAATTGTGTCTGCCTTGTTTGCTTTTATAAAAAGAATGTAGAAGCCAGTCTACATGGCACGTGGTAGACACTCAGTAAACGCTCCTTGAATCACTGATAATGTGTCAAGTCTACAATGAGCACTAAAACACTCTATACTTAACATATAAGATATTAAATGAACCCTCTGAAGTTGCCACTTAAGACCACAAAAATGTTCTCATTTTAAAGCTATTATCTGACACCAAGTATCATAAATGTTTATGAATAACACTGAATTCTGTAGAAATATACGTTCCTTTGATTTCTGTATTTCTTGAGGTCAGAATTGAAGATATAGAGACTGACATTTATCCTTATAAGTAGGTGGTACAAGATATTTTTCGAATGCACTTAATTTGGATGCGCTTGTGAGTTCTTTATTCAAGTAGATGGATTTGATTGTAATAACCACCCAATGTGCCTGAGTCAACTTTTGAGAAGAGAAAATCTGCCCTTGTTGATAGCATTATTACTCACAGCTGGAGTCTAACAAGGCTATCAACAGACCATGAGCTAGTTATTTCCAATTTTACGTGTTTCTCTTTATTAAATATAGTTGACTCATACTGAGAATTTCAGGTTCTCTATATAACAGTACAGTATTGTTATGCATTTCTGAAATTACAGATGCCAAAATTTCTAATTTTCTGTGGATTTTTAAAAAATTGAACAAATAACATATATAATAACAACTTTAATACTTTAAAATTTTCTGTATGTCATTTTGTTTTTCCTTCAAATTGATGCATATAAACTTATCTGATTCATTTTTAACCAGCGTTTCATTATGTCCTTTAAAATTATAAGAAAATGTATTTTAGTTCTGGCAGCTTGGCACAATCAAAATCAGTTAAGCTTCAGCACTTCACGTATCGGCTACAATATTAATTCTAGGTAGAAAGCAATATTCTTACAAGAGCATAAACTAATGCATGATTTCATAAGCCATATACAGAATTTAAAACCTATCAAATTCTTCACATCACTAGAAACAGAGTCAATCTATTTGAGGAACTAATGTTATTCTATCAGAAATATCCATATACAAACACTGTATATGCTTATTTTCTATATCGATTCAACATTACTATTCATATCAACTTATAAAAGGATTGTGAATTATATTTACTGTTCAGTTTTATAGCTTTGGATTTATAGAGGATTACATACTGACAAATACTCTCTAGTACTGTATATTTTTATATGTTTAATTTCTATTCAGATTTTTCTCTGTCAAAATAAAATATATCACATCATGGTTTTATGCATTTCTACCATTAAAAATATATTAGAATAAGCTTGCTCTAAAAATCCATATGGATCTTTATTATTGACTTATTCTCTTTTTATATGCAAATTATTAACTCTAAATGAACATCTATTTGGATGCCTTCCAACTGGAGGTCTGTAAGTAAGCTACAGGGGAAATTGAGATTTCAGATAAAAGCATCAAACAAAACATATACAGGGGATTATGGTTTGTGATCCTAAGTGCCTTTACTCTAACGTGCATTCAAAGAAAGAACTGGGGGTGGGGGGAATCTCATCACAAGAATAACAAAAAAAATGAGTCTATAGTAGCAAATGTCATAGCTTTGAGAATTAAGGAAGAAATCCATCTCTCTCCTGAAAGTAAAATTGGGGTGTTGATGAACTAATGGATTAAAATGTCAAAGAACCTGTGAAGTCTTAGAAGATAAGGCCTGCTAACAAGGTTAAAGCCAGCCGGGATATTGTTTTGAAACAATGAAAAAAGGAGGAGTAATTTACAGCTAGTTTGGCCATAAGCAATGTGTATAGCCTCTCAGAGACTGAATGGGGAAAATAGAAAAGACAAGAGAGACAAGGTATGTGAAGAGTTCAGTGATAGTAGGTACTTGGCTAATACTAATCTCTTTCCCCTAAACTGATTTTTTTTTAAATATCCTTACTAATGAAATAATTTTTTTTCTCCTATGTTGAAATCTACTTTTCATCTTTTTAGAATAGAAAGTAAAAGGTATCCTATGAACATAAATAAAATACATTTGGCTATAGATACAGTTTGATATATTTTCTCGTAACGAAATGTGCCCAAGGCCAGGCCAGGTCTGCGGACCTCAGTTGTAAGCATGATTCTCCTATTGGCCCAGACTGTTGTACCAGTACCTCCAGGCATACATCTTCCTTGTATATTTTTAAGTGCTTAAAAATCCTAGATCACCTCCTCCCACCCAAGGAGACGTCTCATATTTCATTGCTCGGTTAGGTTCCATCTACCTTCCTAAAACATTTACTGCCAAGAGTAAAGTTTACTACAGTTGGCATATACTAGTGGTCCTCAGACTTTATGTTGAATTATAAACATCTGGAGGGCTTGTTAAACCCAAGGTTGCAGGGCCTCAACTCCTGAGCTTCTGATTCAGTAGTTCTTGGATGGAGTTCTCAGGGTATGTTGATGCTGCAGGCTTGGGGACCACTCACAGAGAACAGACGTTGGCTAACATATATCCACCTCCTGGGCCTGAGAATAAGGTGGCCTTCCCTGAGCAAATGGCCATGCAGTAGAGCATGAATGCTAGAGGTCTGCCTACAAGGATGACACATGCTTGGGGTGGAATTGGTACTGACAAACAGCAATGATTTTCCTTCCCTCCTCCCTCCCTCCCTCCCTTTTCTCCTCCCTCCCTCCCTCTCTCCCTTCCTATATGCACATCTCAAAGGTTCTTTTTGTTTACTTAGCTCCATTTAAACCAATCTAAGTGAATTGTACAAGCCTAAAGTCAAAGCATTGACTATCTGAGAAATAATTTTACTAAATCACAAAGGGTTTTTTTTTGGTTTTTTTTTTTAGCGGTACGCGGGCCTCTCACTGCTGTGGCCTCTCCCTTTGCGGAGCACAGGCTCCGGATGAGCAGGCTCAGCAGCCATGGCTCACGGGCCCAGCCGGTCTGCGGCATGTGGGATCTGCCCGGACCAGGGCACGAACCCATATCCCCTGCATCGGCAGGCGGACTCTCAACCACTGTGCCACCAGGGAAGCCCCACAAAGGTTTTTTAGGTAGTTGCATAATTCCTGAGGAAAAGCCATCATTTTACAGATTTGCTATTACTCTTCCATTAAGCTCTGCATTACTTTTGTGGCAAATTCTTTGTTTGCCAGATCAAGAAAATCTTTCATTAAATGCTCCATTGTCATTCCAAATAATAGAATTGTGTTCCCTACTGCATATCTTTCTGTGAAAGCATAAGGTATATAATTTGGCATTGGAAAATTGTACTCTGAAGAAAGGAGAAATCTGTTTGCATTTTAAATGTGGTTTGTGATGTAATTTGATAGAACACTGCCATGAAGCCATAAACTGTGAGGCAAGGGAAGGGACCATGAGCCTGTCCCATCAACAGGGGTCTAGCTGCCTGTCCAAGTTTGCCTGTTCCCAGCTGCCCTTCGGCACTGCTCAGGTTTAAATACCAATGGTTGTGATTCTGACTCTTATGGGGGCCAGGGTTTTCAGAACAGCAGCAAGATTCCAGGAATCTCTCAGTTATTTGATAGATTGCCATGGAGGTGTGGTGGGTGGCTGGTGGGCGTGGGAGCCTTTTCCTCCTCCTGGCTTCCTGAGAGCGGTCAGCAATTTCTCCCAGGTCCTGCGCTCTAGTCCACACCCTCTTCTCACATCTGCAGGACATTTACCTGTTTGGTTGGAGTTCTGTGTTTCATATAGACCAGGAGGCTACCAGTAATCAATGGTGTCATATCAAAATTCACTTTAGGGCTTCCCTGGTGGCGCAGTGGTTAAGAATCCGCCTGCCAATGCGGGAGACAAGGGTTCGATCCCTGGTCCGGGAAGATCCCACATGCCGTGGAGCAACTAAGCCTGTGCGCCACAACTACTGAGCCTGTGCCCTAGAGCCTTCGAGCCACAGCTACTGAAGCCCACACACCTAGAGCCCATGCTCTGCAACAACAGAAGCCACTGCAATGAGAAGCCGCGCAGAGCAACAAAGACCCAACGCAGCCATAAATAAATAAATAAATTTATTAAAAAAAAAATTCAGCTTTTTTTTTTAGGCTTCACACTGTTTTGCATTTTGCTTTACTTAATAGAATATTGAGAGATATCATTATACAAAAGGCTGCCATATTATATTTTAAGCATTAAAAAGCTTAATGGCTTTTTATTTAATCAGCTCCATATGATGATATTATGACGATCTTCATTTCCAATCATTCACTATTAACATAAAAATAATGCTGTGCTACATGTCCACATGCATACAGCATTTCACACAACTGTGTGTGTATCTGTAGGACACAGTCCTGGAAGTAGAATGGCTGGGTTGGAGTTTTAATGCATTTTTCATGTTAAATAGTTTTGTCGACATTTTTCCATGAATGAATCTCAGTTTCTTCACATTTTACCAACAGATTATCACACATAATCTTGCCAGTCTGAAGACATGAGGAGTAGCATCTTGATGTGTTTCTTTTCATTATACTTTTATTTTTGATAATTGTAGATTTATATGCAGCTGTAAGAAATCTGAGGCGAATTAATGTAACCTGTCAATTCATGTCTGTAGAATGTTGATTATAACAAGATTGACTGGTGATCCAGTCACTTCATGGTGGATTCACTCTGGATTTTCCCCAGGGTCAGCCCCTTCAGGTCTCTGAGCCAGATTCATGTGGTTTCAGGAGGGGGCCATTCACGGCATGAGTACAGCAGCACAAAACCTTTTTGTTTTTGAGAAAAATAATTAAAAACAGATAGTCTGCTTACTTTTAATACTTAGGCTGATTTAGCAGATGACCAGTTCTTCTTGTACTTATTTTTATTATGTTTTATTCTTCATTTATGGAGATGAGATTCCTCTTTTGGAAAGCATACATAAAAACTAAATTTGCACAACATGAAAAATGGGTCATTCCCTCAAGCACGTAAAGAGTTGCACTGTATTTTAGCCACACAGAAATACACCTTCCACCTATAGTTATATGCGAATCATAATATGTAATTGCAGAAATGTAGAGTTCCAGATGCCTAATCTGAATTCTTCCTAAAGTGCTTTTCTATTTTTTCCAAACAAGTTGCCATTCTTCTGACTTTATCAGAGTAAACTATAAGTAATGGAATCCCTGTTTTCTTTTAAAAGGAACTGTTCGACCTTCAACATGCCTACCATAAACTAAGCAGGCAGCACCAGGCAAAGACGGCAGAAATGACCCACGTCAACAACCTCATGGATCAAAATGAGGCCGAAGTGAAGAAACTGAGATTTCAAGTAGAAGAACTAAAATGGGGACTCAACCAAAAGGAAAATAAGGTATCTTATAAGTGGAACATATGTCACATAGATTCAAAATTGCATTTCATAGCATAGAAAAAGCATTTTCTTTATTAGCATATGGCATTGCTTGAGGTAAAAACTTCACATTTTTAAAAATTAAAATCAAAAAAAGTGTAAGTGTAAGGAGAGGAAACTATTATTGTAAACAACATGCTCATTTTTGTAGTGTTAGTAGTGCATTTTTTACGTGTGCCCTATTGCTTCAGGTATGTTTTAGCTTGGTCGTGTGGGGAGGCATGGTACCATAGGTATCATTAAAACTTGGTGTTGGGCTTCCCTGGTGGCGCAGGGGTTGAGAGTCCGCCTGCCGATGCAGGGGACACGGGTTCGTGCCCCGGTCCGGGAAGATCCCACATGCCGCGGAGCGGCTGGGCCCGTGAGCCATGGCCGCTGAGCCTGCGCGTCCGGAGCCTGTGCTCCGCAATGGGAGAGGCCACAACAGTGAAAGGCCCGCGCACCGCAAAAAAAAAAAAAAAAACAAAAAAAACAACTTGGTGTTTTAAGTTTTAAGCTTTAATTCTATATATTATAGAAACATGATGTATGTTGTGATTACATGTTATGATATATACATTCTCCCCAGCGCTCTCTGATGTTTAAAGAATGTAGGCATCTTGTTTTGTTGTGAAAGGTCAACTTGCTAATGGTTTATGGCATGTTTAAGAATGGGATACCTTGACAGTACACCTGCAACAGGGAGGTGTGATTTCAGCTGCAGTTGCAGACAACAAAGAGATTTTTCTTGAAAGAAGCGGTCTCCACTGTCAATGTGATAGCGTCTGCCACCCCATGGCGGCAAGTACTTCAGATGGGGTTCCAGGCACGGCATCTGCTTCTAGCGGACAACTTTTGAGGCAAAAATAATTACTTCCCTGGTTAGAGAGACTGTTTGCAGATAATGCCAAACAGTTGGAAATTTAAAAAAGAAAACGGAATTGTTTTTCCAAGGGGTAATTCAGTAACAGAACACAGTCCACATTTTAAGATTTAATTTTTCATCAAAACTACTCCAGTCAAGCACACCAGATTTTCTAATCTAATAACATCACATGAAAATAGAATGATTGGACCAGTGAGGCTCATACATCATCCCTGATCTTACTAGGGCTGACTTGTCCATGGGCATTTCATCCTTGATGTCTCTTTTTATGAAGACATATATGTAGTTTTTAATGGTGTACGTGGGTAGTGAGGCTGGACTGTGGAAGAGTAATTCAGGAGAGGAATGTAGAGTGGTTTTGGGTTTTTATTTTCATCATAGCCATTATTCTTGTGAATAGTTTTGATATAAAAGCATTTGTTGCAAGTGGTGGTAAATAACCTTTGGGTTTGCCAATACAGGCTTTAAGAAATTGCTTGGGACTGAGTCATCAGCAAGGAAATTGTGATAATACACAGTTTTCCAGGGCTAATGAAGTACTAGTTCCCAAAAATCTGATACAGCCATCTAATCATGTAATTTTAAAAACGGCTGTGGTTTTAAGAAGGATTCTGTTCGTTGCCCCTCCCTGTAAGAGAATCATTCTTCTCACATCATCAACATCAGGCTTGGCACATGTGACATTTGCTTTGCCTGACGAGCAGAAGCTCCGCGTGCCACTTACCATCAGGGGCTTTATGAGCCCAAACAGGGCTCTGCCGTGCCTCTTTTCCCATGTGTCTTTTCTGCCTTGTCTCATGTCATGAGGCCAGCAGGTGCAAAGTAGACATCATCCTCTCAGCGGGAATTCTGAAGTGGAAAGGATATGGAGCAGAGCTTTGCTGACCAAATGGATCCACATGGGTAAAAAAAAATCAATATTTGTTGTGATAAGCCACTGACATTTTGGATTTGTTTGTTGCTATAGGAAAACTTAGCTAAAGCTGACTGGTATGGTCAGCTTATATTACATTGACTCCAGTGCCAGAAGTAGGTGGTGAGAAAACTTATTGGAGGTTAGAATGATGGCAACGCATTTTATGGAGTCCTGAAAGGTTTGGTACATTATATCCTCTAATACCTTGGAAAGCTGATGATGGACAGAATGAGCTGTGGTTTTTAGATGAATAGGTATGTAGCTAGTATTTCTTGTTTGCTATTGGTGTGTTTGACTAGTGCCTAAAAGAGAGATGAACTCAGAAAAGACTTGTCGAATTTTCAAAAAGATATGTAAGATGATACAGAAATTTAAGTAGTTCTGTGACTGCCAGGGTCTGATTTTCATTTGCAAATGGTAATACATAAAACTGAGGATGGCTTTGAACAACGAACATCAATTAAGCAAGAACATCAATTAAGCTTAGGCAAGAACCAATTCAACAGTGTGGCCTTCAAGCCTGTTGCTAAAAGCTCTTAATTAATGTCATTTTGTATAAATCCTTGAAGCTGAACAAAATGGCACAGGGAGAAGAGAATGAGATTGTGCTTCTCTCAGAACATCCCACAGATTCAAGGCAACTGCAGGTAGCTCAGAGACAATAGAATGTCTCCCAGAGAACTGCAGATGGGACAACTGACCTGTGGTATTTGCTGGAATCAAAAGAAAAAAGGACTTGTTTTTGTGAAAGATACGCTGGCAAATGAGCTTCCAGCCTGGGATAAAATAGACTGATTTATCAGGATTTGAAAGAACTCTTCATTCCTCCAAACTTCTCGGACAAGGAGCTGGCTGGGCATGCTCTCCACACCTGAGAAGGAGTAACGTCCAGAGCCATATTCAAATAAGGACATGGTGAATAATGCAAAAGAACCACCTAGAGAACAAAGACCATGGAGAACTACAGACTAGGCAGCTATTATCAGGGAGGAGAACCCAGGCCGGATAAAGGAGCATTCCCCATGAGCAGAACAGGAGCTCCTTGAAACATCTGCAAAGTTAGATTTCATAAATATTTTCGATTTTCTTTTCTACATGGAAGTTTTTATTGCAGTTTTCCTGTCCTAGTTTCACTATAGTATATTGGGTGGGTGAGGGAGGAGAGTATAAATTACTTGACTTTTGAGTACGTAGATTCTGGAGCAAGAGAAGGTGTATTGAGATCTGACATAGATATGAGATCTTTGACTTTGAGATCAAGGTTGTGATTGGAAGGTTGCTTGGGTAATTTCTCTTGGAGAAAGGGTGAAAATTTTTGAATGCTGAAGGAAGGAAAACAAACATTTGTGACCAGGAAGATGGGCTGTGTTGTATTGTATGTGAGAGCAGGAATGAGTGAAAGGGTATGTGTGTGTATTTTAATATTTGATGCCCCATCTGTGGGAAGAATATAGTTCCCAAGCATAAATGGTGGGCATGGTCCTGTGAGGTCTTTGGCGAGTGGAATTTGTGCAGATTTGAAATAGAACCTTTTGGAACTATAATTCCATATGGATAAGTATTTGGACATATTTCGTATCTGAAGCTTAAAAATAGATGCATTGAAATATATGTTCAAAACGTAAAATAGTTCAGTGTTCTGCACCTCTCCATCCAATCAGTTGATCACCGGAGAGGACTGATCCAAAGCACGATCAACTCATATGGGTATTGTAATCTGGATTATTTAATTGCAGTTGTCAGTCTTCAGTTTTTCTTTGATTAAAGGTCATACGCTTTCTGGTGGCTGGGAATGAAAATATTTCTCATGGAAATAAGATTTTGCATTAGATAGCAGTCAACATTACTATAATTTGACTTATCATAGAGAAGCAAAGGAAATTCTGTCAGTTTCACTGCTGAGTTTTTTAATTTCATAGTAACAAATTCTTCAAATTGCAATTAGTTGAAATTAATGTTTAATTGGAACTGTCAAATACAAAGTTCCCAACTCCCACAAGTCAACAAATTTTAATTAAATGAAAATGAGATATTAATCCTCTATACTGAAAAGAGAAATGGACACTTGGGGGCCCTTAAGAGAAAACCCAGGGTCTGATTAAAGAAATGAGCAAATTAAAAAATTCATTTTGGATGAGTTGCTTTTCTTTAAACAAACTTACTAAAAAAAAAAAAATTCTAAATTGATGTGTATTTGTTAGAAGTCAAACATTCTTTTCTCATCATTTCATTGAAGCCATTATGTGATGGCAAATTTTAATTGAGACTTCATTATTGAATTGCAGAACTAATTACATATATATCCACATTAAGATACCAAAATAACTTACCGCTTTAATAAATATGGTGGGAAAAACAGTCTAATGAATAATATAATGATGCAATAACCAAAGTTGGTAGAGACAGGACAGATAGTACCTAAGAAGCAAGGAGTATAATATAAACAATTACTAAGACACATGGGTGCTCCACACTGTACTAGTATCAAGAAGACTGAAGGACTGAATGAGATAAGGCTTGCCAAGGAATATTTTAAATTTTGTAAAACAATATCATATCATATAAAGAAGGAAAAATTTTTAAAAAATCAACCATCATAACACCATCGTATCATATTACTTCAGTGTATATTAACTTCTAATGCCTAGGCAATTTTATGCAGAATGGCAGTCATCATTTGAAATAATATACTCTGCTTTACCAGTTACCGTAATCAGTTTTCCTGCTGCTATGTAGTTTTCATACTTGGTATTTTAAGGGGTGGGATAATATTTATTTCCTTGGATATAAATTTATTTAATCAACCAAGCCTCCTTTACTGAAGGTTGTTTGGATTTTTTTCTCAACATAACTGTACCATGACTACTTTCATGTACAGTTGACCCTTGAACAACATGGGTTTGAACTCTGTGGGTCCACTTAATACGAAGATTTTTTGATAGTAAATACTACTTTCTACCCAGTTCGTGGTTGGTTGAATCCGCACACATGTAGGGCCAACTCTAAGTTATAGGATGATTAACTTCTAAGTTGTTCAAATTCAACTGTACAGACCTTTTTCCCCATTGGAAAAAAAAGTTTTCTAAGTGGAATTATTGGGCTTAAAGGATATGAATATAATATGACTCTTGATATATTCAGAATTACTAATTTTCTTTGCTTCTCAGCGATAGGTCAAATTGTGGAAACGTTGGCTATTATGCAAAATCTTAACTGCATCTTAACTGATGCAAAAGTAAGTTAAATCTCAAATGATTTGTTTATAAAGCTAAGAGTTTAATCACTCAGTTTGCTGAGTTGTTAATTGGATTTACTCTCAATTTCAGTTTCTTCTTTTTGTTAAATTCTTTTCCCTTACTGTAGCTCAATACTTACTCTTATTTTCTCTATTTATATTTTAGTAATAGATCCTAATAGTAAGAGGACTTTAAAAATACTTAGTGACTATGTTGTGTTAAAAAGAGATGTAAATCAGGGCTCAAGTAGTTCTTAGCCCCTAGAAGCCTACAATTCACAAACCAAGCAGCAGAGGGTGAGAGTTAGCCTACAGTAATCGACAAATAAAAGTCCTATGGTGAGGGAAGAAGAATCACCTAACTTTTAGATGACATTCCTGCTTTCAGAAATTCGTGGATTTTTTTCATAAAACTGAAATTTGATATAAGTGCTCAGCACAATTGTAAGTCAAATATAGCTATAGATAAAATATATTCCCAGTGTAAAGGTCAAAGTCTAATATGATTTTCTAATCTGTCTGTGCAATAAATACCTTTTGGAGTATTTTTTCTTTTAGATATTTAAAAAAAATTTTTATTTTATATTGGAGTATAGTTGAATAACAATGTTGTGTTAGTTTCCGGTGTACAGCAAAGTGATTCAGTTATACATATACATGTATCTATTCTTTTTCAAATTCTTTTCCCATTTAGGTTATTACAGAATATTGCGTAGAGTTCCCTATGAGAAACAGTAGGTCCTTGTTATCTATTTTAAATACAGTGGTGTGTATATGTCAATCCCAAACCCCCAATTTATCCCTCCCCGCAACCTTTCCCCTTTGGTAACCATAAGTTTGTTTTCTGAGGCTGTGAATCTGTTTCTGTTTTGTAAATAAGTTCATTTGCATACTTTTTTTAGATTCTGCATATATTTGTCTTTATCGGTCTGACTTCACTTAGTATGATAATTTCTAGGTCCATACATGTTGCTGCAAATGGCATTATTTCATTCTTTTTAATGGCTGAGTAATATTCCAGTGTATAAATATACCACATCTTCTTTATCCATTCATCTGTCAATGGACATTTAGGTATTCCATGTCTTGGCTATTGTAAATAGCACTGCAGTAAACATTGGGGTGCATGTATTCTTTTGAACAATGTTTTTTCTCTGGATATATGCCCAGGAGTGGGATTGCTGGATCATATGGTAGCTCTATTCTTAGTTTTTTAAGGAACCTCCATACTGTTCTCCATAGTGGTTGTACCAATTTACATTCCCACCAACTGTGTAGGAGGGTTCCCTTTTCTCCACACCCTCTCCAGCACTTATTGTTTATAGACTTTGATGATGGCCATTCTGACTGGTGTGAGGTGATATCTCATTGTAGTTTTGATTAGCATTTCTCTAATAATTAGTGATGTTGAGGATCTTTTCATGTGCCTTTTGGCCATCTCTATGTCTTTCGAGAAATGTCTATTTAGGTCTTCTGAGCATCTTTTGATTGAGTTGTAAAAATACTAATACTCAAGCCTCATCTCCACTAGCCGAGTCAATTTTTATGGGTGGAGCCTGTGTATGAGTATTTTTTAAAAGCTTCTCAAATGATTCTAATGTCTAGTGAAATATCAGAACCACTGGTCTAATGAGAAAAGACTGCCACCATTGAGACTCAAATTCATAACTTTGGTCCCCACTGAACACATGTGTTTACTGTAACAGATTTTACTAGTAGGGCATAAATGAAATGGCTTGCTATGGAAGTGAGGCTTAGTCCATTGTAGTCTACCTGTAGCATTGTAATGTGCAAAACAAATTGATGTCTCCTAGTTTTGAGAGAAATTCAAAAGATAAAAAATCACTTAAACAGATGGAAAGAATAGGTACTATTGAGCACTGTAAGTTCACTCTCAAAGTGCTGGTGTTTTTCTAAATGCATTGTCTGTGTGGCTTCACACTTAGCAATTATCACCTTATTACTGCTTAGCTAATTCTGGCCTCACATGTTAATGCTTCTGGTGTCAAAAAGGTGAATCTTTTCAAAAGTCTGATATCATCAGCAATGATGAATGTGAGAGACACTGTTTAAACCTACAGAACATTAATTATCTAAATTAACAGCTGATTTTTTTAAGCAAGCCTTTATTTGGAAGGACACAGGAATTCTTTCCCAGCCCGAAATATATTTTGGTGAAATCTCATTAATTTACACACTGCTAATTTTAAGATTGTGAGAATAGCGATAGACTGAAATTCACATTTATCTAAGGAAAAGATCTGGTAAGTGTTTCAGGTTAAGATTAAAAAAAAATAATAAAGAGGCCGGCTTCAGGTTCACATGGGGACACAAGCGGTAACCACAGACCCAGGATCTGAACTGAACTGTAAAAAACCAGCCCAGTTCATTTAATATTAATTACTTCCTAACCTCTGTGTTAGATGTTAGAATATACTTGAGTGAGTTCTTCCCAAGAATAGGTTTACAGTGTGGCTGGGGATAGTCCAACGTAAATGTCTGAAGCTAAATATAGCAAAATAAATGTCAAAATGGTGGTTTTTACAGGATGCAGCGGAAACAGGTGGCCATGTTTCTTTTCCTTCCAGTGCTTAAGGGCTATTTGTAATTATGCATTTAATTATTTGTTGTCTGACACCCCAACCGGAATATATGGGCAAGGACCAGCACAGTCTGTGCCTCTAACTGGGCCAGCATCAGTAGAGTGGTCTCAGGTGCCCCTAAAATCAAGACATCATAGCACTACCACATGAACAGAGGTCTTGCATCCTTGTACATGTATGCAGCTAATTTAAATCCTTCTAATAATTTTGCTCCACTTTCTGTGGATAATTTGAAGGGTACCATTTCCTGCAATCATTCTTCATGATCTTGCTCTTCCTTCACTTTACCAACCACCTAAATTGTCTCTGATGGAGTTCAAAACAGGCCATCTAGAATGTGCCACTCTGGCATGTGGATTATTTTGAGCTGAAAACAATCAAGGCCCATAAGACTCAGGAAGAACCTTTGAACTCCACTTACTGTCTAAAAGAATTTGCTGTCTAGGGTTTCCCTGGTGGTGCAGTGGTTGGGAGTCCGCCTGCCGATGCAGGGGACACGGGTTCGTGCCCTGGTCCGGGAGGATCCCACATGCCGCGGAGCGGCTGGGCCCGTGAGCCATGGCCGCTGGGCCTGCACGTCCGGAGCCTGTGCTCCGCAATTGGAGAGGCCACAACAGTAAGAGGCCTGCGTACCGCAAAAAAAAAAAAAAAAAAAAAAAAAAGATTAGTGTTTTAAGTTTCTGGTGGGTCATTTCAAAGAGAATATTCAGGGACAATTATTTTTTTTCTCCTCTAATTGGAATATTCTTTTCATGAAAAAAACCATAATTGAGCTTAATGGTAAAGCATTTCAAATAATGTTCCAGTAAGATAAAAATAAAACAAGGGACATTTTATTATGTCAAAGGAAATAAAAATCTTTCTCAAAATTTTCTTATATGGAATATATAATGAGAAAGAGTGACATATTTAGGGTATTAATATTGTGTTGTAAAAAAACGTCAAGAGTGGAATTATACTTTTAGGTTTACATGCTTTTTAACTTTCTAAAATAATAATCATGATATTTGAACTTCTGTCTTTTTTAAAGATTTGTCAGGTAGGTCATTTATTACAAGACATTTCAGTTACCTAACTAATATGAAAACTTAAATTTTTTTTAGTGTTGCTCAACTGGAATTATTAAAAAAGGTATGACTACTTGTATTTAAACACTCAGAACTCTAAGGCTATGAAATTCTTATGAGTCATTTTCCCTTCATGCTATAATAAATTAAGAACTTTTGATGTTTAAAAAGATATATATGCAAAATCTATAACTATTCATTTGTGTGGTTCTGCTGTAGTTGGAAAATCAGATGACAAAATATAAACTGCACACAGTTAGACATTTAAATTTGTAATTTGATGCATTTCACACTCAATGAGTATAAATGCAAGACAAATTTATGTTGGCACAAATTATGAAGAAATATTCAACAGTTATAGTCATCTCCTAAAGATATAAGATTTATGTTCTTACTATATCTTCACATATTATTGCTTTAATTAGCAGAAAATATTTTACTTTTGGTTAAAGTTATAGATTAAAAAACCCCACCAGATTCTGGTGGGCTTTTTTGTGTTGTTGTTGTTGTTTGTTTCAAGTATTTACCTGATTCGTTTAAGAAAGCAAAAAGTATAGTTCTGTCACTTCTCGATAATTGCGCATTTGATTGGAAGCAATCACTTTTTGAGAGTTAAATTAGTGCATTGAATGACTGAGTTGTATGTTCCAGAGGTGATAATCATATTTCAGAATACAATGGGACAGGACTCCATTAACAGTAGAAGGGTAGAGCAGAGTAAGAGAGTTGAGATCCAGAGCTTGATCTAGAGGCTGGGATGCAGGGAAGCCAGAGCCAGGATGTCAACTCTAGATTGAAACCCTTTTGGTAGAGAGTCTACATCAGAGAAATCCAAAATGGGCGTTGTAGGCATGATTCTGAAGAAGCCAGGGGTAGTCTTTGAAGGTGATGTATTGTACGGTCATCAGCATCCATCATAAAAGGCACTTGCAGTCATTCGGATGGAGTTCTAAGGAAGAACTCTTGTTCTGAAGGAGAAGACTGTAGTGATTCAATCAGCGTCCCAGGTGACAGGATCTTGGTGCTGCCCCAGCCTGGGGGAGGGGCAATGCAGTCAGTGTGTAGCCATTCCTCTCACCTTCCCCCTCAGTCTGTCTTGGTCTCTGGGGTGCAGGCGACTGCCTCAGCCTCCTTCCTGTGTTCTAGGATTCTCCCAGTGATGCCTTGTCCATGAGTAGCTGCTAGTTGTTCTTCCTGTGATGGGGAGTGAAGTCAAAAACAGCCTCTGTCACCATCTTGGCAATGGCACTCCTCTATTCTTTTGGACTCTATTACTGAGTACCGTATCCCAAATGAAAACTTTCAGCACTTTGCATTCTCAGTTCCTCAAATTCTTCTTTTCCAATTATCTTGTCCTTCACTCGACTTTACCAACCTACTCCCAAGGTCACATTGCAGATATTATCTTCACCAATTACTAGACTTTCTTCAGGGTCTCGAACTCTCCAAACATACTCTTATCTTTCCAGTTTACTTTCTTCAGTACCAAGTACTACAAAACTTCAACCCCCTGGGGCATATAATCTATTGATGATACTGCTTTTTCACTGTCACTTATCCACTTCCGTTTCTGATTTCACCCCTTGTCCATAAATGTGATGTCTCTACATTATAACCCCTTCACTGCATATACCTTAATTTCCTTGCCCCCATATTCTTTGTAGACATTCACTTGTAAAGCTCAAGCTCTGCTTCATCATTAAATGCAACCTTCTGCTTCATCAGCTGTGCATGTGGCACTAAAGAACCTAGTGCTATGGTAACAGGTCTTGGTTTATATTCATGATCACTAGTCTCAAGTAGCATCTTAGCATTCCAGCATTAACTTTTCTAAATGACTGTTTCACTTCCTATCTCTATTCTAATCCCTCCTCACTCCTCCATGCTCTCAGATGATAATCTTTCTTCTGAATTTACTGAGAAACAAAAAGAAACAGGAATGTGGAATACAGAATATTTACACACTTCTCACCATCACATCTACCACGTTAGCTATATCAGTTGGAACCATTATATTCTGCTTACATATCTGATCCTATGGATGAAATTTCTCAGTTCCTGTCTGTGGTCAGCCTATATATATAAAACATACACAAGGGGCTTCCCTGGTGGTGCAGTGGTTGCGAGTCCGCCTGCCAATGCAGGGGACACGGGTTTGTGCCCTGGTCTGGGAAGATCCCACATGCCGCGGAGCGGCTGGGCCCATGAGCCGTGGCCGCTGAGCCTGCGCATCCGGAGCCTGTGCTCTGCAACGAGAGAGGCCACAGCAGTGAGAGGCCCGCGTACAGCAAAAACAAACAAACAAACAAACAAAAAAACATACACAAGTATATATATATATTCATGTGTATATACACATACATGTATATTTAAATATTTTATATATGAAGTATTGTAAATGAACTGACTTCCTTTAAGTACACGTTCCATTTTTGCTATTATTAAACTCTCTTTACAGTTAAAAAAAAAAAAACCTGAGAGAAATATATTAACTTCTTCACAAGCTTCATTCTGTTTCTAATCACAGCAGTGATACTTCTGACCACTGCCTCTTTACCAATGGAAAAGTCCTCAAGGCCACAAATGTGCTCCATACTTTGAAAGCCAGTGCTCCATTCTTGGGCTTCATCTTTCTCAAACTATCATAATAATTTGACACAATCAGTCCCATTCTTAAAGTAACGTACTCTCTAGGCGTCTAGAAAAATCAGTGTTTTTTGGGGGTTTCACCTTCTTCTGCCCTGCTTGATCTCAATCTTGATTTCTCTTCACGTCTTCAGTTCTATATGTGTGAGTGTCTTATCCTTTCATTTATTCTGTGCCTACCTACACTCGCTCCAAAGGTGATATCTTCAGGGCTTCCCTGGTGGTGCAGTGGTTGAGCGTCCGCCTGTTGGTGCAGGGATTGCGGGTTCGTGCCCCGGTCTGGGAAGATCCTACATGCGGTGGAGCAGCTGGGCCCGTGAGTCATGGCCGCTGAGCCTGCGCGTCCGAAAGGTGATATCTTCAAACCTCGTGGCTTTACATGCTGTCTATATGCTGACAACTCTCAACTTTATATCTTTAAACCCACTTCTCTAGCTGTTCCATTACTCAGGCAAAACAATTAATCATTTTTAACTCCTCTCTTTCTCACTTATTCCATATTAAATCACATTCTTTAAGTCCTGTATTCCTAACATATCACAAAATGACCACCTATCACCACCCTCATGACTGCCAGCCTTGCTCAAGATGACATTATCTTTTGTCTGTTCGACACTAATGCAAGATGTTAATAACGGGAAACAGGGGTGGGGATGTGTGTGGGGCAGGCATAGGGACTACATGAGGACTCTTTACTTTCCTCTCAATTTTTATGTAAATCTAAAACTGCTCTAGAAAATAAAGTCTATTAAAATCCCTAAAAATCTTACATGCTAAAAGTCTATTAAGTCTGTAGTCAGTTAAACGTTTCTAGTGGTATAACATTTAACTTCAGTATCTATACTACTGAACAGACTGCATTTCCTTTTAATTACTAAGTAAACAAAATTAAATACTTCATAGCATATTGTCCGTTAGCAGAATATGGTCTTCTTTGGAAAAAACCCTCAGTTTAAATACAGTGTCTTCAAAAGGAGAAATATAATTGCCTTCCTAAATGTAGGAGAAGTAGGGCTGTCTTTTATGCAAGTGCAGTAATTATAGTGGTATCCTATAGTGATGTCAATTTTTCACAAAATTCTCTGAATAACAAAAAGTAAACAAATAGCCCAGGACATTCTGAATTGTAGTCTTTAGCTAATGCAACATTTCTTTGATGTTTACAGTTTATTTTTAAAACTAGAGGTCTCTATTACATAAAATATCTATTGTCATTTTACTGTAGAATATTTAAGGTATTAATAGCTAAATCAGTTTATGTTTATCCAAACTGAGGACAAATTGGAACTCCAAGGAGTTGCATGATCTTTATTTCACGAAGTAGCTGTAGAAAGTCTTACGTTGGCCTATCTACATGGGATGTATTCACGTGATGACCTAGGTATGACGGGCAAAATTGACGTGTTGAGGGAAAAAAAAGGCAGTAAATACCTTGTTGGATGACCAATAGCATTCAGGAATTTTTCCAGTACATTTCCCACTTCATTAATTTATATGCATTCAGGGCATGTCGGTTTGCTTTCATTTACTTGCTTACCTCATAGTTCTTTATCAGGAGGCTAAACGTGCTAGAACTTGCACACTATTAGTGGAAGCAATCTCCATTATTTACAGATATTCTTAGATGAATTGGACAGCAGCATTCCAAGCTGGTAACTTTAAAAGCATGTGTTGCTGTGTGATATTCTAAATATGAGAAGCTGCCATTCTCCATCAGGTTGGATAATGTGCTTCCTCATTTATATATATAACCTATACACAAGGAGGTTTGAGTCAGATATTTGAGAATATTTTTCATACTGTTTCTAGAAACTTCTAGCCAAATGCAAAGTAAACCAATCATGTTTGAACTCATCCAACTTAGAAAGTACTTCATTGGGAAAACGTTCTTTAAACCAGCAGTTCTCAACTCTGAAGGTCCTAGACAATTTTTCTGGAGGTCTGTGAGGTCAAAACTGCTTTCATAATAACTTAAAGATGTGTTTCACCCTTTTTAATATATTGACTTCGTTTTGATAGTACAAAACAAATGGCAGGTAAATCTCTTTACAGTTGGTTCTAGTGACTCAGATGGTGGGCAGTGATTATGTTCAAAGAAAGGTGCAAGGAAATATTTTGAAATTTTGGAATCTGAACGTTACTCTAGTGAAAGAATGCTTACTACCGTCTCATTAGTTTTCATATGTACAGAATTAGAATTCTGTTTTAAGATATGTGCTCTACATATCTGTTTTCCATCTTTATTCCATCAGCACTAGGTCTCCTTTGACTTTCGTAATATTACTAAGGCTATGATGGCAGTGATGCATTGCAATTAAAGTGTGCCAGCTTTATTCTACTTGCTGTTTAGGGGAAGAAATATTTTCTTCATATTTCAATACTGTATAAATTTTGTAAATCATAACTACATTTCCATTTACTTATTCCTTGCTGTTATTTAAAATAGAGTTTTCCCTACCACAGTTAAGCTAAGTTGATCATAAACATTTTCTACTAGGAAATATGTAAAACAAAATACTTAAATATTTTTCTGTATTTTAAAACACTTATCCTACTGTGTCATTAACTTTTTTTCTTATATTAAGCAATCCAGCTACTGCTATAACCGTAGATTATTTTAGATAACAGTCATCAAAATTATTCAGAGGAAATTAATCAAAGTTTCTTGGTGAAGAGATTTCTGGAATGATACGGCTGTTGGTTCAGTTACAAAATAACCAAGGTTATAATAGATAGTTGCAGAAGTTTGGAACTCAGAAGCTTAAATATAATTCAACAAATAACGAGGTGTCCATTTCTGTTTCAGAAACATTTTTAGAAACATTGCACTTTTGGAATCTCTTGTAGTTCTTTGAAACTTCCATTTGAAGTGGCCGATAACCACGTTTATAGATTATGTATGCAGAAGTTCATTCCCAAGTCAGTTTGCATCTTCTCTTTAAAGGAAGAGTATAATATTTTAATTATAAAGTTTTCTATTTGAATCTTATTCAGTTAAAGAAGGATTTTGTTCCGTCTTAACTTTCCACCCCAGGAAAGCAACCGATATAAATGCAGTTAGGTGCCTATAAGTGAAAACAGTTTCATTCATGGAGAAGTTGCAGGGTAAGTAACTTCCACTCCATATGTTTCTGTCATTTTGGAAAATTGTAATCTGGAAAGATATTTGTATGATAGAGGAAAACATTTCTTCCTTTTATCATTATAATTATCCCTTTTATCATTATAGTCCTTTTCAAACACTTAAAGGTTCTCTTCTGAATAAAAGCTGACTATTAGACTATGATGTCTTCCCTATCCTCTGTGGGAAATTAGGCACTAGTCCTTTGATTTATCAAAAAATATCACTTGTTTCCCTTTCTCTTAACATACATATCTTATGTATTTTTGTAGTCTGCTTATTTATGAAACGTATTTTTGAAGACTTTTTCTTTTCTAGTTATTCTTTTCATGAATTTTATTTTGAAATAACATTGTATCTCTTTCTAATTTTGGCTATCTAATTCTCGTTTTAATAAGAGCTTGAGCCTTAGCTGTAATCAATTAAGAGTAATTACTGGTTTTTATATATTCTGTTAGTTTCTAACTTGTTTTTCTTTGTGGTTTTTTAGATACAAGTCATGTGGCTTTTAGTAAGATTTCCGTTTTCTATGTTTTATAAAGGTTTCACCACATATTTGTAGAAACAGATTTTTCTGACTCACTAGCAGGTTGTCACCTGTGTAGATGGCCTATAGGGTGCCAGGCACTGTCTTCATACCTAGGCTGAATTGCTAGAGTACAGAGCCATGAGGAAGAGTTTCCAAACCCTGTTATAATAAGTAAAATTGAGTAGTTTCGTACTGAATATTCTTGTTCTTAATGTTTACATTCCTCTAAGAGTTTTACAATTCTAATCACATTTCATCTTTGCATTTCTGTAACTGATGTTTCTGCAATTTCCTTTTCTTTTGGTTAAAATAACGAGGAGTAACAGTATTTTTATACCCATGTTCAACATTAGTTGGAGATTAAGCCTGGTGACTCAAGACCTGTGATACAAGATTAAAACTTGGGACAAAAATGGCAATTTCATTTCTTTCATTAAGTTTCATGATGCTGGAATTCACTCCAGTATCCAAAGGCAAAGAGGCACATAGCCCAGTGCTCTTACAAAGCTTCCTTCTGAAAGCAGACATCTGTTGTGTGTTAATTGAGTAAAATAAAACAGGGAAGGAAGGATTGTTTGTTCCCTGGGTACTTTATTAGTGTTCTCTACTATTCAGATTCTCAAAGAGGAAAGTGGGAAATATATACATTATGGTGCTGATCAAATACAAGTGCCGTTGTCACGAAAATTAATATTATTTGACAATGTTTTGTCTTCCTTTGATGTTAGACAAGATATTATTATTCTCTGCGCAAACACTTTAGCATATTGGTTAGGTGAATGCAACTTGAAGTCAGTTTTAATAAAGATCAATATCAAAACCTTTGTGAGATACCAGTTACAAATTAAATACACTTAGTGTTTTCTCACACATCTTGATGAGACTTTTCTACTCTATGGAAATAGATGCCCTATAGTTGTCTGTAATTTGGATAAAATTAACACCAATTAAGTGTCCCTTATCAAGAAACCACACCATAAACACTTGTAATATTGCTGCCCCAGGTGATCCAATGGAATCCTGAAGTGTTCTCTCAACTACAAATTTGTCACATAATATCATAGCTTTGATTCTACAGTTGCTATGGTACCCTGAACAAATACTCAGTATTAGTCTCTCAGGACATAAATTAAGAATCATCAGTATTGTAGGATGTCAGGTGCTTAGCTCCCACTGACCATGATGCTGGTTTAATTTATTGAAAAGAAAAGAAAAATAGCTCTGAGCTGAAATAAACTGTTTAATAGAATGCTTTGTATATAAATAAATAGTCACATAAGATTATCTAGGTCAATACACGTTAAAGCAATGCCAATAATTGTTAGACTTGTTAAGGCATCAAGTCCATCCAATTCTTGAATATTTCAAAAGTTCATTATATAGAGATAAAGTAATGAAATATTCTAGATTCAAGTGATACTATTATTTAAGATAACATTCTTAAGAGCTCTGGAATCCTTGGATATATTCAATTGGCTTAATTCTATTGTAGATACCTTAGAATTAATTTTGATTTGGCTTAATATATAAATATTATAGCAACTGAAATGTATGCCATATTTACTCTTATGGTGTTTATTTTAACGTCTTTATTGAGATCTAATTCATATACACTTTTAAAGTGTTCAATTCATTGGTTTCTAGTAAAATAGAGTTGTCCCACAGTTACTACAATCTAAGTTTAAAACATTTTCGTTATCTCGAAAAAGAAAACACAAACCCATTATCAGTCATTCCCCATTCTCCCTATACCCCCAGCCCTTGGCAATCACTGGCCTACTTCCTATCACTGTGGAGTTACCTATTTTAGAATAGGTAACTCCTATTCTATATTCTATAGAATCTATAGAAGCTATGGCCTTTTGTGACTGGCTTCTTTCGCTTAGTATAGTGTCTTCAAGGTTCATCCATATTGTAGCAGGGATCAATACTTCATTCTTTGTATGGCCGAATAATAGTGCATTGCATGGATATAGCACATTTTTCCTTCATTTTTCAGTTGATGAGTATTTGGGTTATTGGGTTGTTACACTCCTTGTCTACTATGAATAATGCTGTTATGAACATTCATTTACAAGCTTTGTGTAGATGTTTTTATTTCCCTTGGATTGCTGGATCATATGGTAACTCTGTTAACATTTTTTTTTAATTCGGGTATTGTTGTTTTACGATGTTGTGTAAGTTTCTATTGTACGGTGAAGTGGAGTTCCCTGTGCTATATAGCAGGTTCTCATTAGTTATCTATTTTATACATATTGGTATATATATATCAATCCCAATTTCCCAATTCATCCCACGCCCTCCTTCTCCCCTTGGTGTTCAAATGTTTGTTGTCTGTGTGTCTATTTCTGCCTTGCACCAAACTCTTTTCCACGGTGGCTGTACCATTTTACACTCTCACAAGCAATGTCTGAGGGTTCCAATTTCTCTGCATTCTCACCACCACTTGTCAGAGTTCATCTTTTTTATTACAGCCAACCTCGTGGAGGTGAAGTGGTACCTTATTGTGGTTTTGATTTGAATTTACTTAATGACTAATAATGCTAATCCTGTTTTCATGTACTAGTTGGCTATTTGTATATTTTCTTGGGAACAACTTATTCAGATTCTTTGTCCATTTTTTAAAAAAATATTGATTTGTGTTTTTTGTATATTCTGGATATAAATCCCTACTCAAATACATGATTTGCAAATATTTTCTCTCATTACATATATTGTCTTTTCAACTTGATAGTTTCATTTGAAGCATAAAACTTTCAGAAATAATTTTAATCAAGTCCAATTTGTTTATTTTTTCTTTTGTTGCTTGTGCTCTGCTGTTTTGTGTAAAAAACATTGACTATTTCAATGTCATGAAGATTGACTCCCATGTTTTCTTAGAGTTTTATAGTTTTAGATATATTTAGGTCTATGATTCATTTTGAGTTAATTTTTATAAATGAGGTGAGCATAATTCAGAATTACGCTTGTGGATATCTAATTGTCCTGGAACTACTTGTTGAAAAGATAATTCTTTGCCTCACTGAAGTATCTTGACACCCATATCAAAATCCAGCTGACCCTGGACTCTTGATAGACATTTAGGTCGATGGATTAAAAGTGTATCCTTCTGCCAGTAAAGCATTGTCTTGATTACTACAGTTTTAGTTAAGTATTGAAATCAGGAAGTGTCAGTTCTCCAGATTTATTCTTCTCTTGTAATTCTTCTGTTCCTGTTTTCATACTTTTGTTGTTGCTAAGAATGTTGAGCTTCATCACAGATTTAACCACATGTGTTCCCAAAGAGAAGGAAATACTGGCACTAAAGTACAGCTACTTGGAAAATTATTCTGGATTGGTTTTGTTTTTGTTTTTTGGTCACTAAGATGACAATAAAACCTTTGGGGAAATAATTGATTCACATCGTTGGGAATGTAATTTTTATCATTCATTCACTGTAAGGTCCACTTAGAGAAAAGTGTCTCCAGGTTTCCCAGAATAGTTTCCTTAAAATGGGAATCTCTCAAATCTGAACCATGTGTCATTCTTTATTGAATTACTCAGTTGAACCATTCACTTAAAAGCAAACTTATTCCTTTTGCTCTGAAGAATTTAATTCTGTCATTCAGCTGAGATATAATACTTTCATTAACCCTATATAATAATTGCACTGTTACCTTAGCTCATTAGAAAATTTATAGTTTAGTAAATTATTTCAGCAATTACATTTATGCCCTTTCATGAAAGGCCTGTGAAATTCAGTGACATATGTATTTAAAAAGAAGGCCAGTAAGGAAACTGATAAATAATTCTGGCAAATCACACCTATTATCATGGATTACAAGACTACAGAACATTTAGTATTCTGTTAAAGTGAGATCACATTTTAATTTTGAATACCTTAGTAAGAATTAGCTGGAGTCACTGAATATAAATCATCCAATAATTTCCATATAGGTAGCAATAAGATATTATATTTAATAACTTGAAGTTAATTCTTACATTGAAATATATGTATACTCATGTAACACATGCTATATACTTAGCAAACTTCTCAAAAGGCAACCACTTTCCATCAGAGATCACCAGGAAGTTTTAGTAAAATGTTCCTGTTGATTTTAATGATTTTTTCTTTTTTAGGTGAAGAGCATATTGTGGTATAATCCTTAATGAAATGGTTCAGAATATTTCAGTTCCAATTAAAAATTAGTCTGTACTAATTATTTAAAGTCAGCAAGTTGTCATGCCCACTTATTCCTTACAAAGGCTCTACATTACATGAGTTGGGTTTAGGGAATTTGTGAACAGGACACTTATCTGAATTTGTGCCATCTTTCCTCATTACCTTAATCAAATTCCAAACTGCAGAGATTATAAAGACACCCCACTGTGGATGCCCTAGAGCAGAGTTGGAGCAGGTTGGCCAGAAAGAGTTGCCAGAATACCCAATGCTAAACATGTCACTTCAATTTCTGTGACATGGGTCCCACTCAATTGCTAATGGAAAGATGTATCAAAACTGATTATCAATGGTTTCCAGCTAGATTTAGGTAAGGATGTATGTAATAAAAAAAAAATGGGTTTACGTGCTATTGTCTGCATCACCTAACAGGCTTTCCTTTTCTAGTCTTTCCTTTGTCATTTTATTTTCCTTTCTTTTCAATGATGGAGATTAACATTTTCCAGGAATTGCAAGTCCTTTTTAGCTGAAGTCATTGTCTCCATACTACCAAGTCTTAGACGATAGCTGGACCTTATTATACTGCCAGTTTGATCAGATTGTAATATATGGTGTAAACATTTTTCCTGAATCATAAATTTTTGGGAATCTACCCAGATGTCAGCCAGACTGGCCAGGGCCTTACCAGATTGGCAATAGGATCAAAGCAATTATTCTGTGCTCAACAGTAAGTATTGAACTGAATTTATCTGGCATATGAATGTTTTAGGATACTATGGATATAGAATTTGCAAATTATGGTCTTCTTTCTTGGCATATTTAACAAAAGTGGAAGGGCATCTGTTGCTTTAGCCTACCCAACATTAATTTATTCTTTTTTTTAAACATGCAGACTATTCTAAGCACTTGAAATCTATACATGAATAAAATGAATATCCCTTCTGCATGGAATTTTCATTCCAGTGGAGAGAGATGGAGACAATTTATATATAAATCATATGACTGCTGGAAAAAAAACAGGTGTTCTTGCTTTGGGTGCAGGTTGCAATGTTAAATATGGTGTCTGGCCTCAGATTTGAATAAATACATGGAAAATGTTAATGAAAGTTAATCATGCAGATAACTGTTGAAAGAAGGTTCCAGGCAGAAGGAACAGTCAGTGCAAAGGCCCTGATGGGAAGGATCAAGTAGAGAAAGAAACAGGAAGATATATGAGAGCACCGTGTATTTTTTTTTTTTAATTTATTTATTTTTGGCTGTGTTGGGTCTTTGTTGCTGCGCGTGGGCTCTTCACTAATTGCAGTGAGCGGGGGCTTATCGTTGCGGTGGCTTCTCTTGTTGCGGAGCATGTGCTCTAGGCGTGCGGGCTTCAGTAGTTGTGGCACATGGGCTTAGTTGCTCCACAGCATGTGGGATCTTCCTGGACCAGGGCTCGAACCTGTGTCCTCTGCATTAGCAGGTGGATTCTAACCACTGCGCTGCCAGGGAAGTCCCAGCACCGTGTATTGATGAAACTGTGTGTGTCCTTGAGTAGGTGAATGAGCATGGGATCTGGTGCACAAGTGGGAACAGGGAAAGTTGAAGTGTGTGTGTATGTATCTGCAGGACTTTCAAGAACCTCACAGCCTGTGAGAGAGAGACGATGACTGTGATACTTTAGTTTGATAAGTTTAAGATCAAGGGTAAAGGTAAACAACAGACATAGCAGAGTATTTGTTTTTAATGTGAAGAGGCTTTTATTATCTAAATAAAATTTTTTTATCTAAATGCCTAAGAATACACTAAATGTCACAAGACCTTCATCAACAGTTCATTCCTTACTTAATATCAGAATTTATAACTGTGAATGAGGAAAATAAAAAAATAAGTTTTTATTTGGTAGATTTTGGTTTCTTAAATTTAAAAACATTTTTTTTACTTTTAAAAAATTTTATATTGGAGTATATTTGACTTAAATGCAGTGATTCAGTTATACATATACATATATATATTCTTTTTCAGATTCTTTTCCCATATAGGTCATTACAGAGTACTGAGTAGAGTTCCTTGCGCTATACAGTAGGTCCTTGTTGATTATCTATTTTATATATAATAGTATGTATATGTTAATTCCAACCTCCTAATTTATCCCTCCTTCTGATGTTAGACCCCCAGACTGGGGAGCCTGACATGGGGCTCAGAACTCTCACTCCTGTGGGAGAATCTGTGTGATATAATTATTTTCCAGTTTGTGGGTCACCCACCCGGAGGGTATGGGATTTGTTTGTATCATGAATGCACGCCTCCTGCCGTCTCATTGTGGCTTCTTCTCTGCCTTTAGAAGTAGAGTATCTTTCCTGGCAAGTTCCAGTCCTTTGTTGTCAATGGTTATTCAGCAGTTAGTTGTGATATTGGTGTTTTTGTGAGAGGAAGTGAGCTCAGGTCCTTCTACTCCACCGTTTTGTCTGGGGAGTGGAAAATAAAAACTTACTTTGTTCCAGATCAACCTTGACAAGTGCATGTGGCCTTGGGTCCCTCTTAGGGAAGGATGGACCTTTGCCTTTACTCCAGTCCTATTTGTTCTTAAAGGTTGTAAGGAAAGAGAGGCACTTTTGAAGGCACTGGATCAACACCAATCCAAACAGCACAGACCTCTAAAAGAGGATCCAGATTCTCTTGGTCCCTTTCCTATTTGTCCAGGTTAATGCTAGAGTGGGTGGAGTATCGTCCCACCAGTAGTAAAGGGTCACTCTCCTGATGCCCTTCTTCTCCACAGGCCTCGCTGCAGGTAGGGCCTGCAGATTCCTCTCCTTCAGCCGCCTCAGAATCTGTTCTATCTTCCCCCCCACCTGCCAGGACCTTCCGACTCCATGACTCTGTGGCTGCATCCACTGCAGCCCGGCCTAAGCTCCATAGCAGAGAATTTAAGAAAAGCTACATCATTTGGGCCAGGGTAATTGTACTGACCTCTACTCAGTGTGTTCCAAGGGCCAGCAGCATCAGTATCACCTGGCAGCTTGAGAAATGGAAAAATCATGAACCCTGCTTGACACCCACTGAGTCATTATTGGCATTTTAACAAGATCCTAAGGTGATTCATAGAATGTTAAAGAAGCCTGTTTTAAAGGATTTTTTGTTGTTGTTGTTGGTATGTGGGCCTCTCACTATTGTGGCCTCTGCCGTTGCGGGGAGCACAGGCTCCGGACGCGCAGGCTCAGCGGCCATGGCTCACGGGCCCAGCCGCTCCGCGGCACGCGGGATCTTCCCGGACCAGGCACGAACCCGCGTTCCCTGCATCGGCAGGCGGACTCTCAACCACTGCACCACCAGGGAAGCCCTTAAAGGATTTTAGGAGTAGAGTCGTAGTCCATTGCATAGAGAAGAGAGAATGTGAGCAAAGACATTGGGGAAAGAAAGAAAATGAGCATGACTGCCACCCAACCCACCCTGCTGTGGGCTAAAAATACAAAAAGCTCAGGGCTGCTGGAGAACAAAAGAAAACCTAGGATTACCCTGGTAGGTAATATGAGAGAGAAAATGGGAGGAGGGTTTATGTGCTCATCTGGGCTCTGTGAGCTCTTGAGGGGTTCGTCAAGTGGGGAGATAAGATCAGAATTGGATGTTAGCCAAATCTCCAAGGTGAGGTCTGAATTACACCTTGGGTATTTTCCATTGCATTTTCAACATCCTTAACGCAAATTTAGAAAATATAACACTTCCACCAGTATGTTGTATCATTTTGGGTTTTTCTTTGTATGTTATTTTACATAAGAAATGTCATGCATCACTCACAATATTGTGAGCCTTTTTTCCAAAGTTAAATATCATAAAATAGCTTTATGAATTCTAATTAAACATCTTAATGTCTGCAGAATGTTCTGTCAGAGTGATGGATTATAATTAAACATACAACTTTCAGTAATCATTCAGGTCAGTTTGACTTTTTCATGAACATAATGAAAGAGTTTTTATGTGTCTGATATTATTTTTCAGATATTTCAATACAAGAATTTTTAAAAATATGAATGTTAAAACTTTTGGTATACATTTCCAAAATGCATTACAAAATTTATTTACTCCAGTTATTCCAATTTCAAATATAATAAATAACAAGTATCAACTTAAACTCTGCTGTTCTTATAGTTGTACCAAAATATTCCTTAAAATACCTGTCTGTAATTAAGCTTTCCAAGTAGTTACCATATATCCCATATTGGTATTCCTATATTAAAATCCCAAGTGATAGAAAAGCTGAAAATTTATAAATTGAAGAAAAAGTACAAAAAGATAACATTTCTCATTTGTTAAGTAAATGATTTGGGAACTGCCCTTGGTAATGCCAAATAGGTGGGTTTTTTCCAAGTAGATATTTGAAAGAAAATGAAAATGTGAAATAATCCGACATTCCAGAATAATAAGTCAATCATTATTAGCCTATTACCTTATTCTTCTAATTTTTATCCTGATAGAAAATTAATCTTTAATGAGGCATGAACGGTGAGCATCCCGATTCCTCCCCAAATAATGAAATTGGATGCAAGACTGTATCTGAAGAAGCAAAATTAGTCTGGATGCCTGGCCTACGCGAATTTTATCAGAGCTTTTAAGTAATATATATACAGACATGTTTGTACTTTAATAAATATTTTTGTAACATTTATCTAGCAAAATACGCAACACTTGATTTGAATAACGATGTAAAATATAATGATTAAATCCAACATGAGCCTAATATATTAACAAATACATGTTACATTAACTGCAGAAACATTAGAACTAGAGACATGTAGAATATCTGTAAAAAAATTTCTGGTTCAACATTTATCTATATAAAGCAGAAACTAGGAAAAGTGAGGTCCACAAAAACCTGCCCAGGTTAGATAAGGGAGAACTTTGATGGTAAGAAAGTAAACTTGGATTATGTATATAAAAGTAATTCTGTTAGGTGTATATATAAACTTAAGAATTGTGGATGTCAAAAAAAGTCTATTACTAAAAATGTCTGAATGTTTGACATCTAGAAATAAAAATATTTGAGAGTTAATTTTGATACACCTTAACAATGTTTACTTCATGGGCACAAGTAATTGATGAAAAGGGTTTATAGAATGGTGAGGGTATGAAGAGAAATAGCTTTTTTCTCCTGGAAAATAATAATGCCAACTCAACTCTATATAGTTCTTTCCAATGTTTAAAATGATTTAACTTGAATAACACTGACCAAGAGATCAGAGAATTGGGATTCATGTATATATACAAAAAAGAATGTGTCATGCAAAAAACTTGCTTTTAAAAGGATTTTCTTATTTCAATCATCTTACCTGAGGTATTTTCTATTTTGCTTTCAGCTTGATGATTTCCTGAATCAGATCCATAAGCTCCAGAGATCTTTGGATGAACAGAAAGAAACAAATGAAAACTTGGAACTTAAACTCAGGCACTTACAAAACTGGTAATTATTTCACAAAATATGTCAAATTCAAGATCGAGATCTTAGGGAAATCTTGATGTCCTTTTTTCCTCATTTTCTTAAAAATAATGTTATAGATATTTAACTAGAAATATTAAAAGAAACTTACAGGCACTCAGTACTTAAATTTATGGGCTTCTTGGCTCTTATTGTTTTTTCCCCCCAATAAATGTTACATGTTATGATAAAGACAATTTAAATATCATTTAAAAGCAACTCTAGTTCTAAAGGTGTAAAATTTCTGAAAGGCAAAAGGAGCTTTCAGAATACATTTCACAAACTGAAAGGGTTATAATACCTGCAAGAAAACAGAAGTTGTAAACCATACAGATTGCTGGGTAGTTGATAAGAGAATCACTGTACTTAAGAAAAAG
Organism: Monodon monoceros; assembly: GCF_005190385.1. Lineage (NCBI taxonomy): Eukaryota > Metazoa > Chordata > Mammalia > Artiodactyla > Monodontidae > Monodon > Monodon monoceros. The sequence goes on along the minus strand of NW_021703765.1, from coordinate 8,028,299 downwards.
TAATGGTTTAAGTAATTGATAGACATTAAACACATATTCACAATCTATGTGGTAAGGGTGGCGTGTTGTGTGAAAAATGTTTTTACCCCAGAGAGGTAACAATAAATTTGGTATAATTCTTCATACAAGGCAAAAGTGGACAGAGGTGTCAAACACTATGATTTGCATTAGAAAGAGACTGAAGGAGCAAAGCTAAGATTTGCACTCCAATTGATATGAATACTCTCAAAGTAATAGATCACCTGTGACTGAAGTTAAGGAAAAGCAACAAGCACCTCAGAAACTAAGGGCTTTTGACTTTTAACTGGATAGACTTTTGCAGGAAAGTCATAGAAAAGCCCTCCAGCACTGGCAAGTACAATAGTATCTAGAAATAAATCAGGTGGAAATAAAGCTATGATTTCCTTTGAGTTGGATGAAACAAAAGCAAAGTATAAAATTGTACATAGAGGAATATTTGAGACCTTTTTATATAGTATAGTTTACTGCTTCATATTTATGTTTAGATAAAGAAATTTACCTTAAGAAGAGACCCTATATAATCCTACTTGTAAAATTTAACTCAGTCAATAATATACCTGGTCTTCCACCTTTCCCATTAGTGCAAATGAAAATTTACTAATTGATTTGTAAGTAAAGCTTCCTCTCATCTGATCATCCAGCTTGTCTCTTTGTAAAAGGCTTCATCATTCACCCAGCCTTCCCTTCCGTGCCTGTGTCTTTCTCTAACATGGGGGAAGGTCTGACTGGTGGGAACTCTAAGGCCTGGGGAGACAAAGAGGCCCGCCAGTGGCCTTCCACTGACCATTGCATATGCACTGGTGAAGAGTGTGGGCCCCAGGATGGGCTTTCGTCTCAGCACACCCTTCAAACTTCTATTAAGCCCTGTCTGTCTTAAGTCTTGCTTAGTTCTTAAAAGCAAATTGGCCATAACACTTCTTGTTATCTTTACCTGGAGACAGTTTCTTACTTTGAGACTGCCTTCTCTATTTCCTCTAAAATCTGCTTGAAAAATGAATAATTAATTTCTTTCACTTATTTTTCTTTTAAGACCACTTAAAAGAAGCCATTTCTCACTTTCACATTCTGCCTGGGAATCTTGTTTTTTTGACCCACAGGTTTATTACATGCTTGTTATAGGTTCCATGTCCTCACAGGTGACACTAATGCTAATTGTTGCACCAACGCATAAGTGTCTCCCCTTCTCCAGCCTCCAGTGACCATCGCTTCACTGCTTTTACACCAGCCCTAACAACTTCCTCACCATCTTTCCATTCTCTACTTGTTGATGTCCCTAAACCAATGCCACCTATTTTGTTAGGGCAGCCCCTCACTTCCAGATACCAGTGTCTGAGATCTCTATTGCTGCAAAATGAATTACCCAAATACTGAATTGCCTAAAACATTTATTGTTTATCACAGTTCTGTGGGTTTTTCTGGGTTCAGCTGGGTGGTTCTTCTCCTTCACATAGAGGTGGCAGGGTTAAGTCTTGCATCTGCATTCCACAGAGAGCTCCCTGGGGCTAGAATGTCCAAAATGACCTCACTCCTATATCTGATACTTCAGCTGGAGTGAGAAATGGCTGTTGCTTCTTGGGCTTCTCCCTTGCCCTGAAGATCACCCTGGGGCGTCACACAGTGCCCCTTCCTTCAGATTCTATTAGTCAGAGTCTATGGCAGGTCACTAGGCCATCCCAGGTTCAAGAGTTGAGGAAATTGACCCCATGGCTTTATGGAAAGAACCATATGTGCACATAGGGACATCCTAGACATTGCTGCCATCATCTTTGCAGACAAGTCAGGTACCACAAATGCAGCAACTTTTGATTAGACTTCACTCCTACCTATATTCCTCAGGCTAAATCAGAACATAAGCTTTGCTATTTATTATTTCTGTGACCTTGAGCAAGTTACTTATAGAACTATATAATACCCCCTTAAAGACTGAATAAAATGTCATGTGCTGTGTCAGATGTTTCTTATACATTAATAAATATGCAACAAATATTAGTTTATTCATCTCACTCTACTGTTATTTTTTTTGCCGTACGAGGGCCTCTCACTGTTGTGGCCTTTCCCGTTGCGGAGCACAGGCTCCGGACGCGCAGGCTCAGCGGCCATGGCTTACAGGCCCAGCTGCTCCGCGGCATGTGGGATCTTCCCGGACCGGGGCACGAACCCATGTCCCCTGCATCGGCAGGCGGACTCTCAACCACTGTGCCACCACGGAAGCCCCACTCTACTTTTTAAGAGGCAATTTCCTTCAGAGAAAATATTTAGAAAGAAATTTTTTGTGCAAAAAAGAAAATATATTTTAAAGAAAGCTTGGAAATGCCTCCTAGAAAAATTTTAAAAAGTAATACTACTTGCCCTTGACTTCAACTACATAAACCTATAACCTCCTATTGGGTATGTTTTCTTACCTGTTTTGAAATCGCTTTGTAAGATTATTCACATTTTACTAAACAGCGTTTTATAATAATCCTGACATTACACACCTTAAACTCCTGTATGTTAGACTAAAAAATGTTAGGAACACAATATTGTGATATAAAAAGATAGGCACTAACCAGTGAAACGTCAGAAATTTTTCCCTTTAAACATTGTTATCTGTCCTTTTAAGGAAAATATTGTAAATATTAGAAAACTAATAAAAGAATTGAAATCTAAATACTTTCATAAATTAGAATACTCATAACCACATTAATGAAGAAACCCCAATGCTGTTTTAAAAATACCCCTTTGCACTAATTGTAAAATCAACCAGTTTCAAATATAAACATTTTAAAATAGAACTATAGTAACTTAAGCATGGTTTATATTGAAAACCCTAAAGAAATGATATCACAATGGGGAATGTTTAGTATTATACTGCAAAGTGCCACCTATTTATGCCAAATATGAAATGATATATACAGAAAATATAATTCCTATCTTATGACACTGCTCTTACAGAGGTTTATAAAAAATGCATGGAAGAAATGAGCTGTCAGCTGATTTTAAATCAAACTAATGAAGATATGGTATTGTCTACATATCCCAAGAGGAGCTGTTACACAGACTTCAAAGATTAGTGTCGACCTAACATATACATTGTGCATGTTTCCCTCCCAAATGCAAAGACCTTCTGTGTGCCCCCTGGCCCTCACTTACTCCTACGAATAAAACTGTAGTCTTTGATTGGCGTGGGGAATTAAATGACCTCCAAAGCATTCTCACCTTGGTAGGCATCGTGCTGTCTTCACTGTGACTGAACTTTGGGTACATCATACCCAATGCAGTGGAAAGCATGAGAATGGTTATTTTTAATCTTAATATATTTTCATCTTGTTGGCATGATCCATTTCTAAAGAAGTACACATAATATTTTTCTCCCTTTTATATATTGTTGTGAAGACTAATATTTTCTGAAATCACCTCCAAGTATCTGCTTTCTGTATCTTCAGATGAAGGTTAAAATTTATATTCATCTGGGAACATAACTAATGAAGGAACATTTGAAAATTTCCACTCTCATTGAGGATGATTCTGCTGGCTGGAAAAGAGTAATTTTTAGAGATGTGTTCATACATCTATATGCACTGTATCCACCAAAGAAGCTAAAACACTACAAAGACTTATTCAAAAGCAAACTAACAGACTGATATAATTTTTTCCACAATAACAGCTTTAGCAAGTTTAACTAGGAAGACAGTTTGTATACTGAATGTAATATTGTTCTCATTTGAACATATCTCGTCTTTGAATGTATTCTATTGGGAAAAAATACTCCTGAGTCCATCTTCAACCATAATTATTAGAGCGAGGTATCAATCTTTGGCAACAAGTAATGTGAAAGAGATTTGTCCTATTCAGTAGCCACATTGATGCCTCAGATAAAGAAACAGAGAAACAGCAAATATGAAATTCTACATTATTTTCTGTTAGTAGAAATAAACACTTGTTCTAAAGAGAATGTAACCAGGAAAAATTTTAAAGAATAAGTCACATAATAAAACATAGTGATATAAGAAAGGGCTGCTGGGAATGGCCATCATCAAAAAATCTACAAACAATAAATGCTGGAGAGGGTGTGGAGAAAAGGGAACCCTCTTGCATTCCCTCTTGGTGGGAATGGAAATTGATACAGCCACTATGGAGAAGAGTATGGAGGTTCCTTAAACAACTAAAAATAGAACTACCATATGACCCAGCAATCCCACTACTGGGCATATACCCTGAGAAAACCATAATTCATGTACCACAATGTTCATTGCAGCTCTATTTATAATAGCCAGGACATGGAAGCAACCAAAGTGTCCATCGACAAATGAATGGATAAAGAAGATGTGGCACATATATACAATGGAATATTACTCAGCCATAAAAAGAAACGAAATTATTTGTCGTGAGGTGGATGGACCTAGAGTCTGTCATACAGAGTGAAGTAAGTCAGAAAGAGAAAAACAAATACCATATGCTAACAGGTACCTATGGAATCTAAAAAAAAAAGGTCCTGAAGAAACTGGGGCAGGACAGGAACAAAGACACAGACTCAGAGAATGGACTTGAGGACACGGGGAGGGGGAAAGGTAAGCTGGGACAAAGTGAGAGAGTAGCATTGACATATATACACTACCAAATAGATAGTTAGTGGGAAGCAGCTGCATGGCATAGGGAGATCAGCTAGGTGCTTTGTGACTACCTAGAGGGGTGGGATAAGGAGGCTGGGAGGGAGACACAAGAGGGAGGGGTTATGGAGATATGAATAGCTGATTCACTTTGTTATACAGCAGAAACTAACACAACACTGTAAAGCAATTATACTCCAATAAAGTTGTTAAAAAAAATCAGTAATGAAAGTAAAAATTTCAAAAAAAAAGAAAGGGCTGCTGGAACACAAATGTAATATTAACATTGGATTTCATGTTTTTGGCCTATAGGCACTATCTTACCTGCTTTATGAGATAGAAATTAGAATCTCCACTTCACAGGTGAGAAACAGTGACTTCAATGAATACATGACTTACTTAAGTGTCATATGCAAGTCTGTGGATTGGAAAAGACCTTTCACTTTAGACCTGCCAGAATTACAGAGGAGAGGGTTGGAAACTGTCAGACATGCATAAGACATTTAAGCAATTCACTTGATCCTTTGACGTGTTTGTTTTCTAATCTGTAAAGTGGAGTTAACAGTGCCTGTTTAACCTAACCTACCACTTAAAAGAATTAGAAAAAGAACAAACAAAACCTAAAGTCAGCAGAATGAAGGAAATAATAAAGATCAGAGAGGAAATAGAGATTTAAAAGTAGGAAAAAGATTAATAAAACCAAGGGCTGTTTCTTTGAAAGGAGGAACAAGATTGATAAACCTCTGGCCAGACTCACCAGGAGAAAAGAGAGAGAGAACCCAAATAAACAAAATAAGAAATAAAAAAGGAGACATAATTGATACTGCACAAATACAAAAAAACATAAGGGAATACTATGAACAAAATTCAACAACCTAGAAGAAATGGACAAGTTTGTAGAAACATACAGCCCACCAAAACTGAATCAAGAAGAAATAGGTAATTTGAACAGACCAGTCACTAAAAATAAAAGAGAATCTGTAATTTAAAAACTCCCTACAAACAAAAGTCCAGGACCAGACTTCACAGGTGAATTCATAGGTGAATTCTACCAGACATACAAAGAACTTATACCGATCCTTCTCAAACTCTTCCAAAAAACTGAAGAGGAAGGAACATTACTAAAGACATTCTATGAAGCCATCATCATCCTGATACCAAAAGCAAAGACATCACCAAAAAAGAAAATTTCAGGGCAATATCTTTGATGAATATAGATGCAAAAATTCTCAACAAAATATTAGCAAACTGAATCAACAACACATAAAAAAGATCATACACCATGACCAAGTGGGATTCATCTCAAGTTCACAAGGATGGTTCAACATAGGCAAATTAATCAATATGATACACCACATAAACAAAAGACAAGACAAAAACCACATGATCATCAACAGAGGCAGAAAAAGCATTTGACAAAATTCAACATCCATTCATGATAAAAACCCTTACCAAAGTGGGTAGAGAGGGAGCATATCTCAAGATAATAAAAGCTATTTACAACAAACCCACAGCCAATATAATAATGGTGACAAGCTGAAAGCCTTCCCACTAAAATCTGTAACAAGACAAGGATGCCCCTCTCACCTCTTCTATTCCACACAGTATTGGAGGTCCTAGTCACAGCAATCCAACAACAAAAAAAAAATAAAAGGTATCCAAATTGGAAGGGAAGAGGTAAAATTGTCATTATATACAGATGATATGATACTATATATAGAAAACCCTAAAGACTCCACACAAAAACTACTAGAACTGATAAAGGAATTCAGCAAGGTAGCTGGATACAAGATTAACATACAGAAATCAGTTGCATTTCTTTATACCAACAATTAAATATCAGAAAGGAAATGTAAAAAAAAAAAAAAACCTTTTAAAATCACACCCCCAAAAATAAAATACTTAAGAATAAACCTGACCAAGGAGATAAAAGACTTACATACTGAGAACTGTAAAACATTAATAAAGGAAATTGAAAATGATTCAAAGAAATGGAAAGATATTCCATGCTCTTGGATTGGAAGAATTAATAGTTAAAATGGCCACACTACCCAAAGCAATACATGGATTTAATGTGATCCCTATCAAATTACCCCTGACATTTTTCACAGAACAGAACAATCCTAAAATTCATGTGGAACCATAAAAGACTCAATTGCCAAAGAAATCCTGAAGAAAAAGAACAAAGCAGGAGGCATAACCCTCCCAGACTTCAAATAATATTACAAAGCTAAATTAATCAAAACAGCATGGTATTAGCACAAAAAGACATATGGATCAATGGAACAGAATACAGAGCACAGAAATAAACCCACACACATATGGTCAATTAATCTTCAACAAAGGAGGTAAGAATATACAATGGGAAAAAGTCCCTTCAGCAAGTGATGTTGGGAAAGTTGGACAGCCACATGTAAATCAATAAAGTTGGAACACACCCTTTCACCATATGCAAAAATAAACTCAAAATGGCTTAAAGACTTAAACATAAGACATGACACCATAAAACTCCTAGAAGAGAACATAGGCAAAACATTCTCTGACATAAATCATACCAGTGTTTTCTTTGGTCAGTCTCCCAAGGCCATAGCAATAAAAACAAAAATAAACAAATGGGACCTAATCAAACTTACAAGCTTTTGCACAACAAAGGAAACCATAAACAAAATGAAAATACAACCACAGAATGGGAGAAAATATTTTCAAATGATGTGACCAACAGAGGCTTAATTTCCAAAATATAAAAACAGCTCATACAACTCAGCAACAACAAAAAAACCCTATCCAAAAATGGGCAGAAGACCTAAATAGACATCTCTCCAAAGAAGACATACAGATGGTCAATAGGCACATGAAAAGATGCTCAACATTGCTAATTATTAGAGAAATGAAAATCAAAATGACAATGAGGTATCATCTCACACCAGGCAGAATGGCTATCATCAAAAAGTCTACAAATAATAAATGCTGGAGAGGGTGTGGAGAAAACGGAACCCTGCTACACTGTTGGTGGGAATGTAAGTTGGTGGATCCATTGTGGAAAAACAGTATGGAGGTTCTTCAGAAAACTAAAAATAGAATTACCATATGATCCAGCAATCCCATTCCTGGGCATATATCCAGACAAAACTCTAATCCAAAAAGATACATGCACCCCCTATATTCATAGCATCACTATTCACAATAGCCAAGACATGGAAGCAACCTGAATGTCCATCAACAGGTGAATGGATAAAAATGTGGTACATATATACAATGAAATACTACTCAGCTATAAAAAAGAATGAAATAATGCCATTTGCAGCAACATGGATACAACTGGAGATTATCATACTAAGTGAAGTCAGAAAAAGAAAGGCAAATACCATATGATATCACTTATATGTGGACTCTAAAATATGACACAAATGAACCTACCTATGAAACAGAAACAGAATCATGGACATAGAGAACAGACTGGTGGTTGCCAAGCGGGAGGGGGTTGGGGGAGGGATGGAGTAGGAGATTGGGATTAGCAGATGTAAGCTTTTATATGTAGATTGGATAAACAAGGTCCTACTGTATAGCACAGGCAACTATATTCAGTATCCTATAATAAACCATAATGGAAAAGAATATGTTAAAAATGTATGTGAATCACTTTGCTGTACAGCAGTAATTAATACAACATTGTAAATCAGTTATACTTCAATTAAAAAAAAGTTGTGAAAAAAATACATTAAAAAAGTCATGTGAAATTCCAATAAATACCCTCCCAAACAAAACCCCAACAATGCCTATTTATGAGTTTGCAACCATAATTTAGTGTATGCTAACTGTGCCATTTCAAAGAAGGCCAAGATGTTTAATGATTATTTTATGAGGCTTAAAGATAGATTAAGATGATAACTACACCAGTAAAATGTTTCTCATTGGCCAGGATTTCACTAATAATTTTTTAATCTATTCATTTAATACATTTTTCTTTAATATTTAAATCTGACCATACTTTTCAGTCCTAGTCACCACAAATAAATTTAAGAGGATCTTGGGAAGAATGGCAAGGATGAGTAGGTTTCAGAATATTTCCCATAAAGGGATAGTAGAAGGAATTAAGTTTCTGTTACTTTTAACAGTTGCTCCAATTTGACTGTTACCATCAAACAAATTAAATTTTTTTCAGAGAAGGATGCTGGGCAATCCTCTGTAGCAAGAGATGACTAAATAGAAAAATGTGAACTTTAAAAAGACATTTTAACATTAAGCTATAATTTAGGATAAAGAGATAATAGTATTCAGATCTGTAAATTAGAATTTTGTGAATGAACATTTTACTGAACCCTTAGAGGTATGGTTAATTCAGTTATGTAAAATCACATTATATAAGTTCTCTTTAGCTTGCTTTTAGATCTATTTATTCTCTGTGAATGATTAGGTAATAACTCAGAATATTATGGTTGAGTGGAAATACTGCTTTTATACAAAATCTTTAACTTGATTTCTCTAAGTATGAAATATATTTTGGAGCTAAATTCTCTGATATTAAATGTGACATCTAAGAAGTGACTCTTTCAGTTTAACTGTTGAATAGAATTTAGTACTTTTATATCTTATTTTAGTAGAGATTCCTGCAGTGGTATGATAATCCTTAAGTTTTCCAGAATCTGACCCATTATTTAGAAAATGAAAAAAAATAATATTTATTTGGAGCCTACAAAATACTCACAGGCATTCACACGTCACAATCCCCCTGCTTTGAACCTACACATGGTGCAGATGTTAGTAAGAAAAAATGATGTAATTTTTGAAAATGTAAGAATGCCAATACAATTGACCCTTGAACAACTCTGGGGTTAATCCATGTTCAGAAGCAGCAGTAGCTTCAACCACCCACTGACCCTGTCGTTCTATAGTATTTACTACTGAAAAATATCTTTGTACAAGTGGACCCACAGAGTTCAAACCTGAGTTGTTCAAGGATCAGTTGTACTTATTCCACATCAAAAGTAGGAATGAGGATAATATCTGGGGCTCTGATAACTCAGTGATTCCAATTATGAGCTGGTGTTTTATCTTAGTTAAACCACCAAAAGGGGCAATAGTTACTACAAGTATTTGGGAACTGGGAGATAGGGGGATAGGTCAACAAATGTTGACGACTGCCAGGTAACTTGGTGTTTTTTCATTCCAGAAATTCATCAGAACCGTAAAATAAGTGTAATGTAATATTTAGCAGGAATTTCAGAATTGAAAAGCATGAGTGCTTTCATAACAGCAGTCTGCATTCCCTGTTGCCAAGACTCACCAACGATAGGATTGTTTTTAGTACACCTGTGCTGAGGTTATCAATGGCTGTGACCTGATAGCTTGGCAATGCTGGCAGTGCCCCAATCTCAGAGACTGGAGGAGATCTAGAGGGAAAGTATGAATAACACGGCTTTCAGTAAGATTATATTATTCTACTGACACGTGACCAATGTGAGAAACTTTTATAGTAATCCACTGAAAACTATAGTTAGCCTCTGACGAAGGATTACTAATTCCTCTTGTATGAAATTCCCTTTATGTTTTAAAAATTCGAAGTCTATAATAACTACAAAAAGTAGAAACGTAATATGCCTTAATTTGACTAAATTCTATTAGGGGATGACAGTGGCATTTGTGATATGTAAGACACCTATAAAATAATGTTGAAAACATTACAAAATAAACTTTATATTTTTTCCTCATTACAACATAGTGGAGTTAGGATTTTGAACAGAGAAAATGAGTCCATTAGCCCTCTACCTAAGTTTATTTAAATTAGTAACATTAAAAATAAATCTGAAAGTAGATACAGAGTTAGATAAAAGTTTTTTTAAAAAGCGTCCATAACAAACCATATAAAATTAAGCTTACAAGTAGATTTTAAAGAGAGAACAAAAGTAAATGGTGAAAGTGTTATAAGAAAATGAGAGATTGTTAACATTTGGGGGAATGCCTTTTAAAGCAAACACATATCTCAGAAGTTATAAATTATGATGTATTTGATTTCATGAAATTTTAAAATTTATTTTAATCAAAGGTTCATTCCCCAGACCAACTACTTTTAAGTATCTTAGGTGCTTTTCCTCTTACTTATCCTCATGTATCTATATTATATGTTTTTCCTACTATTCTTTTCATATTATCTCTTGAGAACTCATTATTGGATCAAAACTAAACTCTTACATCACCACAACTTCAACCACTCTTTACATATCTCAACATGCCAATATAGTTTATGCCAAATTTTGCATCAAATAGAGATACACTTTTCGGGAGAATGTTAAGATTGTTTACTGCAGAGCCCAGGGGTGTACTATATCAAAGTGTTCTGTCTGAACCTGTTCCTTTTTCTTAAATATTTAATCATTGCCTAGTTTTATTTACTTGTGTAATTTTAAATGTACCCATCTTTAATTTTTTTCCTGCAGACTACCTGTTATTACTCAATAAGTTCATTTCAAGTGAACAGTGATATCTGATAAACTAATAGGGAGTGATGGCTATTTAAGCACAGCTGTGTCATCTTGGAATTTCCATTTCCCAACATTCTTAAATTCCCTGTCTTTATCTTTTATGCTTCATCACACATTTATTATAGTATATTACTCATAATTTAATAAAAAGGCATCAAGGTAAAATATTTAATCCTTTAAGCTTTTTCTTATTCTCTTGTTAAATATCATCTTTGTTTTATGGATGCATTGTCCTTTTGGACCTTTCTGAAGATAATAGGTAAATACTTACTTTTATTTTATTCTCTTTTTCTTTCTTCCTCCTAATTACAATTTTCTTGCTTGTTGGTTTCAACCTTTGCTATTCTGAAGTTTCTATCTTCACCCAGGACTGGTAGGTGCCCCCGGGTGAATCTCTGCTTTCTCTGAGGCTCTCATCGCCTGCTTGCTGTATTTCCAGGCCCTTTTCTTTAGTGGAATGTAAGAGACTTTTTTCCAGAAACTTTTGGCTTAATTTGTTAGCCTCCCAAACAGCCTCAGAATTCACAAATGTCTAGAGAAAGCTGGCCTTCAACTCCTGGATTCATCATTCCAGCCACTTGTGGCCCCTAGAAGCATTGTTTGTTTCCTCCCCCATCACAGTCCCCCCAGCAGCCGTTCTCTGCCTGAACTAAGCCATCAGAACTGGCATGCTCTCCCGGGAAATAAAATAATAAAAAACAGCCAGGGGTCATCAGCTCACATCCAAATATTTCTCGCCTCTCTGAAGTTTTTAGTCCATCTAGTTCTGTTGTCTACACATTTCAGATGACTTTAAAATTATGATTTTTGAAATCTGGCCATTTTCTTTTTAATTGTTGGCAGTGGGATTGGCCTGGGGTGATCTATTATCTGTTATTTTAAAGCAGAGGTCCCATCAATTAAATTAAAAATTATAACATTATGTAACTTTTTTTGGTTACAAAATGTAGTTTTTATAGTCTGATTTCATCCCCATGGGATTATTCTGTCTACTGGTCAAAGTACTATTCTAGATCATCATTTTGGATTTAATTTTTCTGTCCCTCAGTAGCTATACATTTGAGGATGTTAGAGTCCCTCAGCTGGAGCACATCCCATGGACGTGGAATGCCCCACAGTTTGCGCTCTTACTGTGACAGGGAGATACTGGAGGACTCACACTGGTGAGTGGCAGGAGAAAGCTCTTCTGCTCTCAGGCCCCTATATACTCACATGCATCTCACTCCCAGCCCAGAGACTTTGAGACCATTCTCCAATGCCGTTCTCCAAAAATTCACCAGACCCTCTGGATCAGATTAGAAGGGCCCTTTAGGAATAAGCCACAGTAAGGCACACAGTTTCCACTAAGGGATTCCTAGGGGCTGAGCTAGGACCTTCAGGGACCGAAAACCCCTCAGGAAGGCAAGGCTGCATTTGTTTTCCAACTGCATCTACCCAGTTCCATCAACCATGTGATCCCACACAGCTGTTCACTCCCATGATTCTAGTAGAAATCAAAACATAAGAAGCATCCTCTAGGGGCTGCACATCTGGGTCCACAATTCTGTATTTTTACAGAGAGCAGTGAGGCGGGGTCTGGAGAAGAAAAGCAGGTGCAGGTCAGGCACAAGGACCAACACTGGGTCTGTGCTCAAATTGCCATCTTTCGTCTTCCCAGATTCACTCTTGTGCCTCTTTTATACAGAATATAAGTGGGTGTTACTTTAAGTCAATGTTTCATCATGTGTAAAAGGGTTTAAAATATTAACAAAAATGTCATAAATTAAAAATTAGCATGTTTTCTTTATTGCTTTTGCATGCCTGAGATTGTCTATGCATTCTGTATTTTCCTACAGGGATTATGCTGTGCAGTACCACTTTTATGTTTTCTTCTCTGTATTTGGTTTGGGAGTTAAATATCTTGATTTCGTTTCTATGAAAAGTCATTTAAGTTTATTTCTAAAATCTTGAACCTCTTGATTACATCTCTGTAATTAAAGTGAATAATAAAATTACATTTTAAATATTCCCTATATAAAGAATTGTTTATCTTAATATTTGCCTTTGTTCTTCCTGTCCTTCTAGAAATTACATGAGTAAAAATACATAAACTGGAGCTATAAATTTATAGTTTTATTAAATAAGTTTTATTTACCCTGATTTTCCGTTTGTAACTGTTATGCTTTAGATTTAAATCCATGACTCATCATGTTTTACGTTTGTAGTCAACCTACACCACACTTTCCATATTGCTGAATCCCTAAATTTATGTCACTTTTCAGGTGATTGAGGTCTGTTTGTGTGCGGGGGACAGTTCCTTGGGTACTTTATCTTTTCCGTCCAGCCAAACAAAGTCATAACTTCATGTTGATACATTTAAACTTACAATAAAGGTCATGCTCCCAATTCATATTTATTAACTTATTTAGCACGGATTAGACTCAGATTCATATTTTCTTTGTTGACCATACTTTTAAGATTTTTTGGTATTTGCATTTTTTAAAATGAAACCATATTTAAGTATTTTTATTTGTACTCTTGCTTAGTTATAAAGTTTGACATTTTGATCTAGTTCTTGCTATTACTGACCTCTTTATTTTGGTTCCTCACTCAGTAATCCGGGATATACATTTCAGTAATTTTGCGCCAGAACAATAAGCAGCTCCTGTTGCTTTCACACATGAAGAACTACTTGGATTGCTTATAATTCTAGATTCACAAAATATTGCCATAAACAGACACTGTTTTACTATATTGGTGTTATAGAAGAGATATCTGTCATCAATTTAATGCTTGCCTCTTGAAAGTATACTATTTTTCCTACAAAAGTACTAAAATTAGTCTTATTCTTTCACTTTGAATGTGAACAGACACTATTCCGAAGTAAATAGTTAATAATTAGATGTAATTGTTTTTATTGAAGTATAGTCGATTTAAGTTAGATGTAAGTGTGAAGAGTACATTTAATCTATATGTTCACATCTTTAAATTTCAGTTAAGAGTTTAGATGCAATATTATTTCTTAGGTGTTATTTTTCTGTTTTCTTTCCACCTCAGGATCATCAATTATTCCTTCAGCAATGTCAATAGATGTTTGCTTTGCCTTTTTTTTTTTTACTGTATCAATTACATTCTCTCTGTGCATTTTAAACTCTTAGGTATTTTCTCCCTCTGAATTCTGAGAGGGATTCTCAAATTTGTTAAATTTTCATTGCTGCTAGTACTCTGCATTCAAGACAATTTTAAGATCTGTTTTATGGGTTTCCTTTTGTCTTTCTCTTATGTTAGACAGCTCTTTTTTCATGGTAGTCATTAACTAAGCATAGCTTCTCTCTATGTCTCATGCTTCCATCATAAAGGCCATTTCTGATTACATCTTGTAGGAGATGCCCAACAGAATTAAACACACACACAATTTCAAGTTTAAGGTGTCTTTGAATGTTTCCTTTATTTTGACTTCTAACAATACTATTTCCTTTCCTTTTTTAATATAATATTTTTTCTTGGATAAAATGTCCTGGCTGTTCACTTTTTTCTGTTAAGTGTTTTGAATACTTAATTTTTCTTATATGAGGAGATACTTATTCAGGTCAAAGCACCTACATTATTATCAATTCATTTTCTAAAAGCTTTGTAGCATTCATAATATGTGGATAGAGAAAACATCACCAGCTCAAACTTATCACAGAATGACAGTTACCTTGACAATGTAGACAGTGAGTCATAGGGACTAAGGGTAAGAATAAAATTTGTTCCAGCTGTTGGTTTTTAAGCAATAAGATCTATAGCAATTTGGTAGTACCGTGTTAGTCATAGTTGAAATGCTCTGACACCTTACTTTTAAAATACCTATTAAACGTTGCAAAATCTTAACCATTTCAGCAGCACTGGAAAAGAGTATACTGTAACTTTTTGGCACGGAGAGAAAATAGGGTTTATGTCGAGAAGTGGCAGGACCCGAGTGCCCAACCCAAGCACCATCTAGATCTTTGGTTTCCTTCTCTGTTCTGTCTCACACACGTCCCTGCTTACTCTGACTGCTTTCTGTCCTAATTTTAATTTTTCTTCACTCTTTGTAACAGAAGAGCGTGCCTCATTTAGCTTGGCAGCTCTTCTGTCGCCACATGAATGCCTTCCACTCCTCACCCTACTCTCTATCCTTTTCTGCCAGAATAATTCTCTCCTCCTGTTTTGACAGGAACTCTTGGCAGGGAAGCAAAAGACTATGAATGACTTTAGGATATATGGCATAATTAGTTGATTCAGTCCCTATGTGTTTAAGGTTTTCTACTTGGCTGTCATTGTGGTATGCTTTATACCACAACAGCTATACTATCGTATCATAATCTCAGTTGGTACTTGAAGTCTCTTGCAGTCATCAATGTCTAATGTTATTCAAAAGAGTCAACTGCTGACATGTTTTTTTCAATGGTTTATGGTCTAGTATTGCACTGGGATTGCTGTCGGTCAATTAAATGTTACTTGGGATTTAAGGCAGTGCATTGTCAATACCAAATAATTCACAGTAAAACAGCATACTAAATTACCTTAATAACAGATACAGCAAGTTGTTTAATGTACAGCATAAGCTCTTATTTCTAGGACTTTCCCTGTGGCATCCACAGTGGATTAGATCAGCAGATTAGCATTCCTAAAGAATATTAAGTTTTCTGAAAAGGAGCTGACCAGAAAAATACATATTTTCTCTTTTTCTCATTTTCAGTATTAAACATTAATGTTTCAAGTGGCACTGTGCCACAGAAATACAATGTGAGCCAGATACGAGCCACATTTAGAAAAGGAAAAAGGAGTTTCTGAAATTAACTATAATACTATGTTTTAGTTATAGCCTAACATACCCAGCCTATCACCATTATCAATGTACAATAAATATAAAAATGAGATAAACAAATGGAAAGATATTCCATAATCATGGATTAGAAGAGTTAAAATATCCATACTACTCAAAGCAATCTACAGTCAATGCAATCTCTATCAAAATTCCAGTGACATTTTCCACAGAAATACACCCTGAAAACCTAAAATTTGTATGGAACCACAAAAGACCTTGAATAGCCAAACTAATCTTGAGAAAGAAGAACCAAGCTGGAGGCATCACACTCTCTGATTTCAAATTGTATTATAAAGTTATAGTAAGCAAATCGTTACGGTTTTGACATAAAAACAGACACATAGGTCAATGGAACTGAATACAGAGCCTGTTGCTCTTCCCTTGCTTCTTTTAATATTTTTTCTTTCTATTTAATTTTTAATAGTTTAATTAGTATGTGTCTTGGTGTATTTCTCCTTGGATTTATCCTGTATGGGGTCTCTGCCCTTCCTGGTCTTGACTATTTCCCTTCCCATATTAGGGAACTTTTCAACTGTAATCTCTTCAAATTTTCTCAGTACCTCTTTTGTCTTCTTCTGGGACCCCTATAATTTGAATGTTGGTGCACTGAATGTTGTCCCAGAGGTCTCTGAGACTGTTTTCAATTCTTTACATTTTTTTCCCTTTATTCTGCTCTGCAGTAGTTATTTCCACTCTTTTATCTTCCAGGTCACTTTTCTGCTCTTCTGCCTCAGTTATTCTGCTATTGAGTCCTTCTAGAGAAATTTTAATTTCATTTATTGTATTGTTCATCATAGTTTGTTTGCTCTTTAGTTCTTCTAGGTCCTTGTTAAACGTTTCTTGTGTTTTCTCCATTCTATTTCCAAGATTTTGGATCATCTTTACTATCATTACTCTGAATTCTTTTTCTGGTAGACTGCACATTTCCTCTTCATTTGTTTGGTCTGGTGGGTTTTTACCTTGCTCCTTCATCTGCTGTGTATTTCTCTATCTTCCTATTTTGCTTAACTTACTGTGTTTGGGGGTCTCCGTTTCACAGGCTGAATATCCATAGTTCCTGTTGTTTTTGGTGTCTGCCCCCAGTGAGTAAGGTTGGTTCAGTGGGTTGTGTAGGCTTCCTGGTGGAGGGGACTGCTGCCTGTGTTCTGGTGGATGAGGCTGGATCTTGTCTTTCTGGTGGGCAGGGGCTCATCTGGTGGTGGTTTTTGTGCGTCTGTGAACTTATTATGATTCTAGGCAGCCTCTCTGTTAATGGATAGGGTTATGTTCCTGTCTTGCTAGTTGTTTGGCATATGGTGTCCAGCACTGTAGCTTGCTGGTCATTGAGTGGAGCTGGGTCTTAGCATTGAGATAGAGATCTCTGGGAGAGCTTTTGCCATTTGATATTATGTGGGGCCAGGAGGTCTCTGGTGGACTAAAGTCCTGAACTTGGCTCTCCCACTCAGAGGCTCAGGTCTGACACCCGGCCGGAGCACCACAACCCTGTCAGCCACATGACCCTGTCAGCCACACGGCTTAGTTCTGTGATCTTGGGCCAGGCAGTTAACTTCTCTGTGCCTCAGATTTCCTCTCGTGCCGCACTTCCTCACCCCAGAGGCCCAGTCAGGTGTAAGAGAAGAGCTGTTGCTCACAGGCTGTGCAGGGAGGAAGCCCGCCAGGCTGGTGCAGGACCAAACTCTCGATTAAATCTGTTACCTTCACTTTTTCTGTCTACCTTTCTGCTACTACTCTGGTCTAGATTATCATAATCTCTTCCCTGGATTCCTACACTAGCTTTCAACTCATGTCTCCAGTTCCAGCACATACTCTACATTATAGAGTGGAATTCTAGAAAGAAAACTTACGTCCCTCTCTGGGTGAAATTTCTCAATAGCTTCTTATTAAACTTACAGTTAATATTTGAACTCCTTACAGTGAGTTCAAATATAAACTTCTAAAAGATGTAATGAAAAATGAAATGAAAATTATTCTTACATTTCATTGAATGTTAAAAAATGACATTTCATTTTGGATGCTTTATCATTATTGGTATTCTTTAAGCTATATATTAGATCTATTTCTTTATCACTATGCACAGTTAATGATTCATATCTGTGTGTACTACAAGAAATTTTGAATGTCAGTCAAAATTAAATATAGATTTAAAAAAATGAATTTATGGAAAAAAAGAAGTGTTTTAGCTAACATTAACAAGGATAAGTCAAAAATTTTAAATATAGTGTTCATATCTGCCCATTAATTATCTTATTGTCAAAAAAAGAAATGAAAATGTTTTTGTGTATGTATGCATTACAGTAAATAGAGTAACTGTTTTGAATGAGAAGACTCATATGTAACATAGAAAATCTACTTACCCACTCAGTATGTGTGTGTGTGTGTGGTTTAGAAGCATATCTAAACTCCATATCACAGAATTGTAATATGGTCAAGTGAAGAAATACATTTGAAAGCATTTTCAAAGTTTTTAAATGAAATGTTCTAATACTGCCCACTGTAATCATAAATAATTTTAAAGAACTGGTATACATTTTTAAAAATAAGTAAAATTAAACACTAGTCACAGACACAGTTGTTTGCTTTTATATGCATGAAGTAATTTGCAAAATTGAATTATTTTGTTATTTTGGCCCCTGTTTCTGAATCATTTTTATCACCACTATTCTTTGGGATGTAGAGGTTTGCTTATAGAGTGACCCACTTTCTCCTAGCTCTTCTTTGGGACTATATTAGACCCTTCTAAAACTGGAAGGGTCACTCAGATATCACTATACAAGTTATTGTTTCAGCACAATAAATTACATTTTCCAAATTGCTGCCAATGGATCATCATTAATCTGGGAAAATGGGAAGTGTTTGGTGGTCTAATTACATATCTGATCCTTTTAAGATTCTGGGTGAATAAAAATATAAACTATATGTGATATATGGGTGTTTTAGTTATCAAACTAAAATCTAATAGCACAAATCATTTATACATTCATATGTAAAATCCTGACATGAGAATATTTAAGCAATCCTTTTCAAGATGATGTGGTAAGATTATGCATTGATTGTACTTTCTACTCTAAACATAGCAGTAACCGATAAGACCTGTTTTTAAAAAGTCATTAAGAAACCTAGGCACGTTTAGGGGTACAAATAAAACATTCCATCGGCCAGAAACAACACAGAAACCCAAAACAGCAGTGTAGCTGCAGGCAAGAGTTTGCTTGTATCTGGATCCAAATGTGGGCCATGATGACTGGGAGTATGACTCAGAGGGGCAAGAACCAAACTCACCCCTTATAAAACAGAGTCGAGGGAGAGAGAAAGGAAAAACATTCATGACAACCGAAGAATCCCCCAAAATTCTCATCATATCAAAAGCCTGTTACCAAAATTAATCAAGAAAAAGGAGGAAACATCCAACTAACTTAAAGATTGAAAAACAGAATATAACTACAGTTATAGTTGACATTTACAAAATACAACTAAAGATTCTGAAAAACCTTAGTACATTAAAATTATAAATTGAGATATTTCAAATTTTCTGGAAAATAATTTCCAGTACTCCATCAAAAGTAAAAAAGAAACCTGATAGAGTAATTATTATTATTAAATACTTTGCTCATGCATCAAATTTCTTATTCCTCCTTGAAACAAATAAACCAAGTTTTACAGCTGATTTTTATAGGTGAGTTATATCAAAACTGTAAGAAACAGATAAAAAATGTTTTAGAGAAATTCAAGAGTGCATTTCCTAACCTATGTTATGAGACAGGAAATTATTGAAACAAACTTGATGAAAATAGTATAAGTGAATTATAGATTTATCTATTATTATGGGTGAAAAAATTCTAGCTGATAATCTTGGCAAATGGAATATACAAGGGTTATAAAATATTCATCATGACCATATCATGTTTATTCTTAGAATTCAAGATTCTCTATCAAAAATGTATTAACGTATTCCACCACTCCAATTGAGAAAAATGGGATGATTATTACAAAAAATAAAATCATTAAAAAAATTAACCCATATTCATGGTTAAAACTAATATAAAAGAAGTTCCACTATCCACTTAGGATTTCTACTTTAAAGTATCAAACATTGTTCCTCACAGGGAATCGTTTAACCTCCTGAGTTCAGAAACAAGCAAAAAAACCCAAAA
Organism: Monodon monoceros; assembly: GCF_005190385.1. Lineage (NCBI taxonomy): Eukaryota > Metazoa > Chordata > Mammalia > Artiodactyla > Monodontidae > Monodon > Monodon monoceros. The sequence goes on along the minus strand of NW_021703765.1, from coordinate 8,008,228 downwards.
CTAACCAGTAAATCTGCTATTCAATGTTGTACCACAGTAGGTCATAAATAAGCAAGAAAAAAATGGTGTAAATACTGGAAAAAAGAGTCAATTTTTCTGTTTTATACAGATGAAATACACATCCAAGGTACAGACCAGTTGTATAAAAAGTTAAACAACTTTTCTTGATAAAAGTTCAACAATCTAAAAACATAAGAAAAAAGTTCCAATAATAATCCAAAATTTATGAACCAATAATTTAAAAGATGTCTTTGAATAAATCAAAACAACTTCTCCTTTTGAGAAGTTTCCAAAACTTTTTTAGGTGCTGAACGGGGCCCTGAATAAATAAGGAGCTCTATTACATTCATAGATAATATGTTATAATAATGATGCCGTTTCTCTCCAGACTAATCTTTAAGTTTACACATTTCCAATCAGAATATCAACAGAAATCTGCATGGAACTTGTCAAATTGTACTGATGTTCACATTGAAGAGAGTAAAGTTTCAAGAATAGCTATTTCTGACAGCAAATAAAAAAAGAGGTGCCTTCAATCATCATCACATATTAATAATCACTTAAAGCTATGATAAGGTAATGGATGTTGGTTTCATAGATATTATGACATGTTTACTGACCTTGTGAAAAATTGTATAGCAAGCAAGTAGAATGTGTTCAACTTATTCATAGATAAACATTGTCTGAATAGTATTTCCTATTAAAGTCAAATATAAGAATGTCCATAACATTTTCCTAGGAACATTTCTTTTAGCTATCTTAGAAATCACAAATTTAAGAACAAGATCAGGTGGTGGTGTTATGTCTTCTGATAATTTATATTACTTTAAAAATGGGGGCTTCCCTGGTGGCGCAGTGGTTGAGAGTCTGCCTGCCGATGCAGGGGACATGGGTTCGTGCCCCTGTCCGGGAAGACCCCACATGCCGCGGAGCGGCTGGGCCCGTGAGCCATGGCCGCTGAGCCTGCGCGTCCGGAGCCTGTGCTCCGCAATGGGAGAGGCCACAACAGTGAGAGGCCCGCGTACCGCAAAAAAAAAAAAAAAAAAAAAAAATGAACACAGTGAACATAACCAAATTCCAAAAGTCTTTTTTTTTGTGGATGCAATGTTTTCAGTTTTGATAAAATAGTTATACATACGTATATGTTATAGATAAATGGGAATGGATGGATGGATAGATACATACATACATAGATAGAAAGGTGGCTCCATGATTTCAAGGATATTGCTTGTATGGATAGATACATAGATAGAAAGGTAGCTCCATGATTTCAAGGATATCGTTTGTTATTATTATAACAAACACTTAGAACAATGTCTGGAACACACGACATGTATAAGAAATATTTTCTTTGATAAAAAATCCTAGTTTCCCATTAAAGAAATAAATTATATACTGTTCTTAACTGTATCCCCTTTATTTAAAAACACTATCATGGCAGCTGGATTAGATAATTTTGTGTTAAAAATACATAAAAAGGGGTCATTCTGTGTATTTCCAATTTGCAAAAGGTAATTTTTTTGGTGGGGAAACTGAATAAGACATTTTACGGAGTAGAAACAAGGAAATGTTATCCTAATGTCAGTTTGCCAATTTTTCTAGACTTGTAAGTTAATGAATCTTTGAAACATATACTATTTGGGCTGAAAATGTAATATTATCTACAAGACCTATAGAAATAGAAGCACAATTTCTGTTCTTTTGTTTCTGAGTCCAGAATCCAAATGCTGTTAGTAAATAAAGCCTTATATTTAAGTTTTGGAGGCAAGGTAAATATTGTAATAGGAAAGCTTTGACATTTTAAAAGATGGAATTCCAAGATAGCAAACAAACATTCTAATTTTTCTTGGGGGTCGTGTATGTACGCATGTGCTTGCATTATTTACAAAAAAATGAGCTGGTAATCACCTTACATATTTATTTGCATTTAATATTGATTTATATTGTTTCTCAATAGATTTTCTTCATCTTCCTCTTATTTTGGTTTAGAGAAGAAACATTTCAGTGTGAATGAACAAATCTGCGCTTTTCTATGTAGTTTATATATTTCTAAATCCTTTCTTATTTTCATGAATGAGATTATAAAATATGACACCATCCTGTGATTGTTTATTTTTTCATTGTACAGTGGGAAAAGTATATTGAAACCAAATTTCACCAACCTCATGAATGAAAAACCACATTTTACATTAAATCTTATCTAACTGCTATTTTATAGTATAGCTAAGTAACTCACAATCACAGTCATAGTGGAGCTACACTTTTAAGAGAATTCTTAATGCAGCTATCTAGAACACTTTTAAATGTTCTGTTTTCAGACATATAGAAATATACACACACATGTGGTCATTACTTCTATTCTTTTAACATATAAAAGTTAAGTAGAATTTGGTGAAAATAACTGACTGAGAGGAAGCAAGTAAAAGATATAGACTTAACTAAAGATCTTTATATATGTAGTATATATATAACTTAAGATGGATTAATATAATTTATCATTCATATTTTTGTCTTACATGGTATTCTGATTTACTTATATCCTCTAAATACTACTCTATATATTATCCTCATCATTTTTTTTTATAATATCTTAGTTCACTGCTAGATCTTTACATAGAAATATGCTTCAGAATGTGAAAGCAGGGCATTTTATCTGTTTAAGGGAATATCTCCCCATTTTTGTACCCACAGTGATTTCTAAAGACAAGAGAAATGGCCTTGATTTCAAGGGTAAGTGTCTAACTCTTCACAATGAAATATTGGCTATATTCCCTGTGCTGTATATTACATCCTTTTAACTTATTTTATACCTTGTACTTTGTACCTCTTAATCCCCTTCACCTATCTTGCCCACCCCTTGCACTCATTCTCATCTTTGGTTAACCACCAGTTTGTTCTCTGTATCTGTGGGTCTGTTTCTGTTTGTGATATTCATTTGTATTGTTTTTTTAGATTCCACATATAAGTGAAAATATACACCATTTGTCTTTCTCTGTCTGACTTATTTCACTAAGCATACTATCCTCCAGATCCATCCATGTTGTCATAAATGGCAAAATGCCATTCTTTATATATGGTTGAGTAATACTCCATTGTGTGTGTGTGTGTGTGTGTGTGTATCACACCTTTATCCATTTATCTGTTGATGGACACTTAGGTTGCTTCCATATCTTGGCCATTGCAAATAATGCTGCTATGAACATTGGGGCACATATGTCTTTTTGAATTACTGTTTTCATTTTCTTTGGATAGATACCCAGAAATAGAATTGCTGGATTATCAAGGAAACACAAATCAGAACCACAATGAGATATCAACAAATACGTGTCAGAATGCCTACTGTCAAAAAGACAAGAAATAATAAGTGTTGGCAAGGATGTGGAGAAAAAGAAACCTAGTACACTGTTGCTGGGAATGTAAATTGGTGAAGCCCCCATGGAAAACAGTATGGAGTTTCCTCAAAAAATTAAAAAAGGATTTTTTTTTTTTTTTTTTTTTTGCTTTTTAAAACACAAACGTTTACATACCGACACCCAGCCCTACATTCCTTATTCCAGGATCATGTAAAAGTTTTTCCTCTTTAAAACAAATTTATCCCATTTGCTCTGATTTTCCCTAGCTTTTCTGGAGTCTAAATTTGGCCATGAAGCTTATTTTCTCTCTTCATAGATTTTCTAAGTTTCTTTTTGTACTGGCTTCTTCAATGCTGCCTAGAAAATGTATACTTAAGTCTTAGAATTATAAAACCCAAACTTTGCTAGACAGATATTACCTTCTTCTACAATTTCATTTTTTTTTATCTTCCTTTCTTGCAAAACTCTTGGGCTAAATATTCTCTAGTTACTAATTACTATGTCCAATTCCTCAATTACCGTTTATGTTAATTTAATAAATGTTTCTGTAAGTCATCCTATGGGCTGAGCACTGCTTGAAGCAGCACTGTATTTTTAATACAGTATTGTACTTTAAGCACATTATATGTGTGTGTAACTCAATCCATCTGTTCTTAAATACCATGGAAACATTTATCTCTGATTATAAAAGTATGATTTGCTCATTCCAGAAAATCTTGGAAAACAGAAAAAAACATGTAAACACAAAAGTTATCCACAATCTCAAACGTCAGAAATACTGATAACATTTTGCTCGATTTTGCAGTTTTGCAATTGTCTGTGTGTATGCATAGGTTCATTTTGTGTACTTATAATGTGTGTATATATTTAGATGATCATAAGAGCTAAAAATTATATACTCTCTGTTATGCATTGTTCTAAGTAGAATTCACCCCTCTAATCTCAACATCAACCATGTATTTATTTTCACCATTTCACAAAGGAGGAAATTGAGGAAAAGAGAGGTTAAATAATTTGCTTATTAAATGGCAAAACTGTGATTCATATTCAGGCAGCATGACTCTGGAGTCCAAACTCATATATATAATGTCTATTCTACACAACCTCTCTCTGGGGACACACACACACACACACACACACACACACACACACACACACACACACTCTCTCTCTCTCTCTCTCTCTTTCTCTCTCTTTCTCTCTCTCTGTCTCATACATATGCTAAATATATACCTATATGTTAATTACATGATTATGTATATAGTATAACCACAATTATGATGTCTATGTGGATTTGACCCTGCTTTTTATTCAAAATTATGTTTTAAATATTTTGCTATTTAAAATTATTAAAACACCATTTTAATGGATTCATAATATTCTAACGTATGATTATATTATTTGAAGTTATTTTCTATTGTTAAACATTTTTCTCCTTTCAGATCTTTAAATATTGTACATATTAATGCAATAAACATCTATGGATATAAATTTCTGCTCTAATTTTTCATTATTAAGAATACTCTAGAGACAGAGGAGACAGATACAGTCACTGATGTTTGGGTGTGTTAGTGAGTCAATATGTGTGTGGGGGGGTGGCAAGGCATCCAAAAATAGATGCAAATGTGAATAAGATTCCATGCTATTTTGACAGGAAGTATCAGGATACTGTATAGACAATAGTGTGAGAGTAGAAGCTACTTTATGGTTTCTATTATTTGCAATAATATAAAAATATCATAGCTAAGAACTATAGTTTGGCCAGGAAATCTAAAGGGCTTCTAAAAATTCCTTCCGGGGATCTTTGTTTGGAAAGGAAAAATGACCATCCATATGAATAATTTGATAGATGTATTCATTCAAGTAATCCTAGCCTCACTGCTAATTTTGTTTTCTTCCACAAATCACTTGGCTTCACTGAAGGCCGAGGCCAAATTAGCTGCATATTATTCAACCTCTCTTGCTTTTAATGTAGTGAATTTCTTCCCTTTCATTTTCTTACTCTGTGCTTGGGTTTTTGGTAAAATATTCTACTGCTTTTCACTTTAAATCGTTTCAACACCATGGATAGTTTATGCACTTTGGTGTGACTCCAAGTCGTCACTGAAGTAAGATTGCCGGGGACGAGTAGACCTTGAGGCTAACCTGATTTTTGTGGCTCACTGCATCCTTATTTCTTCCCAGGCACTGCCTCAAGGCCAACTGGATTTGGAATGATATACTTACATAATTCTGATTTAATTTTTCTTATGGGAAATTATGCAAGTTCAGGAGCTCTACACCCTTTTACTGAAATAATTATTTTCAAATTCCATGACAGTGTTTTCACAATTCAAGGGAAGTAAAACATTCATTGCAAGACTAATGTCCACCACTAAAAACTTTTTTGAAAAGGGATGTTTAATTTTTTTCTTCATATGCTTCTTTTTTTGTAAAGAGAAATGGTGTTTATGTTCAGAATCATGTAGCAAGAAACTATTCCCGATTCTTACATACTAAGCTTGCAAAGGAAATGATGCTTTATCTATTTCCTTAAGTATATTACTGCAGTTAGACCTTCTGATAGCTTTTTATTATGGGTGAGAATCTGCTCAATGTGTTTTAATGTCTTCAGAAGGGAAGCTCCCATCTGTAAGGAAATTACATTGTGTCATGACTGAGCATACAGAAATTATTTTTCAGAGAAAAATAGAACGACAGAACTACAAAAAGAATTCATGTATTCTGGATCAAACCAAAGGAAGGGGTAACTTGTGGATGTCCCATTAGAACAGAGGACTTCATTGTTAATCTTTATAAACCCACTTGCTCAGCCTTCCAGAATCATGCTAATTACTACTCATCCCTTTCCTAGTTTTATTTCCTTTGTCCAAAATATATAGCCTTAACATCAGAAATACTTAAATATATCTTGTATCAAAAGATACTATTTATTTAGTGTTAAAACAAATTCTAGCAACAATGAGTTTTCTTCAATCTAAAGTGAAAATTAGTAAAGAATCAAGGTAAAATTGAAATTGATAAAACATTAATATCATTAAAAATACATCATTTTTCCCCTTTCTTGTTTGTTTCTGTCCTGGGGGGCTGGGAAGACCAGTTAGCATAAATTGTATCCTATCCCATTTTCCTTCTGCTTTCATTTCTGAAAATATGTTCAACAGTCCCACCTCCATGTCTGTTTTAATCTGTTCAGGCTGCTATAACAAATTACCACAGACTGGGTGGCTTATAAACCAAAAAAAAAAAAAAATTGTCACAGTTCTGGAGGCTGGAAGTCAAAGATGAAGGTGCCCACATGGTCAGGGGAAGGCTGTCTTTCAATGACAGACTTCCTTTTATATCCTCATGGAGTGGATGGGGCTGGGAGCAATGTGGAGTCTCTTTTATGAGGGCACTAATCCCACTCATGAGGGCTCCACCCTCCTGCCCTAATCACCTCCCAAAGGCCCTATCTTCTAATACATCACAATGGGCCTTAGAATTCCAGCATGTGGGGCTTCCCTGGTGGCGCAGTGGTTGAGAGTCTGATGCAGGAGACACAGGTTCGTGTCCCGGTCTGGGAAGATCCCACATGCCACAGAGCAGCTGGGCCTGTGAGCCATGGCTGCTGAGCCTGTGCGTCCAGAGCCTGTGCTCCAGAACGGGAGAGGCCACAACATTGAGAGGCCCATGTACCGCAAAAAAAAAAAAAAAAAAAAGAATTCCAGCATGTGAGTTTTGGGGGCCACAAACATTCAGACCATAGCAATATCTTCCCTAAATCCAACATTCCTTGTTCTACTCCTGTCTTACCTCTCAGCACCAGCATTAAACAGAGTGGTATCAAAGAGTCTGCAAAATGCCAATTAAGGTTTGAGCTCAACATAACCATCATTTGAGGTCCAAACAAGAGATGCCAAAAGTGTAGGTGAACAAACTCCTGCCATGTTCTGACACCACTGCCTCTGCATTTATGCATTTCTTCTCTCAATGCAGCTAGAACTCACAGCACCTCTGTTGCAGGGTCCCAGGCACATCTTCTGACTATTAGCTTTACTCCTGCCTGTATGACGTATTCAGAAGTTCAAGTTGTCTGTTGTATGTATGCATAAGATTATGTTTTGTTCTGATGCATGATTTTAGAGAGAGCTAAAATCCAAAGATAAATATATTTATCTACAAAATAGATAATTATAAGCTAATCTGTGCAGCAGTGTCCTGTAGGTTATTTGTGCCAGATTCCCTGTGGGAGAATGTTTTCTAGATGGGATATTAGTTGTTCCTGTGAGTGCAAACATGCTAAAGCTATAGCAAAATTTAGTTTTGCCTTGACTCATGAAGGCAATAAAGGAAAGAAATTATATTTCTGTCTACTTTGTTATTATTTTGGCTTCTTATGTGCATTAACAATCATTTTTCTTTTATTTTAGGTGATGCCTTTGGCTAGAAGACTGTCATCTTGCAAAGTTTAGAAGTGGAATAGAAAAGCTTAAATACTGTCCATTTTGTGATTGTTACCCTGGTTCTGTTTTTGTCTCTGCCCTATGGAATTGCTACCTTTCCAACTTCACTATTTGTAGATCATGAGTGTCAAATAATGTTCCCCTATGCAAAGATTTTTCTCTTTTAAGATAACCTAAGAATTCAGGTGAAGTTATGTTCAACTGTCGAGAGCTTTTCTGTATGTTTAATGATTTATATTAGTATCTCAATAATTAACTTTATTGTTATTATCTCATTTTCTATCCTGTTTTATGAAGGGTACCATGGCTCTATCCTATTGAATTTTTTTGTTTTGTTTTGTTTTTGTTTTTTTGCGGTACGCGGGCCTCCCACTGTTGTGGCCTCTCCCGTTGCGGAGCACAGGCTCCAGACGCGCAGGCTCAGCGGCCATGGCTCACGGGCCCAGCCGCTCCGCGGCATGTGGGATCTTCCCGGACCGGGGCGCGAACCCGTGTTCCCTGCATCAGCAGGCGGACTCCCAACCACTGCGCCACCAGGGAAGCCCCCCAACTGAATTATTTTAATCATCTTATTCTGCTTGGAAAAGCAGGTATTATGTCCTATATCATGTGGCATATCACATTTATATATTTAAATGACTTTAAGGCTGTTCATATATTGCTTTGAAAGCAGAGTACGGTTGACTTGGTATTTGATTATATACGTGTGTATTGTTTACCCAATGGATAATCATGGCTTCCATTTCTCTGCCTTCCCACTAGATCACTTAATGATGAGTTGAGGTGACCCAAAGGTGTTTCTGGAAGTTGTCTCCAGCTACACATGCCAAATACAAGCATAAAGCTCACTGTATATTTATAAGTATTCTACTAGAAAGACTCACAAAAAATGTATTTATATGCCAAGGCTTGGGAACAAGGTTTCATACTAAGAATTTGCCTGGTAACCTAGTTAGTCCTCTGTATGCTTTTCACACCTACCATAGGCATGAAATGCCTATGCAGCAAGGTGACTTCATTATATAACAATACCACTTTGCAACAGACTTTAAAAATAGGCATCCTTATTTAACTCCTTCTGTGTGCTGTCCACTGCACTTGGTGAGTTTCCTGGGGTACGGTTATTATCTATGTTATGTAGACAAACAAATCAAGGTTCACACATGTACTGGAACTTGTCCAGTTATAGATGGGTAGAACATCGTGGGCCCGACTTTCAAGCACATTTCTACCAGACCCTATGGCTCATTTTATACTCATTTTGTTGCACTACAACCCTGGGCCCTAGTATAAAGACTCTGCCACGTGAGGAAGAATAGTGGGAAATCTGATGCTCAGTTTTATTTTTATGAGAGGTATCCCTGTGACAATGTAGCCACTGAATTAAGGAAATCTACTTTTGATTCAGAATATTTTCTCAGAGTTGCAAACAACCTGTCATCCCTCAATTAAAATTAGACTTAGCTTCTCACCTATGATTTTGTTTACCTTGCTTGTAAACCTACAAAATACATTTAATATTTAAAAATACAAAAATGTATATGGTCTTTTGGGCTTCCCTGGCAGTGCAGTGGTTAAGAATCTGCCTGCCAATGCAAGGAACATGGGTTCGAGCCCTGGCCTGGGAAGATCCCACGTGCCACGGAGCAACTAAGCCCGTGAGCCACAACTACTGAGCCTGAGCTCTAGAGCCCGCAAGCCACAACTACTGAGCCCACATGCCACAACTACTGAAGCCTGCGTGCCTAGAGCTCGTGCTCCACAACAAGAGCAGCCACGACAATGAGAAGCCCTAGCACCGCAATGAAGAGCTCCCCACTCACCGCAACTAGAGAAAGCCCACACACAGCAACGAAGACCCAACACAGCCAAAAATAAATAAATAAATAAATGATTTATTTTTTTTAAAAATGTATAGTCTTTCGACATTAAGGTTGCATAATGATTTTCTTCCTTGAAATTTTAACTGTTAAAATACAAACAGGCTTATGATTAGTAATTTTAAGAGATGGTATTTTATCCTTTACATTGTGAATCCTTGATGGTTTGCATTAATTTATGCATTTAATGTTTATTTTTGAAATTTCACATATTTTTATATATGATCTACTTAAAAGCATAAAGTTTTATCAAGGAAGTTACACTATAGATTTTTTAAAATAAAACAGCAAAATAATTAAATTATATGCAGTTTATATGCAGTTTAAGTTTTTCTTGCAAAAGGAATTTGGAAGTCAATGGGTTTTGGCCAGAGAAGTTTTGAATTATTATTGATAAAAATTATGAATAACTTTATTAGTTGTGGTATTATTGAGCACTTTTTAAGGACCATAAACCGAAGATTGGCTTGCTTATTCAAAATTTGACCACCTGACATTTTTTCTTCAGTAGTATAATACCAAAATATATATCAACATTCTTTTCCATTGGCCAAATATAAATCCTCCCTTTCTTGTGGCAAAGAGTGACCTGCTATTTTCGATGCCAACATGAAGTCCCTCTCAATGTTATCAACACACTCACACACATTTTAAAACAAACAAACAAAAACTAACCTTGAAAGGTTTAATTTTATAAGCCACCATTCCATACTCACTTCTGTTTGGAAATGTTAAGAACTCTTAACAATTAAGTCATTTGTATTGTTGAGACTGTGATTTCATCAGTCTTGTTCTGTGACATACACATTGTCATTTTCAGCACTATTGGTGGTATTGCTAACCAAGAATTTTTAATCACATTCGTACTTCCTCCAGCAAAGAAACAATGGGGCTTTGAGGGATGGTGTTTATGTTATGTGACCGTTTTAAGGGTCATAGTTCCAAAAAACGAATCTGAGTCACCGTCTTTATGCTCATGAAACAAATAAAAATTTTTCTAATAGTCTCACAACTGTATCACATTTTCTCTAATAAACTGAGGATGTAAAGCAAGCATAGATTTGGGAGTCCAACACAGCTATTTATTACTTAGAAGATGTATGATTTTGAGAAGTTATTCTTAGCTCCTGCTTCTGTATCTGTAATATGAATATTATATCTATTATATCGAATTATTTTGACAGTGAAATGTGTAAAAATATATAAAATTTAGCATAATTGTTAGGACATTGAAGGAACCCAGTACATTTTAGTTTGCTGTTGATTACTTTGAGGAAAAGAATCGCTCTTATATCTCAGCCAAGAGCTGGTGAAAATATTTGAAATATTCTGTACAGTTATGATAGATAATATTCTTTAGGGTTTTGACTTTTAGAATATGCCTGTATAGACAGGAATAAAGACACAGACGTAGAGAATGGACTTGAGGACACGGGGAGGAGGAAGGGTAAGCTGGGATGAAGTGAGAGCGTGGCACTGACATATATACGCTACCAAATGTAAAACAGATAGCTAGTGGGAAGCAGCTGCATAGCACAGGGAGATCAGCTCAGTGCTTTTTGACCACCTAGAGGGGTGGGTAGGGAGGGTGGGAGGGAGATGCAAGAGGGAGGGGATATGGGGATATATGTATGCATATAGCTGATTCACTTTGTTACATAGCAGAAACTAACACAAACTTGTAAAGCAATTATACTCCAATAAAGATGTTAAAAAAAGAAAATAAAAGAATATGCCTGTATAAATGTATTTTAAAGCATGGTCTCTTATTGAATTTAATCCTATATTTATAAACAGTGTTTCTATATTTAAAATCAGCTACTGATAATGATCTGGCCAAACCACTGACTCATATATGCAGGCTTAATTTTTAATTCTACAAAAGGGAGGAACGTATACAGGGAGATAAAATAAAATAGGAGTCTTGCTTACACGACTCATATAGCCAAGAGATACTAAGTCTTCTATATTGACAAAAGAATCAACATAGTTGATATAAGACAGTTAAGAATTAAAATCAAATTTGCATGATCGTTCTCTCTCTAGCTACTATGTGACCTATTATAGCTTTTCACAGCAGAAAATCAAAAAGTATGAAGCAAAATTATTTGAGTTTGCCAGGTGCATTCTTGCTGAATCAGCCTATTTGGTATGATGCCAATTTCTACTGTTTCTCACTGAGGAAAAATATGCCTAAATAAAATGTTAGTAATGTTTAAAAGGAAAAAACAGCCCTCATCATCTAAACTCCAAAGTTATGACTAAGAAAAGATTTTGCCACAAAAATAAATAAGAAAAAAGAAATGTTAACTTTAAATAAGTATACAACATTGAAATTACAGGATCATTTTTAACCCAAAGAGCTTATTATGGAATTGCTGTATGCTGACAATACAAAAATAAATAAAACACATTCTCTGTAGAGAAAGTGTTCAGGAAAGCTACATAATGAAAGTGACAACTGGCTAGTCTTTGGGGATGAAGGGGCAATCACCAGGTAAGCAGGGTTGGGAAAGGCCTTTGAAGTACAGGAAGTACTTCAATTTGTTGGAAAAAGTACATGGAATCATGGAAAGATCTTAGACTGAGAAGTCAGAGTAGACATATGCTTTGGCGATTAGATCATTTAGTTTCCTCATCTACAAAACTGGGTTAATAATAGTTGTCCATGCAGCCACTAGTAAGTAATAGCCAATAGTGTAAAAATCATCTTGGATATTAGACAGATCTAGTGAACTGAAGTGTTAGCAGGAGATTTGGTGCCCTGTGTCCTATCAATCAACATGTGTATTCCCTATTAGATAACTATTTTTAAGGAGAAGAAAATATTTTGGAGAAAGTCTGACCTGAGTTTGAGACCGGCCCCTGCCTCCTCCTTGGCTTGTGTGACCTCGATTCCTCACCCTAAAAGTGGGAAATAGTTTGGCCCATTGTCCCTTTTCAATAAATGTTAGTTCTTGTTGTTAGTATTTAAATAATTATATTATCCTAGTGTATAATTGACAGACATGCATCAATTCTGTTCCTAGTTGACTCTGAGAGCTTGTGCCCCATTCTCACATGTGACCTAAATAGCGAAGGTGGCTTATCCAAAAAACTTGGAAACATGCTGTCTGGAATCACGAATTTAAAATTATCATCAATAGTGTCACGGTGCCGTAGAACTATATTCAAGACACTCACTTGAAGCACTCAAGGGGCTCCTTTGCTGGTAGAAAAGAGGAGTTATACAGGTGTATAAATTTCATTCACATTCAAGCAACTCTGCCACAAGGCAGAATGAGAAGAGGTATCACAGAGAAATAGGTTATTGTGTGGCAAATCTATGGAATATGTGTTGTGGGAATTCAGAGACAGGATGATCTAGGTGGAATGGATAGTTTTGGACAGGATCTGTGGAGAAGGTGAGATGGGGCTGGGCACTTAAGTGTCAAAAAGTTTTGGGTAAATGAAAAGATGGGACCTTTAGCAAAGAGAAGAGGAGAGAATGCAGAAGCATGACAAGGGGACAAGAGATAGTTTCAATGTGATGTTGGAGGAATAGTAGGGCATGCGGTTGGATGGATAGAAAATTAAAGGCATATGGTGGAGGTCACAGATCATTCTGCTTCTATGTTTGGGCTAGGCATCTCTCCAGAGGCTTCTGGGAAAAGAAGAAGGGATGCTTCCTCCCCAAATAGGCAGGCTGGAATGGTTTGCAGTTCTAAGCTACCCTAACGGTAATACGTTAGAATGTTCATCAGTTCTGGAAGTTGCCACCAAGTTCTTTCAGATTTGGGAGCTGTTCTGTACAAGACTCTGAGGTGTTCTTCTAGGTATCTCCAGAAGATACTTCCTGTTTGTTCAAGTCTAAAGCTGTTCAGCTGCAAAAATACAGACCCTATTAGCTCTCTTAGAGAAAATGAAAGTATTGTATCAATCCGAAATTAGATTTGAAGAGGAAAACATAATATAAAATGATTTTAGAATAAAATGTATCTCAAACTAATGCTTAGAAATGTTTCCCATTTAATTTTTATGGCTTGAGAAAGCTACCAGTTTCAAGTGTAAAATATTTATTAAGGTATTTCTTCATTTTTGTTCATTTCACCCAAGATAAGGATTCTCAGATTTGTTTTTCATGGTCTGGCCCATGGAGAGTAAAAAGAGCAGAAGCAGTGGCCTTCACCTTTTGTTACTGAGTGGAATGGAGAGAAGAAAGATTAATGCCAGGTCTGTCCCAGAGAAACAGTTCAGGGGTCAATTAACCAATTCTGATTGTAAGAGAGAGACAGAGACCCCAAGACCATGAGAACACAGACCACACATCTTGCTCATCACAGTTTATCCAATGATAAGCAGGATGCCTGGTCATTAAAAAGCAACAATAAAGAGAGGGCGTGGCAAAAGTGGAAGAGTAATCATAATCTCAACTGATCTCTGAAAGTATAATGTGTCTATTGAATATGGAGTTTGCCCAACAGGCTGGTCAGATTAAGTTCCCTGTTCCATGGGAAATAAAACAAGTGCAAAGAGGAAGAAGTGCGTTGAGTATGACTCAGAATGTCTCCCCTAACGTATATATTACACATGTTTACAAAAGAAGAAACTCATACTTAGAAAGATCACCTAAATTCATGATATCATATTTATTATGTGTTTAGAAAAGTGCCTGTCACAGAGGAATCCCTCAAAACTTTTAAAAAGTCATTCTGTAGAGCTAATGTTCTGGGCTTAGGTTTTTACCAGAGTCAGTGTCCTTCCATCAATGTCTGCTGCCTCCCTCTCAGGAATCGAAATATAAATGATGTCTCTGAACACAAAATGCTCTGGATTCTAGACTTCAAAATTAGATATCTGACTTCTAAAGCCAAAGACACTTTCAATGTTCTAATTAGTATGTTTCATTACTAGGAACCCTTAGAACACACACATACACTTTATTTTATTGGCATCATCTGAATTGTTTGAGCAGATTCACCAGAATAAGGGGTAAATGATTGTGTGGATATATATTCCACACAGCATTGGAGGCTCTGGCATGTTTAGCTAGCTCATGCCTTTTGGCACTTGGGGATACACACAAAAAAGATATTAAGTTCTTTCATTTTTAAACAATACTAAAGTAGGACTTTGGTATTCTAAAAATGATATGTACTATTTTATGCAAATGTCACCTTTTTGATAAAAGTGTCCGTGCATAATTCTCCCACTTGCTTTAAATGTGGTGTCCTAATTGATAGCTTTCTGAAGTTAAATAAGTGTCAAATAGAGAATCTGTTATCACCAGGCAATTACGTTCGGTTAATAACCTGGCTGTATTTTTCGTTCACATAGGACATCTTTGTAAAAGCCCAAGCATTAATGGATTTTATTCAAAGTGACAAAGGAAATATTAAAATTGCAATACAATTTCCTTTATCTTCTCTTATCTAAATGGGGAAGGTATCCACATCATGGCATTAACTCACCCAGAGAAGAGAAAGTTAAGGTACTATTATTTCTGCAGAATGACTTTTCCACTGCAGTATTTGCTTGGCTCAGAAGCATAATTTGGCTACAGACATGTTGTTTAAACTATATGGAGCTGGACATCAGCAGGAAACCCAGTTTTTGAACATAGACAATGAACTTGCACAATCTCCCTTTACTCATTATGTTTATCTTCCAATATTGGAATCAAGATGTTGCCAGTGCTTTTTATATATCTTTTCCTAATTTCCCAAATACATATTTTCTATTCTCCCAGCTAGAGTAAATAGTTTTTAAAAAGTTGGTAAAGCTGACACTAAATAAATAAATGAATATATATATATATATAAATTCTTTCAACACTTAAAATCTAGTTCTTATAAAACATTTGTAAAATGTCAATTTTAATAGTTACTCATTCCAATTTAGAGGTTAAAACAGATGAATTGATGGCACTAAGAAAATAATAGATATCTAATTCAACAGCATCTCTTATAATAAAAAAACACATTATATGTAGCAGACTTTTCCTGAGAAATACAAATTAACAATTAAGTAAGTAAACAAACTCAATTAAATCTGTGCTTTAATGTCCTGCTCAATACATATTTGGTAATCAACCTGGGATTCTGCAGTTTGGATAAAAGAGACAGAATTAGCTCAGAAAACATCTATTAGACACTTACTAATAGATGTGGGAAGCATCTGATTTAAGAGTAATTCATAATACGTTCCATTCATTCATTCATCCTGCTATTAACTGTTGTGAGACTGCAATAAGCCAAGATTTTTTTCTAGACACTAGGGAACGAACAGTGAACAAATAGTGACAAATTTTGATGCTTTTGGAGCTCATATTCTAGAGGAATAAGAAGACATATAATCTTACACTTTCAGTAAAATGTGATAGAAATCTGCACAGAACGCCTGAACTTGTGTGTTTGGGGTTATAATCAGGATGTTTGTAAATACAGTTGAACAACGCACAGTTTAGGGACACCAACCATCCACTGAGTTAAATCATGTATAACTTATAATTGGCCCTCCACATCAGCAGATTCAGCCAACGACCGATCATGCAGTACTGTAGCACTTACTACTGGAAAAAAAATCTGTATAATTGGAGCCATGTAGCTCAAACTCATGTCATTCAAGGGTCAACTGTGTAACACCGTACCTTTTCTATTACTAAACCCTCTCTTCCAAACCCAGCTCTGTAAACTGCTTAGCTGCAAAGAACATTCTTCCCAGAGATTTAATTAAACAAAATCATTATCATTTTGTAACAATCACCATGTATTTGGACGTAAGCTGAATCAACAAATGAAGTATAACCTTAAGGAAGTTTATTTTATCCTTTGTATTTCAATATCTTCTATCTTACATAAATATGTTTAAAATAAATCAAATTAAGGAATAGAAGCCAGTAAGAGGAGTTTACAAAGTACACACCTATGGGTGCACATGACAGAAGAGAGAATTAATGATTTGGGGGTTATCTTCCTCAGGTTATATCCTTTTTTAATAATAAGTACAAATTAATAATAACCATAATATTAATCATTCTCTTTTTAAGACGTTTCCTTCATTCTCTTGTAATAGATATTGGATCCTTTAAACTTCATTGCTGTTTCAACATGTCCAATAATATATAAATTAATATGAAATTAAATCATGTTGCTCAAATTTAAATTATAGTTTAAACAATGTTATTTAACATTTAAGATATCTGATATTTGGCAAAAAAATGTTGAATTTAATAGAACCTGATTTTTATATCTAGAGATAAACGTTATGAATTCACCTTACATTCTTCTGGGAATAAAACTATACACATGAAGAACTGGAAGAATACTGTAAATATTTCAATTATTTGCACTTATTACCATGTTTCTTTATATCCTGATGTAAGAGAATATATTTTCCCTCAGTTCTCCAGTTTCCAGATTAAATAAATGACCAACACCAAAATCCAAACTTATATTGCAATGCCCACTAAGCACACACATGTGCCTTTGATTCTGAATATACATAATGCTCCTAAATCAACATTTTCCGACTTGACTCTGTTACATCCTTAATAATAATCTCCACATAACTGATGTGATTTGGCTATAAAAAGCTATTCAGAAAAAGGAGAGGAGGAGCTTCAAGATGGTGGAAGAGTGAGACGTGGAGATCACCTTCCTCCCCACAGATACACCAGAAATACATCTACATGTAGAACAGCTCCTACAGAACACCTACTGAACGCTGGCAGAAGACCTCAGACCTCCCAAAAGGCAAGAAACTCCCCATGTACCTGGGTAGGGAAAAAGAAAAAAGAACAAACAGAGACAAAAGGATAGGGACGGGACCTGCACCAGTGGGAGGAAAGGTTTCCACACACTAGGAAGCCCCTTCGTGGGCAGAGACTGCGGGTGGCAGAGGGGGAAAGCTTCGGAGCCGCGGAGGACAGCACAGCAACAGGGGTGCAGAGGGCAAAGCGGGGAGATTCCCGCACAGAGGGTCGGTGCCGACCGGCACTCACCAGCCTGAAAGGCTTGTCTGCTCACCCACCAGGGCGGGCGGGGCTGGGAGCTGAGGCTCAGGCTTAGGTCGGAGCGCAGGGAGAGGACTGGGGTTGGCGGCATGAACACAGCCTGAAGGGGCTAGTGCACCACGGCTGGCCAGGAGGGAGTCCGGGGAAAAAAGTATGGAGCTGCTGAAGAGGCAAGAGACTTTTTTTTCCCTCTTTGTTTCCTGGTGCGCGAGGAGAGAGGATTCAGAGCGCTGCTTAAAGGAGCTCCAGAGACGGGCGCGAGCCGCAGCTAAAAGCGCAGATCCCAGAGATGGGCATGAGACGCTAAGGCTGCTGCTGC
>NW_021703765.1:7842351-7989838 GCF_005190385.1 Monodon monoceros | reverse complement strand
TCTTTCTTTTCTTTCTTTCTTTTCTTTCTTTCTTTTCTTTCTTTCTTATTCTGAGCCGTCCGGATGACAGGGTCTTTGTGCTCCTGCTGGGAGTCAGGTCTGTGCCTCTGAGGTGGGAGAGCCAAGTTCAGGACATTGGTCCACGAGAGATGTCCCAGCCTCATGTAATATCAAACAGCAAAAATCTCCCAGAGATCTCCATCTCAATGCCAAAACCCAGCTCCACTCAACGACCAGCAAGCTACAGTGCTGGACACCCTATGCCAAACAACTAGCAAGACGGGAACACAACCCCACCCATTAGCAGAGAGGCTGCCTAAAATCATAATAAGGTTACAGACACCCCAAAACACACCACCAGACGTGGACCTGCCCACCAGAAAGACAAGATCCAGCCTCACCCACCAGAACACAGGCACTACTCTCCTCTATCAAGAAGCCTACACAACCCACTGAACCAACCTTAGCCACTGGGGACAGACACCAAAAACAATGGGAACTACGAACCTGCAGCCTGCCAAAAGGAGACCCCAAACACAGTAAGATAAGCAAAATGAGAAGACAGAAAACACACATCAGATGAAGGAGCAAGGTAAAAACCCACCAGACCTGACAAATGAAGAGGAAATAGGCACTCTACCTGAAAAAGAATTCAGAATAATGATAGTAAAGATGATCCAAAATCTTGGAAATAGAATGGAGAAAACACCAGAAACGTTTAACAAGGACCTAGAAGAACTAAAGAGCAAACAAACAATGGTGAACACACACAATAAGTGAAATTAAAAATTCTGTAGAAGGAATCAATAGCAGAATAACTGAGGAAGAAGAATGGATAAGTGACCTGGAAGATAAAAGAGTGGAAATTACTGCAGAGCAGAAAAAGGAAAAAACAATGAAAGAACTAAGGACAGGCTCAGAGACCTCTGGGACAACATTAAATGCACCAACAATCAAATTATAGAGGTCCCACAAGAAGAAAAGAAAAAGAAAGGGACTGAGAAAATATTTGAAGAGATTATAGTTGAAAACTTCCTAAATATGGAAAAGGAAATAGTTAATCAAGTCCAGGAAGCACAGAGAGTCCCATACAGGATAAACTCAGGAGAAACACGCAAAGATACATATTAATCAAACTCTCAAAAATTAAATACAAAGAAAAACTATTAAAAGCAACAAGGGAAAAACAACAAATAACATAAAAGGGAATCCCCATAGGGTTAACAGCTGATCTTTCAGCAGAAACTCTGCAAGCCAGAAGGGAGTGGCAGGACATATTTAAGGTGATGAAAGGGAAAAACCTACAACCAAGATTCCTCTACCCAGCAAGGATCTCACTCAGGTTTGACGGAGAAATTAAACACTTTACAGACAAGCAAAAGCTAAGAGAATTCAGCACCACCACACCAGCTTTGCAACAAATGCTAAAGGAACTTCTCTAGGCAAGAAACACAAGAGAAGGAAAAGACCTACAATAACAAACCCAAAACAATTAAGAAAATGGTAATAGGTACATACATATCGATAATTACCTTAAATGTAAATGGATTAAATGTTCCAACCAAAAGACATACACTGGCTGAATGGATACAAAAACAAGACCTGTATATATGCTGTCTACAAGAGACACACTTCAGACCTAGGGACACATACAGACTGAAAGTGAGGGGATGGAAAATGATATTCCATGCAAATGGAAATCAAAAGAAAGCCAGAGTAGCAATTCTCATATCAGAAAAAATAGACTTTAAAACAAAGACTATTACAAGAGACAAAGAAGGACACTACATAATGATCAAGGGATCAACCCAGGAAGAAGACACAACAATTGTAAATATTTAGGCATCCAACATAGGAGCACCTCAACACATAAAGCAAATACTAACAGCCATAAAAGGGAAAATTGACAGTAACGCAATCATAGTAGGGGACTTTAACACCCCACTTTCACCAATGGACAGATCATCCAAAATGAAAATAAATAAGGAAACACAAGCTTTAAATGATACATTAAACAAGATGGACTTAATTGATATTTATAGGATATTCCACCCAAAAACAACAGAACACACTTTCTTCTCAAGTGCTCATGGAACAGTCTCCAGGATAGATCAAATCTTGGGTCACAAATCAAGCTGTGGTAAATTTAATAAAATTGAAATCGTATCAAGTATATTTTCCAACCACAATGCTATGAGACTGGATATCAATTACAGGGAAATATCTGTAAAAAATACAAACACATGGAGGCTAAACAATATACTACTAAATAACCAAGAGATCACTGAAGAAATCAGAGGAAATCAAAAAGTACCTAGAAACAAATGACAATGAAAACACAATGACCCAAAACCTATGGGATGCAGCAAAAGCAATTCTAAGAGGGAAGTTTATAGCAATACAATCCTACCTTAAGAAACATCTCATAAAGCACCTAACATTCACCTAAAGCAATTAGAGAAAGAAGAACAAAAACACCCCAAAGTTAGCAGAAGAAAAGAAATCAGATCAGAAAGAAATGTAAAAGAAATGAAGGAAAGGATAGCAGAGATCAATAAAACTAAAAGCTGGTTCTTTGAGAAGATAAACAGAAATGATAAACCATTAGCAAGATGCAACAAGAAAAAAAGGGAGAGCCTCAGATTAATAGAATTAGAAATGAAAAGGAGAAGTAACAACTGACCTTTGCAGAAATACAAAGAATCATGAGAGATTACTACAAGCAACTCTACGCCAATAAAATGGACAAACTGGAAGAAATGGACAAATTCTTAGAAAAGCACAACCTTCCGAGACTGAACCAGGAAGAAATAGAAAATATAAACAGACCAATCATAAGCACTGATATTGCAACTGTGGTTAAAAATCTTCTAACAAACAAAAGCCCAGGACCAGATGGCTTCACAGACGAATTCTATCAAACATTTAGGGAAGAGCTAACACCTATCCTTCGCAAACTCTTCCGAAATATAGCAGAGGGAGGAAAACTCCCAAACTCATTCTACGAGGCCACCATCACCCTGAAACCAAAACCAGACAAAAATGTCACAAAGAAAACTACAGGCCAATAACACTGATGAACATAGATGCAAAAATCCTCAACACAGTACTAGCAAACAGAATCCAACAGCACATTGAAAGGATCATACACCATGATCAAATGGGGTTTATCCCAGAAATGCAAGGATTCTTCAATATACACAAATCAATCAATGTGATCCACCATATTAACAAATTGAAGAATAAAAACCATATGATCATCTCAATAGATGCAGGAAAGGCTTTCAATAAAATTCAACACCCATTTATGATAAAAACCCTCCAGAAAGTAGGCATAGAGGGAGCTTTCCTCAACATAATAAAGGCCATATATGACAAACCCACAGCCAACATCATCTTCAATGGTGAGAAACTGAAACCATTTCCAGTAAGATCAGGAGCAAGACAAGGTTGCCCACTCTCACCACTATTATTCAACATTGTTTTGGAAGTTATAGCTACAGCAATCAGAGAAGAAAAAGAAATAAAAGGAATCCAAATTGGAAAAGAAGAAGTAAAGCTGTCACTCTTTGCAGATGACATGAGACAGAGAATGAGACATATCTATGACAGGATACATAGAGAATCCTAAAGATGCTACCAGAAAACTACCAGAGCTAATCAATAAATTTGGCAAAGTAGTAGCAGGATACAATATTAATGCACAGAAATCTCTTGCATTCCTATACACTAATTATGAAAAATATGAAAGTGAAATTAAGGAAACACTTCCATTTACCATTGCACAAAAAGAATAAAATACCTAGGAATAAACATACCTAAGGAGACAAAAGACCTGTATGCAGAAAATTATAATACACTGATGAGACAAATTAAAGATGATACAAACAGATGGAGAGACATACCATGTTTTGGGATTGGAAGAATCAACATTGTGAAAATGACTATACTACCCAAAGCAACCTACAGATTGAATGCAATACCTATCAAACTACCACTGGCATTTTTCAGCGAAATAGAACAGAAAATTTCATAATTTGTATGGAGACACAAAAGACGCTGAATAGCCAAAGCAATCTTGAGAAAGAAAAATGGAGCTGGAGGAATCAGGCTCCCAGGCTTCAGACTATACTACTGGGCTACAGTAATCAAGACAGTATGGTACTGGCACAAAAACAAATTTAGATCAATGGAACAGGATAGAAATGCCAGAGATAAACCCACGCATAGGAGGCAAGAATATACAATGGAGAAAAGACAGCCTCTTCAATAAGTGTTGCTGGGAAAACTGGCAGCTACATGTAAAAGAATGAAATTAGAACACTCCCTAACACCATACACAAGGATAAACTCAAAATGGATTAAAGACCTAAATGTAAGGCCAGACACTATCAAACTCTTAGAGGAAAACAGAGACAGAACCCTCTATGACATAAATCACAGCAAGATCTTTTTTTACCCACATCCTAGAGAAATGGAAATAAAAACAAAAACAAACTAATGGAAACTAATGAAACTTAAAAGCTTTTGCACAGCAAAGGAAACCACAAACAAGACGAAAAGACAACCCTCAGAATGGGAGAAAATATTTGCAAATGAAGCAACTGACAAAGGATTAATCTCCAAAATTTACAAGCAGCTCATGCAGCTCAAAATCAAAAAAGCAAACAACCCAATCCAAAAACGGGCAGAAGACCTAAACAGACATTTCTCCAAAGAAGATATACAGATTTTGAAGAAACACATGAAAGAATGCTCAACATCATTAATCATTAGAGAAATGCAAATCAAAACTACAATGAGATATCATCTCACGCCGGTCAGAATGGCCATCATCAAAAAATCTAGAAACAATAAATGCTGGAGAGGGTGTGGAGAAAAGGGAACCCTCTTGCACTGTTGGTGGGAATGTAAATTGATACAGCTACTATGGAGAACAGTATGGAGGTTCCTTAAAAAAGTAAAAATAGAACTACCATATGACCCAGCAATCCCACTAATGGCCATATACCCTGAGAAAACCATAATTCAAAAAGAGTCATGTACCAAAATGTTCACTGCAGCTCTATTTATAATAGCCAGGACATGGAAGCAACCTAAGTGTCCATCGACAGATGAATGGATAAAGAAGATGTGGCACATATATACAATGGAATATTACTCAGCCATAAAAATAAACAAAGTTATTTGTAGTGAGGTGGATGGACCTAGAGTCTGTCATACAGAGTGAAGTAAGTCAGAAAGAGAAAACCAAATACCGTATGCTAACACATATATATGGAATCAAAAAAAATGGTCATGAGGAACCTAGGGGCAGGACAGGAATAAAGACGTAGACCTACTAGAGATTGGACTTGAGGACATGGGGAGCTGGGACGAAGTGAGAGAGTGGCACGGACATATGTACACTACCGAATATAAAGTAGATAGCTAATGGGAAGCAGCCACATAGCACAGGGAGATCAGCTCTGTGCTTTGTGACCACCTAGAGGGGTGGAATATGGAAGGTGGGAGGGAGGGAGACGCAAGAGGGAAGAGATATGGGGATGTATGTATATGTATAGCTGATTCACTTTGTCATAAAGCAGAAACTAACACACCATTATAAAGAAATTGCACTCCAATAAATATGTTTTTTTTTTTAAAGGCTATTCAGTCCCAAGGCTTTGGTCCCAGGAGTACAAGATAAAGATTACTAAAGGAAAAATAGATGATGATACTTATGTTGCTAGAAGTTTTCCCTGCCACAATTAATTTAGGTGGTTTAATGGGAAAAAAACAAACTACTTTTTTGTGTTTGCTCCATCAATAAATTGTGACTCAAATTATTTTAAAATACTTTAACATGACAGAATTAAGCAATATACTAAACTTACCTTATTAACCTATATTTTAGGTCAGTTACACCTCTGAGACATGTTTTTTTTGTTTGTTTTAGCCTTGTTGTACCCTCGAAATCGGGAAAAATATGACACAGCTATTCCCTGCTTCTCCGAAGTTCCTTTTCTGCCACTTTGGCTTTATGAAAGACCTACTTTAGTACCTGTTTTTGCTAACTGAAAGAAATCCAAAGATGATTTTTGCATGTACAAAAATAAAAAGGCAAAAAGCAAATATAACCTTCAGCATTTATTTTGCATGGAGCTGTTATAGAGGCAGTGAAAGTGGCAGCACCAAGCTCCTTTCCAGCATCTCAGCATGAAGCCACCAGAGCTGTAACTGTGTCTGTGAGCACCTCTGTTTATTTCCATTTATCTTGTGCTTCCATTAACTGGGGAAACTTGCAGTCTAGGTGGTACCCGGTTTAGGATTGAAGTTGAGCATTATGAGAACTCCATCAAATTTGAAGAATTTAGGGTAGGAATAGGGCTCTAGGTGAAAAAAATGTCAGTTTTTGGAAATTGGATTCAGAATATATTTAGATCTAAAACTCTATTATCATTGAATTAGAAGAAAGTGGGGAGAAAAATGAGACAGAAGTCTCTGCACGAGGAATAATTCACTCATTTCACAATTGCACTAAGAATGTGTGTGATTATATATGTATATATCACCTACACAAATATCTGGATATGGATAGACATAGATATAAGAAGTAAAGGAATTTTTATGTGGAGAATGGACAAATGTACAACTTTAGATTAGAAATGTCCATTTGTGCTGTCTATGAATATTGCCAGCATGCAGCTGGAAACGTTAAGACCCAAGAGCAGAGGGGAGATTATTTGGGGGTGAGATATTGTCTATTTTATGAAATATATACCTTCCTCAGGCATGCCACAGATGTCTTCCCAGAATGGTGGAGAGGTATCAAGTTGTTTTTAATGTTTTTATTTCTTATAAGACCACACTATGCAGTGATGGACTTTGTCACTATAAACAGTACAGGGACTGAAGCTGCATAGCTTAAACTGGAGATCACTGCTGTTTTCTGATCCTCAAGTATTTCTTTAATGAAAAAGAAACCAGAGGTCGATAGAGTCTTTTCCAAGTTACCAAACCCGTAACAGCAGGCTTCAGATGTGCCAGGTAATTCAGTTACTGCCGTGGCTACAGTTAAAGCACAGTGCATTTTGACACTGTAAGTTTGCTTGGTAAATGGGCATCCGTGCTATGACGGGTGCCAGTAAATATTTTAGGTTTGCTTTGTTGATTGGTTGGTTGAGATGCCCCATATCTTACATCAATAAATTTGCCTTGTGTCTTTTTTAAATAATAAGAATAACACACTGCTTTCGGTGGCGCAGTGGTAGAGAGTCCACCTGCCGATGCAGGGGACACGGGTTCGTGCCCCGGTCCGGGAAGATCCAACATGCCGCTGAGCGGCTGGGCCCGTGAGCCATGGCCGCTGAGCCTGCGCGTCCGGAGCCTGTGCTCCGCAACGGGAGAGGCCACAATAGTGAGAGGCCCGCGTACCGCAAAAAAAAAACAACAACAAAAAAAACACATCTTCTTGTTTATATAGCACCTAATACGTATCAAAAACACACTCCAAAATATTCCTCTAAATTCTGTTGTGTTTAGAAAAGATAATCGATTTTTATATAAAGGAATGCTTTGAGGGAATCTCTATGCTATGAGAATGTTCTGGGAATGATTTAAATGCTCAGAATTTATTACTTAATACAGAAGCACTTTGCCTTGATTACACAGAGATAATTACCTCTACTTACTGTCTTTTTCTACGGCTATCCTTCAAGTGCACGTAATAAAATGATAACTAGCGATACACTACAGGTTCTCTTGCTTTGTACTGTGCTTACAATGGCTGTGGCAGTGGCTACATATAATCACTCTGGGTAAAACCGAAAAATATCCACTTGTCTATGATGAGTATAGTATCTCCCATCACACAATGCCGCTCAATGTCAGTATGTAAATCTAAGAGTCTATTGGTTCTGAGTTTGAGCTTAGCTGGGAATAGTCTGTCCAAGGCTTTGTCCTGTGGTGGTTACTATATATGAACTACATAGGACACAGGTTCTTGGGGGACAATACGACATATAACATTATTCCTAGCCTTAAAAGCCTCTTGATCTATTCTGATAAGTAGGGTACAAACTTTTCAGGAAGTTATAAAAATTTTTAAGAAGTGTGAGAGGATGGTAAATTGTCAAGGACTGATGTACACGGATTGATAGGGTATAATTTAACTGGGGCTTAAACAAAGAGTGAGCCTTGGGCAAATGGATTGGAGCAAGGAAGTTATCCCGTGTGTTCCTATTTTTATTATGAAACTGTGGACACCACTCTTTTGTGTGGTTTAGATGAGAGCATGAAAATCAGTTACATATTTGTATATTACTTCAGTAACTGATTTGAAAAGAAAACCTAGTGATCCAAGTCTATACATATCTTAGTTAAGGAATAGGTATTACACATACATGGTGATAATTAATGATTGCATAATTAAAATGATTGCTTTCTGCTCCATTTTATATGCATAAGTTTTACTTGGTAATTTCCAGTCTAAGAGGATCAATTAAATATAATGGATATTTCTGTCAAAAAATCCTGTCATAGAAAACTCCTTTTATATGGCTTGATGGTGGTTTACAATAAATATGTAGAAGGTTGTCTGTTTATGAATAGATTACCTGCTCCAGTACAAAATCTGAGGTAGTTAAAAAGTATAAGGACTGAGTTACAATGTCATGGATTGTTTTTGCATAGATGGTGAGTTCATATAATGAATGCCTTGATGGATCTAGAAGTTATCAGCCTGGTCTATTGTCATTGACTTTATGTATTAGGATTTTCCCACTAAAGCAAACTGTAGATGGAGAATAACTGCAAGGTTGGGAGATACTACATATTAAACGTGAATCTCAGTGTATGGCATGTAGAAGATCTCAAAAAATCGTCAATCACATAGCTACTAAATTTTACTTGGGAGGTAGTACTGAAAATGGTGTCACTCTTGTTTTCTGAGAAATTGAATATTTATTCTACAGAGATGCTTACCTTTGGAGTTAAAAGTATCAGAAACACCGACAACTTTATGGTCAATTTTTTCTTATAAAATTAAATGTATTAGATATCATAATTATTTTCTTTGTAGTCGCCTGAAAAGCAATTATTCTTATTTCTATTCTATACAATAATATTTATTAAATAAATATATATTTATATATTATTATATAAACTATATAATAATTATTCTTATCACCTACACTTCTTATTTCTATACTGCATGAAAGTTTAGAATTTCTAAATTCCTTGTTCAGATACTGGTGGTGTTTTTGTTTCTTGACTGGATTGTAACTGATATACATATTCAATAAGTGTTACCTCTAACCACTCATCTTGTTTGTTTACAGCACATACGGGGCTTTTGAAATTAATCCTTATAGTGACAAAAGCTACAATATCTAAAGTATTAATGGACTATCTAAAAATAAAGACTATATTTTAGGGAACATTATATTTCAGTATTATTACTGTCATAACACAGCAAAATGAATTCTAGAGGTACTACTAAGATAACTGCTTAAAAGTTGTCTGCAGCACGATAGAGATCATCTAAGATGTAAATCAACACACTAATTTCCTCATTAATAAAGTCTTACTATATATATTTTTAAGTGAAGTAAACACCATGCTTAGTTGCTTTACCTGCAGTTGCTTCATATTCTGGCACAAATTCCTCATCTTATTGAAGGACCAGCATCAATCTGCAAACCATGATTTGAATAGCACAGTTTCAGTGAATCTAACTGAGCATTGCATCTATATTTATTGAAGACTCTAAACTTCTGTGTGTGATTCTCTTGAAGTCTCTCTCTTCCCAATGCTCTTCTAAAGCCTTCGGATGACCTCATTTAATGCTTATGGAATTCTAGCTATAATTAGTGTTATCTTTTAATCTTCATTTTTTTTCTGTAATGAATATAGTTTTTCTTAGAATTTCCCACCTGTAGACTGCTGCTTAATCCTTTTCATTGAGTTATAAAAGGTATGGCTCTCTCACCCATTCTCCTGTATATATGGTATCTTTGGCTACTTCTCTGTTAGATGGAGTCCATTTTTCAGTGGTTGTTATCCTACAGAATCAGTTTTTTTTGTCACTGCTCTTTTCTATTCCAGTTTTAATTAGCACCGTTTGTTTCGATTAGTGTCTGCAGCTGTTACTGAAAATGAAGATGCTCTATCCCACTGCACTTTCTCCCATTGTAACGGGCAGGCATTTTGGTAATTAGATTACTGTTTACTTCAGAACCTGAAACTGAGTAGTCATTGTCAACCTTTGAAAGCACCAGTGAATGAATTCACCTGCCATCTGTTCCTTTCATGGGGTCATAACAGATCATTTCTGAAATTTAACTGCGTTTCCATCATTTCCCTGAATGGTGTATAAAAACAGCCAGTAATAGCATCAAGCAATACACCTAAATTTTCTTCTGTTATATACCTGTCTAATCAAATGCTAAAATGCTTGAAGCCTGTAAACAGTGTCGGCCTCGTAAACAGTCAAGTAGAAATGATTTCCCTATGTTAGGAAACAGGAGGGCTGTTTCCATGCAGAGCTCTCTCTGCACTGTTCTCTCTACACTCTTCGGATTTTCAAAGAGAAAACCGAACCTTAAGGAATACAATCTTTCTCAGTTCTCCTTATATGTTTATCCAGTTCACATTTTAATAGAGGGGTGGCTAAACAACCAATGTTATGCATTGACAGATTTATAAATTCAAATTTAGAAGGTGTAGTATTTATCTTTCATGCAGTTATTTAGAGCATAAGAAACCATTTTCTTGGTGGACAAACTGTGCTATGAACCATGAATGCACACACTTTACTCATAGAAACTTGCTTGGTTAGGTTCAGCTGGTAAAGGTAGTCTCTTGGAAATTTTTTCTCTGCTTTGATTTTCAATCAAGTTATTCCACCTTTCCATTCTTAGGAATATATAGTCCTTCAAGGGTGCTCTCCACCATGTGTTCAGACAATAAGGCCAGTCCCTATGCTGTTTCATTCATCGAGCCTTTCCTGTGCCCTGACATCTTTTTTCCAGGTTATCCAGTCTAGGTCAACTAGCCCGTATTTTTCTCAAGGCACCCAGTCTTGCTTCTTAGGATTTTCTCTGTGACTCAACCTATACCACAGCAATTTATTTTGTGTTTCCTATTATCACCTACACTTTTAATTCTTTTTGAGATTTTCCTACCCAGTCGAGCCAAGGTTGCACATATTTTCCAGTTCTATTTACAAATCACATTCCAATGAACACAAATGTATTCATAATGTTTAAGAATTAACATCTATAGGAAAAATGTCCACGTACAAGAGGCTGCTCACAACATCCTATTTAGATTCCTATATATTTCTTCAACTCATGTTTCATGCAAGATGTTAAAATAGAGGTATCTAAATAATATATGACACACTTGACAGAGTCTATAAATTCCAAGTTAGAAGATGAAATGTTAATTTCCTTTTATCTACTTTGTTATAAAGCGAATAAATGACAAGCAGGAAAGCTGGGCAAGTGTGGAGGTGTCAGAATTCTGTGAATTAGCTTGTTTTAATAACTAGTGTTTGGAGGCAGCTGCTTGTCAATTTATATTCTTGAAGATTCACACTATTCGAATGTTGCTTTGAATTTCATCAGGTGCACGAATCCCTCTCAAGTCGAATCAATTAAAAGTGCACGAGTGCCATTTAATTTATCGACATCCATGGGGTCTCATTGAAACCAGAAACCAGAACAGTAACTGCTCAATAAAACACTTGTTCACCTCTATTTTAATGTGATAATTTAAAATCACTCTCGTTATTAAATTACCATTGTTCACTATTTTGAGGTTTTCAGTTTGACATTTTTATGCAAAATTAAATTTACCTTTATGAAATGGGAATATATTAAATACACAGATCAGTATTTTCCTATTTTTGTTTAGGCAAGTTCTTTATGGTTTATGAGCTATGTGTAGTTTTTTTTAATTTTTATTATTTTTATTATTTTGGCATTTATCTTGCTTGGTAGTCACTGATCCTCCTGAATCTGCGCTTTGATACCTGACAATTTTAGGAAATTCTCAGGCATTATTGTTCCATATACTTCTTCTATTCCTTTCTTTCTTCTCCTTCTGTATTCCCATGACTAGTATGGTAAACCTTTTGCAATTGTCCCACAGTCCTTAGATAGGCTGTTCTGGCTTTTATAGTTTTTGTTCTTTTTGTTTTCTGGTTTGAGGATTCCGTTGATATAGTCTCCAGATCAGAGATTCCTTGTTGTGTCCAACCCATGAAACACATTCATCATTTCTGTTATTTTTAAAATCTATAACTTTTTTTGGTTCTGTCTTAGAATTCTGACCTCTCCTACACTGCCCACCTGTTTTTGTGTGCTGTCTACTTTATCCATGAGAGCCCTCACTGTATTAATCACAGTTGATTGAAATTTCTGGTCTGATAACTCCTAGCATCCCTGCCCTATATGTTTCTGATGCTTGATCTGTCATTTCAAATTGTGTTTTTTGCTTTAGGTATGCCTTGTATGTTTTTATTGATAGTCGGACATGATGCACTGGTAAAGGAACTACTGTAATTAAGCCTCTAGTCACGTGGTAGTGAGGTGGAGGGGGGGGTGGAGGGGACGCATTCCATAGTCCTGTGAGCAGTCTTCAGTGAGCCTGAGCCTTTGCACTGTGAAACTCAGTGTTTGTTTTCTCTCCCCACTCAGGTGGAATAGGATGGCTGGAGTTGTGTGTTGCCCTACCCCGGGGCAGTGAGGCTCAGGTAACACCCAACAGGTTGGGATCTAGTTAACTAGTTTCTCCTTAGGGCAGGACTCCTTAGGAAGAACAGAGTGCCCAGGTATATTTCGAACGTTTCTTTTTCCCTCTCCCTGCAGGAAGTCTGAGGGGAATCTGGCCAAGCCCCGGAGGTAAATCTCACGATACTATTGGGACCCTCCTGTGACTGGGTCTTTAAAACTCTGAGTTGTCAGCACTGAGCCTCCAGCAATCCATCAACTACAATCCCCCCAAACAGAATGTTTCTGCTTGTGAGTCTCTGTTCTGAGAAGACTTGACTCACTGCAGTCACCTGTCTCTGCAATCTTGGGGGCAGTGATTTGACCTCTGTCTTCCTTTTCTTACAGATCCAACGAGTTGCTGATTTCCCAGTCTGCTCAGCTTATTGTTAGGATAAAGTGGCACCTTCCAAGCTTGTTACATGAGGAACTGGAAAGCGGAAGTCTACCATTTGATTTTATTTTTAGATTTTAACCTTTAAGTGAGACTTGGTCATTACATCTTATAATGAAAACTTTAAGTTGGCATCATTAACTGAAGTAAAACTTCCGATTAGTTAGATATGTTGATTTTTCAAGGGAGAAGTATTTCCCATCTCTCCAGGACTACACTTTGCTTTTGCATGGATTTCTACCACCTGGTTCCTTCACCAGGTTATTACTTGTATCTCTATGTTGGTAAATAAAACCAGATTGTGAAAATGATTGCATGACTCAATAAATTTACGAAATATCATTGAATCTGAATTGTTATTCCTCAAATGGGAGAATTTATGGCACGTAAATTATACCTCAATAAAGTTGTTTTAAAAAGTCAGGAACCGAAAAATTTAGTTGGATACACAGTGTATTTATTTGTTATTCTCTTTTAATATTGTTCTCACTAGCTTGAAAAATCAGTGTTTAATTTTACATAAAAACTATTTTTTTCCTAAATGTAATATGCATTAGGAATCACTGGAACGACCAGAAATAAATCTTCGAATGGTAAGTAATTTAGATTTTTATTTGACAAAAATGTAAAAATTAACTATTTTTAAAGCTATAGAACAAATTTCATGCCTACTAGTCCACCAGTTTTTCCGGAAATCTTACTTTAGTACAACTAGTAAACATAATTGTTCAGTAAAGATAAGATCGAATGTGTGATTTTAAGTAGTTTTATAGTCTTTGAATTAGTATTAGGGATTAAAAAAAAATCTAATTTTAGAATGGAGATTACAATAAAACTAACACATAACATGAAAAGTATTCAGCTATCTTTTATTAAGACATAACAACTTTAAAGTTAATGTCAGGAGGAAAAGCTAACATTTTGCTGATAGCCATGATTTTCCATTTAATAATTAACTTTTAAGAAAGTCACATTTTATTAAAATGACTAATTACTTTCCTAATAGCACAGGAACCATGGTAATTGAAAGGAGGTAAGAGTTTTTAGCAAGAGGAATACTTGAGTAGTGATAGGGTCTTTGAATTCCACGGTGTCAATTTAAATGTAAATATGCATCACAATATTGATCTTCTTTGTTGAACCAGAAAAGATGGACATGTTTTGCTCTACATATGAAAAACAACCTTAATGATAATGGAGAATATACTATAAGAAGATTTAAGATTGAATTCAAATCTCAAGCAAAATATCTCTCTGATAGGGGCAGGCAAATTGCATATGAGACAACCTCATCTTGGCACTCTGCTAATCCCATTAATATGGAAGCTAATTTCTTTTACATTATATCTTATGTCTCATGATTATATTGAATTTGTACCCATAAATATCCCAGGGTCTTGACACAAGACTCAGCATCTCCTTTTTAATCCCAGTTATATACATAAATAGTATTTTGTTCTACATATGACGACCTAATTCATCTGTATCCACAAGGAAGTGGCAATTCCTTCCACTTACAGGGATTCGCAACTATACTGACAATTAAAGGGTATTATCAACAGCATAGAGATTGGGTATTTTTAGTACATTCAAGAAAATGTCCTAGTTGTGATAATTGAGGTTTATCTGCTAGAATGAATCCACTTGATACTACAAAGAGGAAATCATTCAGATTCGACTTGAGTTCTCCTTCTGAGGGGTGTTTTTGCCAGGGAAACAGTCTGTAAAATTTTATTGCATTTTCATAAATTCATGTAATCACTAATTCCCCATGCTGACTGAATATGGAATTTAAAGGTATCAGGTATATCCTAACTCTAAAATTCTGAAGCTCCATAAAAATATCAATTCTTATATTTGTAAGGCCAACTGGCCCGAGGCAGGGGAACGCAATCAGATTCACAGGTTGCATCAGACCGAAACTCTCCGGACCACCCAGTTCCAGGAACTGACCTGGCGACTTTCCACCCGGCCCAACCTTCCCGCCTTTCGAGGGGCGGGACTAACGGTCCCCCAGGATACCCGAAGAGACCACCAAATAAGGAATACCCTGCGCCCTCCCAGATTCACCACACCCCTTTCCCTTCTTCCCCTATAAAATCTTGCCCAACCTTCCCCGGGTGCGACTTCTCTGGCCCCTTTCTCTCGAACCAGTGAACCTCGCCCAGGAGCGCTCCCTCATAAAGCTCACTTGAAGCTTTCCTCTGTTTCGCGGTGCCATTGGTTAAGATTCGACCTTACAATATTATCATTATGTTATATGAAATTGTTAGAGAATTATCAATACCATCTTCTGAGTAAGTGCTGTTGTATCTTTTGAGATATCAACAGTAACACCTAACTAGGATAGGCGTGCCTTCAAGGGGGGAAAAAAAACCTCAAATAAGCAAACAAAGAACATTCTACACTAAAAATGAGTCTCTGGCAGAATGGCAGTCCAGTCCTGGCAAAGTAGTTTCATGTTGTTGCCAGGAACTCAGGCTTCCAAGTTTCCGCATCTTTATACTCTTTGATGACTGCTAGACACTGAGCTGTCTGCCATGTGTCTGTTTCACAGAGAAGGGACGTGCAAAAAGAAGGTGCCCTGTTCTAAGGTAACTTCCCAGAAGCGCCCCTGACAATGGTGCAGACTTCTCACGGGCCAGGTTTTAGTCACAGGGCCACATGGAACAGCAAGGTAGCCTGGAAATTCTGCCTTCATCACAGTGGCAATGCACAGGAATAACAACTGGGGTATTATTACTAAAGAAAGTGAAAATGGAACTTGAGAGGCAACAGCCGTCTCTGACAAAACCAAAGTGTATCTCCTTTTATTATATAGCAGTGTTAACCTTAATCAAACCCCCAAAGGAATTATTTCTTCCATTTTGGCATGTTTAAAATCAATATGAAAATACAAACTAACATTTGAGACGGTTCCAAATTTTCCATAACAGTTATAAACCCCTCACATTTTGTTATCAAAGAATTTCACTACCTCCACTTAAATAATAACTTCCCCACCTTCCAACTCAGCAAGGAAATGCCATCTCTCACAAACAATCTCTATGAATACCTTTCTCTACCAGCCAGAATATGCCCTCTATGCTTTTCTAGGTCTCTTTCTCTCTCTAGATGTTTTAACAAGAGAGCTTTTTCTATTTGGGGGAAATGTCAAAGCCATGGCTTTCAAGGCTGCGATTTTCTTGCCCTTTCCTCTGAAAATTAATGTATTCTGAACAATCGTGCCCATTTGTTTGCATAGCAGGGAATGGGTTTCCTGATTCCTTCAAGTCTGTTTGGTTATCTTTGTCTTTATAACTTAGTCATAGAACAGATAGTATTTTGCATTCCTGTGCTCAGTTTTTATAGAATAAAATGGAAAAAATGAACAGGGTCTGAACTTTTTTCATTATCCTTCCTCAGCACTAAAGTCCAGTAAATCCAACATGTGGCTTTTACTTGTGTGCTTAAGACAGTACCTCAGGGTCTGTGAATGTCCAAGCAGGCAAAGTAAACCCAAGTAATCCAAGTAAATCCGAAGAGCTGGTTAGCTCTGCACTGCTGCTACAGGGTAAGTCAACAGAAAATAGATAATGTAAATATCTGTGTGGATTAAATTTAAGAATATACACCTTGATATAGAGAGTCACTTGGCTTAATTAGCATTTTTATTACTCTTCTTGATAGCCAGTTCATCACTGTGAATGCATTTGTGTGTATATGTGTATACCCATATGTATAGGCACATCATTTATAATGCATATTTAACATGTATTAATCTTAAGAGTATAGCATGTCGGCCTATATTTGCAGGTGGCTTAAATGTTACCCTCAAGGATACTTCTTGATAAAATTTAACATAAGTAAATGCATCTTTTAGAAAATAAGTTGGTGAGTATTTAGACGTAGATAAATACATAAGTATGTAAATATATAGTAAATTTAATATATTCATATAAGAATACACATATTATATTTGATAGATAGGTAAGTATAGATAGAGGTAAAATATGTATAAGCAGGGCTTCCCTGGTGGCGCAGTGGTTGAGAGTCCGCCTGCCGATTCAGGGGACACGGGTTCGTGCCCCAGTCCGGGAAGATCCCACATGCCGCTGAGCGGCTGGGCCCGTGAGCCATGGCCGCTGAGCCTGCGCTCCACAACGGAAGAGGCCACAACAGTGAGAGGCCCACCTACCGAAATAAATAAATAAATGTATGTATATATGTATGTACGTACATATGTATGTATGTATGAGCAGAAGAAATATATGGAAGAGTTGCCCAAGCAGAGTGTCTCACGTATACGAGTATTTGTGTGTATGCTGGGGGCTGGGAGAGGGGAAGCACACTAGCAAGGTCTCTGGACAGGTTTGGGTTCTTGCCCACATTCTAGGAACAAGCCATATAAAACTGTTACAAAGTTGTATCTTAGGTCCTCATTTTCAGTTTGCAAAATGAGGGGGATTGTCTTAGTCTGGATGATTTCTAAATTTTTTGTAATATCTATGACCTTGAAGAAATAACATAATCACACAAAAGCAAAAACAAGGAAATATGCCATTTCTGAATCAGTTTTGGATCTAACGATGTCTTAACTAAGATAGCCATCTAGGATTTTAATTGAGAACATGCTATTTCTTATAAGTCTTCATTATACATATTGAACTCAGACTAAGTCAATTTACATTTGCAACAGTGTAACTAGATGGAATCAAAGCATGTCTTCAGCACCTACCTCCTCTAAGGATGTGTCACCTCTTAAATGCTTCATCATTTTAATTAAACAAAAAAGTAATTATGATTTTCTTATTCCTGCAAATACATTTGGATTGATATATAAAATTTAACTAAATTGTACTTTCTTTTTGGAGGATCGTTTTTATACTTCTTTGAATCTTGCACATAATAGGTCCTTGAAGAAGATGAACCAATAATAAGAATACTTTTCAACCAGTGACACTGGCACAATATGGAATGTGGATTGTCAGAAAATTATGTATCCAAGTATGAAGATTTATGTAAGAAAAGAGCCCTATCCAGACATGTGACTATTGCTATTCTAATTCAGAGATTAGAGTGATAGAGTTCTATCAACTCCATGCCCTCACGTCCCATAATAACAAGCAGTCTTTTGAAAGCAATAAAAAGAAGGCCTGGATATTTTCAGGCAGTATCACTGAGGTGCTGACTCTGATCAGAAAGATCACAAGGAAGTAAGAACAGCCAAAGAATTCAGGGAAATTTCCCAGCAGACCAGAAGCTAAGGTTTAAGGAAGACACATCTCAGCTGGCATCAATGGCATGGTCATTTTCAGTGCAATCAGGGACTTGGGGTATCGTTGCTGAACGGGACCTTAGAGACCATTTGTTCCATTTAAGGTTTATCAATAAGAAAACAAAGGCCCAGAGAAACCAAATGATCCATGCAAATTTCAAGCATTTTGCGGGTTTGCCGCTTCACTTAAACTGGACTCTTAGGTCTCTTTCACTCTTTCTCTCATTATCCACCTTAGAAACCATCTACCTTCTCGTTGCATTAGAGAGCACAGTCAAGTTTTTAAACTTTTCAATGTTTCTCATGTGTGTTTGTGTTTTGTTGCTCTAGTTCAGTCAACTGAATTACTGGAATGAGGATTTTTGAAGAGGGTTAGTCAAAAATAAAAAGTCAAAATTAAGCTGTGTGTGTGTGTGTGTGTGTGTGTGTGTGTGTGTGTGTGTATACTTGTATGCGTCAGTCCTTGAACTGACCCTGTGAAATTTAAATTCTTGGAGAAAGTTGTGTTCTTTCCAGTTTCAGTCCGCACGTTCTTGCATGTGTGAGCAGATGTGTATGTGCGAGCATGTGTTGAGAGGCAAATAAATGGAAAAAGTGTCTACTTTTCACTCATAAACTGACATTTTTTCATACTCATTGATACATACCTTTATAACGCACAACAGGTAAACAACCTTAAAGTCGCATGACATTATCTATTAAGGTTTTCTAACTTACTTTGATTTTTCCATTTTAGTGCTTCATTTTTATCTCCACGTAATGGTGCTAACCTGGATGAACATACAACTACCAGTCTCCAAACACCTTACAAGACAAAGAAGAAGCTCCTTCCATGTCCTGGCTATTGTAAATAGTGCTGCAATGAACATTAGGGTGCATGTATCTTTTTGAATTATGGTATTCTCTGGGTATACGCCCAGTAGTGGGATTGCTGGGTTATATGGTAGTTCTATTTTTAGTTTTTTAAGGAACCTCCGTACTCTTCTCCATAGTGGTGGTATCATGGAATATTACTCAGCCATAAAAAGGAACGAAATTGGGTCATTTGTAGAGATGTGGATGGACCTAGAGACTGTCATACAGAGTGAAGTAAGTCAGAAAGAGAAAAACAAATATTGTATATTAATGCATATATGTGGAATCTGAAAAAATTGATATAGACAATCTTATTTTCAAAGCAGAAATAGAAACACAGACGTAGAGAATAAATATATGGATACCAAGGGGGAAAGGGGGGGTGGGATGAATTGGGAGACTGGCATTGACATATATACACTATTGATACTATGTATAAAATAGATAACTAATGAGAACCTACTGTATAGCACAGGGAACTCTACTCAATGCTCTGTGGTGGCCTAAATGGGAAGGAAATCCAAAAAACAGGGGATATATGTATAGCTAATTCACTTTGCTGTACAGTAGAAACTAACACATTGTAAAGCAACTATACTCCAATAAAAATTTTTTTTAAAAAGACAAAGGAGAATCATAGCAGAGACCACATTAGTTCTAGTAGACACTGATTTCATTCTTGTATTCTGTCAATAAATCATTGAAAATGCAACGTTTTCTTGGGAAAGTTCTTAGAACCAGGTCACCATTCACGGCTTTAAACTAACTTTCAACGTTCTACAAATGGGAAAAATACTTAATATGAATCAAAAGTGAATTAATGTGCATAATGAACTTTTCTGTTCATCCATGGACAAGGTAAGGGAATTCTCTGCAAGTTGTTAAATTATGTTTCTGCTTTGTTTCAATGCACCTGAAAAGTACAAAGTAATAAATCTCATTTGGCGAGAAGGATACTAGCTATTCAACCTTGTTTAAGATCCTTACATCTTTGGATAAAATTATTCTGTCGAACCTAGCTACATTACTGCCAAAATTGACATAAGCAAAAGCAAGGGTAGAGATAAAATCTGTCTCTTACTCAGAGAGAAATGAGAAGCTACTGGGTCAGTGTTTTGGGCAAAGCAGTGACATGACCTAACATATTTTAGAAGGACCAGTCTATCTGAGAACAGAGCGTGGAGGATGAATGCAGATGTAGAGGGACCAGTTGGGAGGCCTCTGTGACAAGGCAGGAGAGAGAGTGCCTGGTAGTAGTGTAGAGACAAGAAATGATATATTGCTAATTTATATATATTGTACATATATATATTGTACATACAGTCGGATTATAACTATGCAGAAATTATGGATTATAGGTAGCATCCTTAATTTTTTTAGACATTCATAGGTTTTTATTGTCAAATAAGCCTGAATATATTACATTTATATATGTTGGCCTTCCAATAACATTAATTACAGAACTCCAAGAACATGCCTTATTCTGAAATACCTTATAGCTTTAAATTAAGAAAAGAAGTCATTGCTATAATGTGAACCAATCTTTCATCACCTATTAGAGTTGATATTTTTCTTAATGTAATTATAGCCTGTCATGTAGCTATGAAACTGTTTTATTTCAATACTTTGGTCTGTCCAGGAGAATAATATTTTATGACATTCTTCTGCCCACTGCAAAATCCAACACACACAAAAGTAATATGCAATAGGGAATAAAGTTACCATTAGGCTATTTCAAAAATACTAAAGAGTTACTCTAAAAAAGATGTCCTAATCTATGTTAAATATTGGTGAATGAAATAAGTCAGGCAAATTAGAGTACATACCATATTATTCCATTTCTATAAAATTCTAGAAGAAACAAACTAATCTATGAAGAAATAAAGCAGATGGGTGGTTGCCTGGGGGTAGAAGGGTGGGGGCCTTTGGGAGGAAGGAGCATGATATTTTGGGGGATGATGGATACATTCATCAAGTAGATTGCTGTGATGTCTTATAAGTGTACACATATGACAAAACTTGGGTTTTACAATCTAAATATAAGCAGTTTATTATATGTCAATTATCTCTCAAAGATGTTAAAAATGTTTAGTTAGATTTGCAAGATTTCTACTGACCAAAGGTATCGAGCCACGTTCACTTCATTGAAAGCCAAGCACAGTGAAAGTTCCACAGATTTCTAAAACTATCATCATTATCCTGTTTGGTATGTGCTGTGCTTGTCCACGAATTTTGTGTTAATTTTATGAAAATAGTACCATGAAAATTAGTACACAATAATGGGTAACAAACTTTTTAAATGAAAATTTTAAGATTAATAAAATTATACAATTTTAGAGTAATATGTGTTTCTTATAACACGGTTCTCAGCAGTATTATAATCAAAATATTTTAAAATGCTGAGACACACCGAACACAATTAAAACCCAAATTCTGTCATCAAGAAATAATGTGTATAAATATCAGGTGAATACCATTCCAGATTGCGTGTGTGTGTGTGTGTGTGTGCGCACACAGACACGATGGATGAAGAAGAAGAAAGCATTTGAATAGATTTATATGTGTTGAACATTGGGAAGTCCTTTCAATCTATCAGCACTTCCAATCTTTCTTTTCGATTATGTTTTCCCTTAACAGCTGCTGGTTTATCCCGCCATGCCTTCACACCCATGACATCAGAGCACTTATTATTTTGGGAGTGAAATGTATTCATACGACACGTGCATTTTCTTTGACAAATACTTGTCAAGTTCTCTCTATAATCAAGGAATTTATTGCTTTCTTTCCCTTTAAAGGAATTTTTGTCAAGAGATAACAGGGGTGAACATTCCCCTGTGAGAAAGTTAAAACGATACTATGTCAAATCCAGCCATGTAATTTAGGAAAGCTGTCAAAGAGAACCATAAGATGCTCCTTAATATTTTACCCTTTATACTATAAATTTGATGAGTTTGAGATATTTTCCCAACTGTGAGTGTCTGTAAACAGCTCACACAAAAACTTCATCTTCATACATTATTTCCTATCTAGAAGCCTCTAGTCATTTAGCACCCTGCTTCATCACCTGGTAAAGAAAAGAGATGAAGAAATGCCTGTATCTAAAGTAAAGAGTTCCACAGTGGAGTAATGATAAGTAAAGGTGTTATTTGTTTTTGAATTACCACTAAAAGAACCAAAATTAACAAAAATGTGAAATCAATGCCTGTGTCTAAAATGATGTCATGCTTAGACCAAAAATGAAGCTGTCTAAACATTTTATTATCAAGAAACATCCCTGGTCTTTGTCACATGTGAAAATCTCTGCCCAAATCTGAAGAGGCAGTTTTGAGTTATCTCTGCGTGAAGCACATGGGAGACAACATATGAGAGACCGTTTTCTCTAATCATCTATTTTGTCCACTTTTTTGTAAAATATATTTCAAGATACAAAACTTTAGACAACATATTGTTATCATAAATATCATTTCTGTTTTATCTATAGTCAGGCAATTTATTCAATTGTTTAAAAGTTTGTTTTTTTAAAAAAATTCTAATTCTAGAAACAGTCCTTTGGGCTCCCCTTGTGTGAATTAAGTGACCTGCATGGTAACAGGGCCACTCGGTACACAGTGGCCTTCAGCCTACACTGTGCTATGGGCTTTGCTGTTTGTTTTTATTAAAGACATATTTAAGAATAATTGATTCCACTTTCCTATTTTTTATTATTATTTTGTGAATACGGGAGGGCTAGCCTTAATGCCAGGTTAGAAAAGGTGATACATGTTCCTCCTGACTTGCCCTCTCTTTGGGGATATGACTTTAGAGCCCTGAGTCACTATGTAAGAAATCTGGTGACCTTGAAGCCATCTTGTTGGCGAGATACAGAGACTACCACCGTACAGACAGATGCCCCAGCAGCCCAGCCTTCAGCTGTGTGAGTCTTAGAGCACCGGACACATGAGTGAGTCTTTATAAGATTCCACACCTCAGTCTTCACACCTTATGATGAGGCTTCAGGCATCACAAAGCAGAGAAAATCCCCCCTCCTGTGCCCTCCTTGAATTCCTAACCAGTGGAATCTGAGTAAAATAAACAGTTCTTTAATGGCACTAATTTGGGAGTAATTTGTTGTATAGCCACTAGAACACAATGGACTAGCTCCAGCCGTAATACTGTGTTTTAGGGACAGTGAAACTCACTGGGATGTGTTAACTAACTTTCTTGCGGTAATCATTTCGAGATGTATAAATGTATCGAGTCATCACGTTGTACACCTTAAAATTACACAATGTTTTGTGTCAGTTATGTATCAGTAATGGTTGAAAAATGAAATAAAAATAAATGAATAAATTAGTCCACTGTCTCTAGATGGAGGAGGATTGTTACATGACAAGAGTTACCATCTACTATACACCCAGTGTCGCAGGATTCCCAGGCACTTCTAGCATTACCATTGAGGTATCGGTATCCTTTATGGATGTGTTATGTAATATATCACTTTTTGATATGTTACCAAAAAGAGTAACATATCACTTTTTGAACTTTTGTGCCCCAAATTTGTTCACTTCATTAGAAATAATACTTTAATGTTAATTGAAAGTTTTCATTGCTAAGACTAGTGCTTCCTTGCAGTAGGACAAAATAATCAAGACTTTTGGAAATAATTTATGACAGTTCTTTTTTGCTATTGAGAAGTATAAAAATGATATGGCAGTATAAAATAAATGAGTACAAGTTGCGAACATTTTATTTTTCAAGAAATATGAACTTTGTTAATATTCTGAGTAAAAATATCTTGACTGTAAACAACAGATGCTTAAATTCCTGTGTGAAGACTCAAGCCACAGGTAGGAGCACTCATTTGGGTTGAATTCTTAGCACTACTGGTGACAAATGTGAAATATATTTTGCATATTATTTATAATATTCTTTGCTGAATTGATTTAAAGGAATTTTCTCTTCCACTCATTTCAAATTGATAGTCACAAAATATCTGAAAATTCATTTAAATTGTCAATCGTCTTCATTCTTAGATATCTATTACTGTCTTTAATTAAATATCAAAATGGATGAAATTGAGTTCTCTCTCTTTTTTCTGTGTATTGGCTTTTAGAACTTGCTCTCCAGTTTCTGCACCCCCTAAACACAACAGGTATGGGGAGCAGCAAAAAGTGGCCAACTGGAGGAAATCTAGGAGATAAAAAGGTCCTGGGATACTGACAAAGCAGATAATTCGTCTCCCAGTAATTAAGGACTACTCCTAACACAAAATTTATTACACATAAGAAACTTAAAGTAACCTTTGCATAGGAATAATTTTGTCTGTTTGGTAATATTTTCCTGATTAAGAATTTTATCTTAATCTTAGTTAGAAGGTAGAAGAAGTGTATTTGTTTCAAATTATTTGTCTCTATAATTGCATTGAAACACCAAGATTACCATTCTCCTATGATTGTTATTCTTTACTTCAACACTGTACAGCTAATAAATATAATTATTGCAGCTTCCTCCAAAATTGCCTTTAAAACGTACTGCTTCTCAAATATTCCCAATCAGTTTTCAAATTTTTACATGTTATTAGCACCATGCTCTAACCGACTGAGCTAACTGGCCACCTTTACATGTTCAATCGTGTGGAAGAAATTGAGTCATAGCATTTGTAGACAATAAAAACACTATAAACGAATGCTAGCCATTTATGGAAATTGAGTTTAATTTTTTGTTCCTACACTTCTGCCAAGTACTTTTCCATATTATTCTTTTTGCATCATGCATACAGCCCCCTGGTCAAAGTTTCCCTCAACACTTTTAAGCCAGTGCGCCTTTAAATGTTAGAGAGGCGACTAGTAGAAATAGGGCAGCGTTGGTCTGAGTCTAGGACTGCACACTGATAACGAGGCACCCCCAAGGCCCTTGCTTCATAGCCCCTATGTTATCAATACATCTTTTCTCAGGATATGGCACAGTGGCACAGAAGCACCTTTCTGAGGACAGCTCCCTGGACTCTTAC
Organism: Monodon monoceros; assembly: GCF_005190385.1. NCBI lineage: Eukaryota > Metazoa > Chordata > Mammalia > Artiodactyla > Monodontidae > Monodon > Monodon monoceros. The sequence continues at coordinate 7,964,588 of NW_021703765.1, read as the reverse complement.
CACAGTGCTGACAGCTGGGTACCCAGGGAACTCTGACAAGCCTCCTGATGACTTCTCCTTAAATACCTATTCTAGATATCTTGGGCATGAATGGAAACTCTCAACAGGGTCATCTGAAAATCTTTAACCAAGCAGCACACACCTTCTAATTAGACAATATATATCTGTAATACGTGTATATTTGGGGATGAGTGTCCTTTGGGGATTTACAGACTGCGAATTCCCTCTACATGGACCCAATTACCACACTACCACCCTGGTAAAAATACCTATCAAATATTATTCAATTGTCACATTGGGAAAGCCAGCAAAGCTTAATATAGACCAACAAGAAAATACACAGCAAGCAAATGATTGAATGATTGAATGCTACATTTAAAGAATCACTGGCACTTGTTGTGTGAAACATTTAGTCAGAAAATCAAGTTCTAACTCTAAATTCTTGGTATGCTGTTTGGACAAGTAACTTAATCTTGCTGACTCTGGACTTTTCATAAGAAAAAAAAGAACCGTATCCATATGTCTGTTATAAATATTAAATGGGAACATCCACAGTCAAAGACACCACACTGAATCTCTAGCATAAATTAGATAACTTGGTTCCCCATGAGACTGTCCTAATAAGTCTCTAAGATCTTGAGCTACCAGGGGTCCCAGGCTTAGGTTCACTCCAAAAATCAGGAGGCCACCTCTCTATCTTTAGCCTGCTAGGGCTTAAACCAAGAGATGATTTTTAGGTTTTCTAATGAAGTGCCATGAACACCTGGATTTGAGTCTTGCCAAAAATGAGCATCTGCCATACAAATCTGCAGAGGTTATATTTGACTGTAATAAGCCCAAAGGCTGCATTCTTTCAAATATCGTTAAGATGGAAGATACTACTTAAGCCTGACGTCTCAAGTATCCCTAGTCCTTTAGGGTTATGGGCAGGTTGGTATTTATCTCAGTGGGTTTTTAATCTATGCACCACTGAGTTCTACCAAATAAGTGAAAACCACCTACGGGGCATTTGCTAGACATGCTCAGCCCAACCATTTCTTCCTGAAAATTCAGCAAATTCAGCTCATGTGGGTACACAACTTCCTTCTGTAAGCCGTATTACCTAGACTGAACTTCCATGTTTCATACTCTGCCATGTGTGCCAATTTATTACATTGTTTATAGTTTATAACAAAATGAGGAACAATCACTATACTTTCGCATTGACTTTTGTAGTCATATCGCATCTATAAAACCGTAACTGTGGACACTTTTGATTGATTATCCACTAACCTAAGAAGTGCTGAGTGTGACAGGCTTATTCAGGGCCCACTCAACAGGACTTCCTTGCTGCATCTTGTCATATAAAATGTGGTCCTAGAATCAGCAGCAACAGTAGTACCTGAGAGCTTCTTAGAACTGCAATCCCACCGCAGACCTACTAAATCAAAATCTACACTCTAATACAATCACTGGGTGATCTATATGTTTCAGAAGCATGGCTCTGGAACTTGCTACAGTTTCATACCAGGTCTTCCTGGTTTCTGTGATTACAGAGATGCCAGTGTTCCTTCAATCATCAAGAAATGTGCTCAAATTGTTTCAACTACTGGCGATCATCACCGTGTGTGTGCATGAGTTTAAGCGTGTTTGTATTTTTTTTTTCTTTCTGTTTTTTTTTTTTTTTTGCGGTACGCGGGCCTCTCACTGTTGTGGCCTCTCCCGTTGCGGAGCACAGGCTCCAGACGCGCAGGCTCAGCGACCATGGCTCACGGGCCCCGCGGCACGTGGGATCTTCCCGGACCGGGGCACGAACCCGTGTTCCCTGCATCGGCAGGTGGACTCTCAACCACTGCGCCACCAGGGAAGCCCAGAGTGTGTATGTATTTATCCAGCCATTAAAAATATTGAATTACAAGAATTCTGAAAGTCAAAGTGACTATTCCAAAGAATGAAACTGAGAGAAAATAAATGATCTTCTAAAGATATGTAATTATTGATAGTGTGTTCAATATCTCTAGTCTTGGGCTTTGTTAAGCTAACATCTTCTGTTAGCCCCATAAATAATGTTTTTGAAGCAATCAGAAGAGTCCTGAATTATTTACATATAGACAGATCTACAGATACGTGTGTGTACAATTAAACACTACTCTAGAAGATTCATAGAGGTTATTTTTACCTATATCATTTGCATTCCTTTTTCTCACTGTTGTGGCCTCTCCCGTTGCGGAGCACAGGCTCCGGACGCGCAGGCTCAGCGGCCATGGCTCACGGGCCCAGCCGCTCCGCGGCATGTGGGATCTTCCCGGACCGGGGCACGAACCCGTGTGCCCTGCATCGGCAGGCGGACTCTCAACCACTGCGCCACCAGGGAAGCCCCCATTTGCATTTCTGAAGTTACATTTTTACCTATATCACTTGCATTTCTGAAGTTACATTTTGTAATCAGGAAAAACACTGTAAACTAAGTAAAATAAATAAAAATACTTTATCTTTTGAAACATACTTTTGATCCTTGATATACATTAATATCCATACAGTGAAACACCTCAAATCTGAGAAAGCTCAAATGGTATTTTACTTGGAAAATGGTTACAACATAAAACTCATAAAAAGATAAACTCTGATTTTATTACCTATAACTGAATACGGGCATCTTCAAAATTTTTTTAAATTTTTAAAATGAGAAATAAGTTACATGTAACATTTTTATAAGCAACTTAGTTATTGAAATCCTTAAAGTTTCTGCAAAAAATATTGGAATATGGTTTGATTCTATTACCAATTCAATGGACAAAGGTGAAAAGGATAATAAGCAAAAATAAAATTATTAATGTATGTTATAAAATATCCTAAACTGCAACTTATGAAATTAAATAGCTAATTAATGTCTTAAAATTTAGTGATAAATTTTTTTAAGTATTGGGAATACTCTGAACATTATCCATCCCATATATTCTGATACAATAAGAAAATAACCAAAGATCAAAGACTTCAGTTTGCCATTCATACACACGAACAATCTAAACTAAGATCTGTACAATCCCAACTCAGAAGATTTTGAAACAAATCCTTCTTTGATAGCTAATAAATACTTAGCATTTGCTAAGAAATGACTTCCATTATGCCATAAATATGAACTGTTAAATTTATCCTAACAGTGTATTCCTAGTTGACTGCCTCCTTCAAATCCTCTGGGTTTTATGCTTTTTCACATGCTTCAGGGTAGGTTGGTAATTGCAGTTTACCAGTGAGATAGACATGGGCCCTCACACATCCTAAGGATCCAATCCCATGCATTGCTCTTGAGGGCTTCCTACCATTATGAGGACAGGAAAAAAATCTCCAAATGGTTGAAGAAGAGAAGACACAGATTATTCAAAACTTCCAGCTACTAAAATGACAGGCTGTTCTACTGTGAGTTCTGTGAAGGATCTGAACACCAGATGGAGTGTCAAAATGCATAACCTAAGAATGAAGTAGAAAACCATATGAAAGCAAGGCAGGACAGACTATCAGAGCAAGTGACATTAAACCACAGATTCATCCGGCGGGTGGATCACAAGTCAGTCCTAAAATAAGCCTCCAGGGAGATGCTTGTAAAAAAGACTATTTATTACATAAACGCAGACACATGCATCCATCTACAACCACCGCCCCCAGTTTCTCTTCTTAATTTGAAGATCTTTTATAAGAGGTTAATGTAGTAAGAGAATATATCATGAATCTCAAACAGAAAAAATGAAAAAAAAAAAACCCATGAAGGAGCACCATGTGGTAGTTAATAGAGATGCACATTCACCCTTTATGTTTCTGTGTCTGAACATGCCATGTGTCGGAGAACCAGCTGCTTGTACCAAGGGCAACGTGAAGTCGAAGTTATGTGGCTTTGATTTGCCTTGCCCTTCCATGTCCACGTATTTTAAGAGTATTGTGATTTTTTTAGATGATTTTTAAAAATTCTTTATAGAGTCTAACAAATACGCAAAAGGCGCAAATACTACTTTGAATTTTTTTCCAACTATGACCCATAATTACCAATCAATTTGATTATTTATGGCAAGCTTGCGCAGTACAAACCATTATATTCACCAAGATATTCAAAGGCTTGTCTTAATCTTGACTCCATGATGTTCACAGGCTAACAGTAGTTTCTTTAACTAGAAAAGTCCTTTAAGAATTTATTTTATGACAAACTTTTTCATGCTATCCCTTCAGACTTTATCATATCACTTGTTAAGACTGAATGGATTTCTTTTAAGATCTACTTGACAAAACAGATAGGTGTGAGTGTGTGTGCACGCATGCATTTGTAATGATTGAGTTACATCCCTTAATATGTGACTGTAAACATTTCAGTCCTTTATATTGCAAGTATTCTGAGAAAAAGAGAAGATTTAGGGTATAGGGAATGTGCTCTTTCAAATATTTTAAAAGCTCTAATGTTAATGGATGGTGAATTTATGCTCTATAGCTCGAAAACTCAGAACAAGTACAAATTGGTGCAAATATCAGAAAATCTACCTAACACAAAACATATTTTCATAGCATTGCTCAAACCATGGTGAGCTTAGAATCATAAGCACTCAAGATGGGGCTGAAGGAGCAACAATGATTTCCTCTATGGAATTATGGCCGATCAAGAGGCTGAAGGGATACATCCATCCATCACAATTCTGTTAGGTCTTTTTTACTCCCAGGAAAGATATTCTCATATATGTTGTATTAGTTTCCTGTGGCAACTGTGTCAGTTTCATATGACACAGAATGAGGAGGAAAAAGTCAAAGCATCAAAACCTGGATGGCTTAAAACAGCAGAGTTGTATGACCCCACAATTCTGGAAGCTCTAAGTCCAAAATAAAGAGCATCAGCAGGGTTGATTCCTTCTCTGAAAGATCTAGGGCAGGAACGTTCCTTGCTTTGCCCTAGCTTCTCATAGCTACTGGCCATCCTTGTGGTTCATCATCTTGGCTTGTAGATGCATCCCTCTAATCTATCTCCATCTTCACGTGACCATCTTCCCTGTGTCTGTCTCTTCTTACAAGGTTACCAGTCATATAGGGTTAAGAGTATCAGTCAAAGGCTTGAGGAAATTATTGAAGAACTCAATACAAAACAATAGGATAAAAATGTACACCATATCAATTCTACTATATTAAAAACTCTTTAGTACAAGGTATTCAAAGCTATTACCTAATTAGCATCATTGTCATGATTGAAAGCATAGGCAAGCATTTTAAAAGATAAACAACTCCATGTTTGGGGGCTATTTTGTTTTGTTTTTTTTGTCTGTTGTTTCAGTTACTCACTACTTACTCACTCTAGACTGAGGTAAGCATCGCTCTTACCAGCAATTCTACTGCCCCTGGGATGTTTGATTTAGATAATGAGGTAGCTATATCCTCTAAGTGTGATGTCTCACATAGGGAGATATCTTCATCTCTGCTGAAATGTTTCAGAAGTGACTCAAGGCAATCTTTTTCCTAATAAAATTAGCATTTAGCATTTTTTGTTGCATCAGGCAGTCTCAAAAATACACTGAAATTTATCCCTTTTTTTCTCTTAATTTTTGTACTAAAGATAGACCTGGGGATTCGTTTTTCAAGTGAAAGTATAAATGCTATTTTTATTTTTGGAAAAATCATCATTAAATACAGGGAAAACATTTTCGTTTATTCCAGATATTTTCTTGTTATGTTTATAGATGAAACTGGAAAGTACAGGGTCCCATGTCAACCTTTCTCAAAATGTGTGCAGAGTTTGTTTTTATTTTTATAGTTGTCACAATAGTTAAATGGACTTAACTGGTCTCTAATTTAGTCATTAATGTGTTTTTGATGTCCATACAAATTATATAATTAAATACCTTTAAAACGAATTAATATTTTGAATTTGGATTCTTCATTTCACTTAAAATTCTTGCTCAGAAATCCTACCTAAATGAATATGGAGTAAAATATACAGCCTGGAGGAATAACCCAAAATGCTTAAGTATGAACACTATGTTTACCTCACTGTCTTTTACAAATCTATAGGAGTTAATTGGGGCTTTCTATCAAGGAGCAATTACATGAATCAGTGTCAGCCAAGGAAAATGTGTCCTACTCTTTAAACATAAGATAATCATTAACTTTCAAAATATTTAATGTCTAAATTGTCACAAGTCACTGAGTCTACATTTTCCTTTTAAAATACTGTGCATGGGCTACCCTGGTGGCGCAGTGGTTGAGAGTCCGCCTGCCGATGCAGGGCACACAGGTTCGTGCCCCAGTCCGGGAAGATCCCACATGCTGCAGAGCGGCTGGGCCCGTGAGCCATGGCCGCTGAGCCTGCACGTCCAGAACCTGTGCTCCGCAATGGGAGAGGCCACAACAGTGAGAGGCCCGCGTACCGCAAAAAAAAAAAAAAAAAAAAATATATATATATATATATACTGTGCTATTTGATATCAATAATATGTTAGAGCATAAAAAAATAAATATCAATCGAAACAACTAATTCAGATGCACCAAGAACTTCCACTCTAAATTCTATCTGTAAAGTATGTGTACATTTGGAAACGTCTGCTACAATGTTTTTTATTTATCATGTGATCTCTAGTATTCTGTCTGTTAAGAGCTATAGTTATGAAAAAACATTTGAAAATATAAAAAAGCTTGAGGAATTTCAGTTTAGTTCCTAGAGACCTGATGTTTAATCAACTTATTTAATCAAGCTTAAGTATTGATCAATATTTGTCTAAATTTAAGCTTCTTTATTTCAACTTGGGGTTCAAACTATAAGAGATACTCATCTGGTAAAAATCATTTATATTGTTGCCCATAATTCCAGTCTAGGCATATAATCTCACATGTATTGCTGAGGTTGACAATAATAATTCTGTTTTCTTATCAATTCTTTATCTATAATTCTGACTTTTCAAATCCATTTTAGGGGCTCGCCAGGATTGGAGAAATAAAGAGCATTACTTTTCCTGCTCTTAAAATTAAAAAAAGCTGGAAATTTTATTCTATTTTATATTTATTTTTAACCAATAAAATACTTAAAATTTCAATCAAATTTATCTTTCTTTTGCTTCTGAATGCATGAGAATTTTTTTAAGATAATCTTTTGTTACTACTAAAATTTTAATTGGGAGAAAACAGAAGAAATCATAAAATAAAAATGTACAGCTTAACAAATTAGTACACAGAGAACACCATTATCACACCACTTAAGTCAAGAAGTATCAATACATACAGCTTTCATTCCAGAACATTATAGCCTGCCCCTACCGAATACAACCACTAAATTAATGTCACTCCCCTAACCTTTCTAGAGGTCCCTTCCTTGCTTTTATCACTTATATATCCTTAACCACTTTAATCTGTTTCGAACTTTATATAAACAGGAATAAAAATGTGTATAGACTCACTTATTTGGATCTCTTAAATAATAACTTACAGGTGAAAATACAAAATGATGTAGATAGGAATACAAGAAAATTATCTTCAAGTATAATGATGTTAAAAAGAGGACAGGCTTCTTCCCCCAGTTTTCTGGAAGCCCAGATCCATGCTCCTCACGTGTAACTGTGACTATTTCCCTTGAACCTACAACTGCCTGGTGAGACAGCTGAAATATATATGTGACTACACTGAACCTTATTAGGCCAATCAAGAACATGACTGACTTCTACAATTAAGAGGCTAGAAAGAGCCTCCCTAATGCCATTATGACTAGCTCTAAGAGGAGTTAAAACAAAAGCTTATGTTAAAACACAAGTGTATCTCTAAAGAGAACAAATGCTGTAGTTTATGAACTGAGAGAGGTGACAGTGATTTTTTGTTTTAGAGTCTTAAAGGAAATCACTTATTTTGTTTCAAATAGGCATCTAAAGACCAACTGTAGGGCAAAGAGCAGGGTGAGCCCCCAAAGTTACTTTCCTTGTCCAGCCTGAGGAGAATTTCACTCAAAGGGATTTTGACGCACAATTTTATAGCTTAAGGAGCTTTTTTGGGTAATGAAGTGACTTTGGCTCCTACAGTTCTGTCAGATGCTATGTTTTCTGCTGTTCTGACAACTCCATTTTTAGGGCTGAGAATAAAGAAAGGGCCCCAATATTCAAGAATTGCAGAAATAATACTGAAGTCTAGACACAGATGAAAATGAGCTTTGGTGAAACACTTGGTGAAAGACCTGATAAGATAATGTACCCTGTAAGAACTGAAGTGACGAAGCCTCTCTTTCTTCATTTTTGAAACATTTCTTTCTCTGCAACCATTGACCTATCACAGAAAGTTCTGACTATTTTCCTATGTAAAAGGATTTTTTGTCTTTATTCTAAGTATCTCTATTTCAGTTGCTTCACTGACCTTTACCGTTAAGTGGAAATTTCTAGAGTTTGTACAGATGAGCTAAAAGTATTTTTAATTCAGAAAAGAGAAAATTGAAGATAATTATACCTTACTCTGAAAATGGCAAATGCAGGCAAGGTATTTTCATGTGGTGTATTTCTCTTCCTAAGGTGAAATACTTGTAGGATGAGCCCTAGGATGAGTTTATAAAAACGTTAGTTATAGGGACGTACACTGGGAGCCAGAAACTCCTTCTCATCGTGACAGTTCTCTATTTAGAAGTATGATATCAGGTAAAAAGGGTATTGTTATTGTGACTGACAACACATGTGTGCATATTCGACTCTAAACGTAGCAATTAGTTACTAGGAAATAAACATGTCCTTTTCCATATATATTAGGTAAAAATTTCATCTGCACCGTTCATCAGACCTAGCCATTTTTAATGAGAAACTGATGTCAAACTTAGTATTTCACACACCTTTAATTAGGTTTGGTGTATATGTTTGTGCACCTCCTGAGCATTATTCCTGGTAGATGAGCTTTGTGCACGTTTTAATCCTAAAATCGAACTGACAGAATTGACAGCAGCTTCTCTAATCCCTCGTCAGAGAGCTACACCGAGATGAAGAATCTTAACGCAACTCACGATGCCCTCCCCTAATTCAGAAAGAAACAAAATGGAGTAAGAGCAGAGACTCCGTCTTGGTGGAAAGATGTAGGCTCTCTCTCCAAACGAGCCCTCGCTCACCAAAGCCAAAGATTAATTGTGAACACTCAGAAGCCTCAAGAATGGCCGGGACACTTTCACTGCGTCTTCGAGGGAGAAAAAGTGAGAAAGAGTCGGGAAGAATAACCACCCAGAACTAATGGCATCATGACCAAATAATGGCGGAAAGGAGAGGGAAGCACTGTATAAGAAACAAATGATTTTACCTCTAAAATACGTAGAAAATCAAAAAAACAAGCCAGAAAGCAACTCATCTCAGTACAAGAAATAACCTATACTAGGTATATACCTACAGAACTTGACGTGTAGATAAAAAGCCATGCATGTGAACTTGTCTTCCAGTTAGGATTCTAGAAAGTGGTGCTGGCAGCCTGAGGTGGGAGGCAAGGGAGATGAAAAGGAACCCACGCACCTTCTTTATTAGTTATTTAGCGACCTGTATGCAGTACTCATTCTGTGCTAAGAACTACTTTAAGTGCGTTGCAAATATGAACTCATTTAATCCACTTTGCAAACCTATGAGCCGGCTGCTACAACCTGGCATGTTTTACAGTTTAGGAACCTGAGGCACACAGGTACAAAGGCTCCCCAAGACCACACAGCTAGTAAGTGGCAGAGACAGGATTTGAAACCAGACAGGATGGCTCCACCATCCGTGGTCTTACCTTCTGCCATGCTCCTTCTACCGAGTTACTTGCTAAGATGTATCAAGTTTAGCTTTAATTGCTGTTTTAAGAACGAACAAATAAACAAGAGAAGCTCACCGGGAATGATTTTAACTAATTTTTCTTGCTTTGTTATCAGAAAGCACCCACTCACACACAGATGGTATGTGAATTGCGGAAGGTGGCATAGCTAGAAAATAACAAAGCTAGAATTTGTATCTAGTGAGAATGTTTCTTATCATATAGGCTTAACTGTTTAACTTCAGTGCCTTAAAAGCTAAACTATTCTACATGGGAAAATAAATATTTTCTTAAAATATAGAAGAAAACATTTCTGGAGTTAAAAAAATTAAATATGCATTAAAATAAACCTGAACAAAAGCAACACCACACGTAAACAGAAAATGATTGACAAACATCACTTCAAACTAACGGATGCAAATGTCCTAAATATTAGCAAATTGAATTTAGCTGTACGTTGAAATAATATGACAGACACAGAAGGCTTATTCAAAGAACACATGGATAGTTCAATTTAAAAATGTTAGACTCCATTGAGATTTGAGGGGGAAAAACATTGTAATCAGCACAGCAAATGCTCCTGTCGCCACAAAATTGATAAAGTTCAAAATTTGGAAAGGGAGGGCATTTAACAACCTAGGAATAGGGCAGAACTCTGATAGCCAGATCAAAATGCATAAATATCAAAAGATTTTCAATAAAATACAAATATTTTCTACCAAATCAAAGATAGAAAAATAAACCTATGCAATTTCAAGCAGAAAACTGAATTTTTACAGATGAAAAACCAGAAATGGCCCACATAAAAGTTAAAACAAACGTTCAACCTCATAAGCAACCAAGGGAGATACAAAGTAAAACCCCATGTAAATGCTATTTCTCATCTACCAGCTTGACAAAATTTTTTAAATCGGATAATATAAAACTTGGTTGAAGATACAGGATACCAGAATCACTCACCCACTGCCGCTGGAGTTGAAGAATGGAACGTGACTGACTTGAAAAGCATTTTTGGCATCACCTTGTAAAACTCACCCTTAGCTTTGTGGCTCCCAAATTGGGGCAGGAGGGAATCATCCTGGGATCTTTATAAGCTTCTGGTTCCTGGCTCCACCTCTAGCCAGTCTGATTTAATTGATGAGACGTGGGCGTTGGGAGCTTTGGAAGCTCCCCAGGTGATTCTAAGGTGCAATGTTGTTTGGGAAGCACAGCCATTCTCTACAATGCAGGACCTACACTATCGAGTGTGTAATTTAGAAAATCTCTCGCACATGTGTACCAGGACATTTACAAGAGTTAAGAGTAACAATGGTCATGATAGCAAAATACTGAAAACAATCAGAATGTATATCAATCTAGAATGGATAAATCATAGTGGAATGTTCAATAAAACAGAAAAAAATAAAATCAAACCTCATGCATTAATAGCATTGATTCCCAGAAGCATAATTTGGAGTGAAGGAAGTCTGTCTTAGAAGATAAACACAACATGATTCCCAGTTATATGGTGTCTAAATACAATACTTGATAGAGTTTTAATTATGGATGCATAATTGGATAATGAAGGAGATAGAAAATGTGGGAGGCATGGGTATAGGTTTCAAGATGGTGGTTGATTTGAGGAGGAGAGAAAAAAGGAAGTGGTCAGGGAGTGGATGCTGGAAGCTGCATTTAACGTTCTATGCCATGACTTGGTTGTAGGTACACAGCTGTTTATTTTATTGTTGTTCTTTACCTCTATTTCAGGTTTTATACACTTTAATATGCTAATTGTATTTCACAATAATTTAAAAATAAATTAATGTAGAGATTTTAAACAGGAGAGTGAATTACAGATTGTTCATGTAATAACCATCACTCAGGCTATTGAGCGAAGAATATGTGGGTGATGTGTCAAGTGTGAATACAAATAATGAACAGAGTCCTGTTGCAGAAGCTGATAAGGGATTGTGTCCTTAAGACGAGGACAATTACAGCGAGGTCTAAGAGTCATAGATGGATTAGGGGGTACTCAGGATTTAGTGATTCAGAAAATGGAGCAGAAGGGGAAAGCAGGGAGGGAGAATGGAAAGCCAAGGTGTCTCTCAGGTTTCTAAGTTGAATCACAAGGACACTGATGTTCTTTGTTAAGGTGGGAAACCACGCAGGTGGAGTAAATATCTTCACCACTAAGTGCAAAGGTCATGCTCTTGTGGGCACGTTCAGTTAGACCCAACTGACTCGAACCTACGCGCAGGTGTGAAAAGAGAGATATAAAGGCTTGTTCTCAGGAGAAAGGGCTGAGTCAGGTGCATTTTTGAGGGTCGTCAGTGTATATATACTAAATGTATTTGTGGCTAAAAGAGAGATTTCAGAGGATAATGTAAAGTGAGAAGACAAATTCTGAGAAAGAAGTATGTAGAAGTCTGGGCAATGAACACTGAGAAGACATGCTAGAGGACTAAAAAGAAATAACCCCAGTGACGTGTTTGGATAATAAGGAGACAATAAATACTGCCATATATCATCAGAAATCACTTTTACCTATTACATATCAAGCTGGTTTAAAAAAATTAAAACCTATGTTATCCTAGGGCTGATACAAGCCAGTGGTTAAAAAACAAGAAGCATTTTGTCATGCTTTATTTTTTTAAAATAAAGAACCCTGTCACTGACAATATGAAAATATATAAACATACTTTATCAATGTATAAAACTAAGCATGAGTTATTTCTTTACTTGTCAAGAATTTTAAGGAAATAAGAAAACATAGTGATTGTATAGCCCTTTTATGAATCCTTTAAGTATTTCCATGGCACATTTTTTTAAATTATCGAGTTTTATTGAAAGCACTAAAATTTCAACATACCTAGTCTTCGCTGACATTGTGGAATAAAAGCAGGACAGCTACAGTCGTTTTCCTTTCAAATAAGAGTTCCCTAAATATTTGAAAGTGAAATGAAGGTAACCTGGAGAATCAGAGAAAGCAGTAATTAGAAAACTGAACCATCAACTAATGTGATAATATTATTTTATGCCAGACATCCCTTCTTTAAAAATGCAAACATTTCTGTAACATAGGCATATTCCCATATTAAAAATAGTACTGATGAATCTTATGTGGTTTAAATAATTTTTTGAAGGTCATAGACCTATATATGGCTATTGAGAGCTGAATCCTTGGTGTTCTAACTCTATAGGTTCATGACATTAGAATGAGAAAATCTTTCTGGAAGCAGGACTGGTCTAAATGTTCTTAAAATTCCACCGTTTTCATAATTTTACTCTAGTGCCTTAAACTCAGTTTTCCTTTTTGTATACAGACTGATTTCTTAGTGAAATAATTTGTGCAGCTTATTCAAAAGCTGTCTACCATTTTATTCATAGAATGAATATGAATTCCTTTGTGTAACATCTCCCATTATTCATTCACGATATTAGAGCTCATTTCTGTACAAACAATCAATCACGGATTTCAATTTTGAAACAATATTAATCATTAACGGGATCTAAATCTGTCTACTTTATGGGCATGCACAGATTTCTACAAGGTAGAAATGTCACATGGAGCAAAAATAAGCAAAATAAATCTAACATTTCAGGAACATAAAATGTGTTCTTTGTTCCCTAGAAATTATATCAGGTTCCAATTATTATGATTATTTTTATAATCGGTGTTATTTACAACTACATCAAAGTTCACACATTTATTTATTTCCTAAATAATAGAGCCCCATCTCCTTACTAAGGACTTTCAAGCCCCTTTGCCAATCTAGCCCAAATCTTCTTTCATAATCTTTTCTTTCATTACTTCCCATGTTTATTTTATGCTCAAGATACCTTGGACCATCAGTAGTCCTTGGGTAACAACATATTTTGTGGGTTATCACTACTCTGAACCACCTGACGTCTAAGTTCCTCCTCTCTCCCGCTCAATATCATTTTTGTCCCCCAAACTGTCATATATGCCCTTCCTCAGTCAACTCATACATGCAGCCTTCCTTGAAGCACCTCCCTCAAATTTCTATGACCCACCGTCCCGCTTGAATTAAATACTCTTTGCTCAGCTCTCCTAAATAAGCATATGAAAAGATATTCACTCAGCTATCAGGTGAGTTAATAACAAAATACCACTATGCAACCAAAACACAGAATGTATGTGTCAACTAGGGATTGGGGTAACTGGAAATCTTATGCACTGCAGTTGAAATGTACATTGTTATTTCCACTTTAGGAAGCCATCAGCAATATATACTAAATCTGAACTAACATACCCTGTGACTCAGCAATTGTACTCCTGGTTATCTATGCACAGAAATATGTATTATATGTACCAACAGACATATATGAGTGAGAGGATTATAAAGCAAGAGCTAAGACCAGAACTCACCACCAATGCCTATCAAAATAGAAGGGGTGAATACATTTTGGTATATTCATAAAATGAAAGAACAATAAAAATGAAATTAGAAACTTCTTTTACAAGCAACTACATAAGTAGTATCCACTTAAGATGACAGATATGAAAGAAGACACATGTATGATATAGACCAAATTCAAAAATCAGCAAAATTATTCTCTGGTGTTCGAAATCAGATAGTGGGTACCTTTCTGGAGAGGAAAAAGAATAAAGTGAAGGTATGGGAGATGGTCAATGATGCTAAAAATATTCCATCCCTTGATCCAGATGGTGTTTTGTGGTTAAAATTCTTTGAGCTATACAACCATGATATCTGCTTGTGTCTATATATAACCTACTTCCAAAAAAAGATTATTAAAATATGAAACTATGAAGTGTTTGGCATTCTGAATCTCAGAGGAATATAGAATTGGTCTCCAGGACTTATACATAAAAGTGCTTTCAAAATTCTTTTTAATTCAATTAACTGTAAAAGACAATCAAACTAATGGCATAATTAAGCCAAATAGTACAGAGGGAAAATGTCAGAGTTTCTGTATGGAAACGTCTGTGGGTTCAAAAATATTATTTATTCCAAAAAATATTATTTATTCCAGTTTAATGTTTGAAACATTAAACTGTACAGTTGTTAGAGTGGGAAAAACATGTAGGTAATACTCTTTTGGTCTATTTCAGTAAATTTCTATGGATTTATTCTGAGTTATAATGAAGTGAGGCTGTGTTAAATGGAATTTGATCTCTCAAATGCTATAGTTTATATTAAGGATAGCGTTGACCTGTCAATATCTCATTTATCTGTTAACCTTTGTTTGACAAGGAAAAGTCCACAACTTCAGCATGCGTATTTTTCCTGTGTATTTTCTCTGAGTTTGAGAAATGAGTGTATTGCTAGGAATTTATAAAACTACATTAAAACAGCATGGGAATTAATGGACTCAAGTGTTAGTAACACCACTGTGTAGGATTACGTTAAGTTGAACCCATTCACAACATTTTACATTATCAGGGACTGACAGGAAGGAATAATTGTCTACATTTTATCTTCTTTGAACAGCAAAGTGATCAATTTATGGCATAAATTTAGTATGGGGAAGTACTGGAAACAAATTATCATTAAGCTTCCTACCAGCTCTGGGATTTGTTAAATGCATTATGCACTGATATTTCTCTGTTTAGCTTTTAGAGAATTACTTCTAACCCAAATGGCCTGTCTTGTATAGTGTGTAACCTGAAATGCAGCATGCACCCTGAGGTGGAGATTTCCACTCAATTTTATTTTTTAATTAATTAATTTATTTTTACTGAAGTATAGTTGATTTACAATGTTGTGTAGGTTTTGGGTGTGCAGCAAAGTGATTCAGTTATACATACATATATATCTTTTTTTTCAGATTCTTTCCCCTCAATTTTACATGCTTGAAAATCTTATATAAGGGACGACGTAAGTTTTATAGGATTAGATAACTGGAACATTGAAAATCTAGCTTCAATTACAGATAAGTCTTTTGTCTGCATGTTTTGTTTTCAAGTAAAACCAACAGCACACTCGGCATAATAACAATTCTCTTCTCTTGGTGTTAACATTTACATTAATCCTTAGGAATTTTGAATTTTTAATAAGCAACTTCAAAAATGTGTATTTCCGAAAATCTTTCTAATGATGTGTAATTCTCAAAACTGATAATTTCACAATAATAGTATCCAGTATGAGAGTGTTATTTATTTTACCCTTGAAAATTTGTTTTAGGCTACTAGGAGAACCAGATCGCTTTAGCTGTTTATACCTCAATTTCATTTATGTTATTAAGTCTTCACTCTTCCCGAGTCTCAGCTGGTCCAGCTGCAAAACAAAGACTTGCTATATGTGTAATCACAGGAGAACAATTGTGTTATTCTCTGTTGCTGCCATAACAAATTACCACAGTAAAAAAAATTACCACAAACTTTAAAAAGTTTACCTCACAGTTCTGAAGGTCAGAAATTCAATGGGTCTCACTGGGCTTAAATCAAGGTATTTGGCAAGGCTGTGTTCTTTCCTGGATGCTCTAGGGAGAATCCTTTTCCTTGTCTTTTCCAGCTTCTAGAGGCTGGTCATATTCCTTGGCTTGTGGCTTCCTTTCTCCACCTTCAAAGCCAATAATGTTTCATCTGTCTGATCTCATTTCTGTCATTAAATCTCCCTCTGGCTACAGCTGGGAAAGGATCTCTGCTTTTCAAGGATTCATCTGATTAGATTTGACCCACCCAGGTAATCCAGGGTACACCCCATATCAAGTCCTTAACATTGATCCCATCAGCAAAGTCCCTTTTGCAAGTAAGGTAAAATAATCACTGGTCATGGAAGTTTCCTTGGGAGTAGGGGTGTGGCATTATTCTGCCTACCAAGGCAGAAAACCTTTTAATGTGTTATATTTTAGGATCAGAGTTTTTTGAAGGTGAATAAACAAATTTATTCTGCAAATATTTTCAAATACTCATTGGATGGCGGGACCTAGGGAATCATACTATAAGGTGTCACAGATGATGACCAGTCCTCTCTTAATCTGGTGTACAGTGAACAGGACAACACATAATTGGTGTTATTATTTGGGGGACAGGAAAGGCCCTGAGGATTTCCATCGGTTAGTATGTGTTCACTGGTTGTGATTTATTTTGTTTGCCTTCCATAACGTAAACTCCTTTCATATACGTAGGTATGTGACATCAGGCAGACTTTCGCTGGAAGGGTTTTCTACCTTCTGTTATGGACTTTAACTCCCTCTCTCTATGCTCTGGTGGCCAGGCTGTGTCCATATAATCTAAACTCTGCGAGTCAGATGTGCCCACTGGTAGTGCCACTGCCCCTGCCCCTCCGCGTGCCAGCATTAGTGCCCTCAGGTGCTTCCTGTAGTATGAGTTGAACGTGGTTTCTGTAGACCAGGATCCCTTGGTTTTTCTTTTGTTTCCCCCCGCCCCACCCCCACCATTTTCTGAGAATTGTTTGTCAGCTGTATGTTGATTCTGTGAGCATCCTGACATCCTTCATAAATTTCATCTCTGCTCACAACAGCCAAAACAGGGATCTGGTATTTACAACCAAGAATGCATAGCCGAGTCTGTTAATTCTTAACCCCAAATCTAAGGAAGTAAAATAAATAATTTAACAGGAAAAAAAGACTAGTATCTACTAATATATTATAGCCAGTCTTGAGTATATATTCCATTATGGAAATAACCAAAAATCTGGTAAGGAAATTTTCTATAATACACAATGAGAATTGAAAACTAGCTGGGATTTGGAGGTCATGTATGCATGATTTTTTTAAAAGGCTAAATTATAAGTCCAGATATTAAAACACTTCGTATCATCGTGCATTTAATGAAAGGAAAGGATGTGTGCTGATTTTACTTTCCTATCTCTTGATGAAAGTAACTCCATTTGAGAGTCAGATTGCCATATTTTAGGCAGCCAAAAGAATGGAGTCCCCGATCATATTGATTTTCTTAGCACAGTATAGCATTAAAAACTCTCTTGGTGAGAGATTAAATTTATACAATGGAGTTTTCAAATATTGTTCCAGAAAGGCATTGTAGACGGGCGCTCCGTTTGTTCCCCCACCCCTCCCCAGCCTGCGCGCAGCTGACTGTCTGAGCCTACCTCACCTCCACCCAACCCTGGTGTATGCCCTATCACACGAGGTCTCTTGCTCTACAAAACGATTTTTTTTTTTTTTTTTTTTCGGTACGCGGACCTCTCACTGCCGTGGCCTCTCCCGTTGCGGAGCACAGGCTCCGGACGCGCAGGCTCAGCGGCCATGGCTCACGGGCCCAGCCGCTCCGCGGCATGTGGGATCTTCCCGGACCGGGGCACGAACCCATATCCCCTCCATCGGCAGGCGGACTCTCAACCCTGCGCCACCAGGGAAGCCCTACAAAAGGTTTTTAAAGCAAAATGATGGAGAAGAGAGTGGGAGGAGGAAGTGGTAGAACACCATGTTTGGGACTATAAGATATGACCAGTTTGGAAAAAGAAAACTTCCTTTGTATGTTTACTCTGGGACTGCAAATGGGAAACACATCTATAGTTAGAACCATCCACGCTGGTCCTATCAAAGCAGCTTAAACCTCTTCTCCAGACTTTTAGATGTGCCGTCAAATGGTTGGATCCAAATGACAGATTTACAGCCTGTGGGTCAAAATGTGGTCTTTCTCCTTAGGTGTGCCAACAGATGAAGATGCTAGAAGGAAACAGATGTGCAAAGGTGGAGAGGAACCAAATTAGAAAGATTTACGCACAGGGACCCAGCAAGATGTGCCTACATGAGAGTGAAAGAGCACAAGCGGGTTGGTTTTAAAATACAGAGGAGTTAATATTTCAAACAGAGATGGGGCGTACAAGCCTCTGGAAAGCACACACTTTAGAATTATGTGTTTAAAGAAACATTCTATTTTAAAAGGTGGGAAGGAGGCAATTGACCATTGTGTGGTCAATAGTACTGATCGACGTTAGCTTGTTTTCAGTGAGTTTTCCCGTTAATGGTTGATCATTAACCCATTTAAAAGTGGGTCATTTTCTGCATCACAGTTCAATGACTCTCAAGCTGTCACCAGCCACTTAATGAAAAGCAACTTTCATTAGACCAGCCATTCAACCAACAGTTGAGATAGACTGAATTGAAATACAGCATGAGGAGGGTAGCCTGACTTTAAAAAATAGACTTGCCTATATTATTTTATCAGTTTAATAGCACAGGAGTACCTCTCAGAAACATAATCTCTGTGAAGTCTCAGAATGCCCAAAGTTTCTTCTTAGAGAACCAACAAAAACAGACTAGTTTTGTGCCTAGTTTCCATGCCTAATGTATACAACTGTTTATGTTTTTCTCTTAGTAGAAACAAGGAGATTTCAGTATGCTTGCATCCATTGAGCATTTCAAATAGTTACTGATGGCTAGCGTTTCAGCAGGGCTATCCTTAGTTGCCTTTCTTTTAAGATATATTACGCAGTTGCTCTTTAGGACTGAAAGCTTCCATCAAGGACAGTTTTCTAGGTTCTCATGACTGTGGAGATAATGTCTTAGAGCCGCTGTTCTCTGTACATTAGGTAAGACACTGATGGAAATCTGATTGGATTGAATACCTTCCTCTGCTAATGGATTGAACTGTACCTTGTAGATTTGTGCTGCTTAAAACTAGTTCTGAAAAGTGTGTCCAGGCTTCCTCTCCACTTCTGTCTGCCCAATAACTCACGAGGCAGCAGCTGGTATTACAGTCACCTCTTCTCAAAATAGATCAGGACGATGCATTTTCTATTGGAGTTGAGTTAAAAAGCGGGTAAAAGCGGACTTGGCAAAGGTAGTGCTTTGTGTTTAAGCTTGTGAATTTCCAATTAGGTTTTAGGATCACTTTCTTGAGGGTTCATTTTAGTGGAACGGTGCATACTCTGACTTTCAAAAAACATGTAACCCAATATTGAAGTACCTAATGACTAAGAACTCATCAAAAAGAACCTATGATCTGCATGAAAATTAATATGTCACTTACCACCCTACATCTTCATGTTGTTATGCAATTGCCTTTAGAGGGGAAAAAAAAAGTGCCTTTAGTCCCAACCAAGCCATTCAGCTACATTATTTAGTTATTTAGTTTTGGGTCCTTATATATATAATTATATAATAATTATATTATTCTTCCTTGATTAAACCAGAATTCAGATGTTTTATTATGTCACCATTCCTTGACTGTTTTTACGATACACTGATGAGTTTAAATGTGCTTGTACATTTTACCTCATCAGTATTTTTATGTTTATTTTTAACCATTGGTCTTTATTTCTCTCTTAATCCTGTATGGTGTAAATTAAAGGACTCAAGAAAACTAATGTTACAGGTTGTTGCTGTTTTCCTATCCTAACATCTAAGTCATTCCAAGTTTATGAAATTTCCATTTAGGTAAACTAAGATGAATATAAAGATCCTTCCTTTGGTTCGATTTTATCGTCAGGAAAAAAAGCCCCTCAATTTTTAATAGATACACATAGGAATATATCATTAAATAAGATACCTGAAATAATGAGATGGTATTTGCCAGATAGGCATGTAGTTTTCTTGTCAGAAAGACCTTATTTTAGTAAGAGATCCAAGATTTTATTTATAATAAAATAACATGCAGATGCCCACACTAAGGAGAGAGAAAGAGGCAACCTCACAGCAAGGAAAACTGTCGGCATATTTGAATTCTAATTAAGAAAGGAAGCATGTGAGCTGGAAAAATAGCTAAGCCAGGTGGGAGGGTGAGTGGCATCTAGCCCACAGAGCACATTTCTATGCAAAGAATATGGCAACCATTGTCCGTCCTGTTCTAATTACCATATATCAAATAAAGGGCTTGACTCTATGATGAGATGTGGAAATGTAAAGAAGGCCCTGCTTACCTTTTTCAAAAGCAGTTACATTTATTAGAACATGAACCTGACCTGCAAGTCAGTGGTTTCTTCAAAAAAAAAAAGATTCACCAAGGAAGTGCCAAACCCAATGGTAATTCTATGGTGATTCCAAGGCTACAATCACAAGCAGGGCAGGCTCTGCCAATGAGACAGATGCTATCCTTGGAAGTCCTTTCTCATTTTGTGGGGTAGCATCTGAGCCTTCTTCATTACCAAATGATGACAAATAAAAGATGATAGTATTTGTAGTTTCCATGAACATTTAAATTGAGTCCTGTACAAGAAAAATATGCATGGCAACACATACCTGTACTGAAGGCCTGCACGTACATGATAAAAATACAAACACATTGGTTTTCTCTTATTTCTCAAAAGCATGCTAATTTCATTGACTGCAGATAAAGCAGCAGCATTACATCATCTTTACCTCCTGCCCTTAGAGATAATGCTTCTTGGAATCTTACTGGGTGACATGTGGTGAGAGAGTTTGATACTTGTTCATTTAAATCAAATCCAGGACTGTGTACTCAAAACACATTACAAGTCTAATGTCTATAGAGCTTGTGTTCTATAAGTGGTAATGCCTTCTATAATGTCGATTCTGAATTTTCCTCTAGTGATAGATTTAGAAGCATTTACTTCTCATTGTCCTCTTACAAAAAAGTTAACGGGAGAAAAGAGAAAATAGTTCCTCGCAATATTTCTACATGTATATGTAGCCATGTACATACTGATGCAAGAAAAAACATACAAGAATTCTGCTTGTCCACACCCATAAATTCAGAGAACCAAATGCAAAGTAAATAGAATGATGCATGTGTGTGTGTGCATGCACTTGTATGTATATTTTTTCATAACGCTGAAAATTAAAGATTAAATTAAAATATCAACATAAGCAAATTATTGGGTAAAATGGAAGTAAATACCAAATGAAAAAGCTAAGCAATTAAAATAGTTGTTTCTGGAAAGTGAGACTTGGAAGGGCATAGCTTTTCAATATGAAAACATGAATTAAATTTTAAAATTTAGCTAGGAATAAAAATAAGTGACCACCAAGTGGAAATATTAACTAAATGAATATAGATCCATAAAATGCAGAACTATTAAAAATGAAGTAGATCTAGGTTGTTCTGAATTTTAAAGATGTTCCAAATGTTGTTAACTCAAAAAGTGTTAACGCATGCCACACATATTCTAGGTGTGGAGGCAACAGCAGTGAACAAAAGAGAAACAGTTTTAATTATCCAAGGCTTACATATTAGCGAGGAATGACATAAAATATACACACATAAATGTAATATTTTAAAAGGACATCAGTCCTATAGAGAGAAACAAAACAAATTAAGGGGTACAGGGTGTGTACATGATTGGGGTGGGGGGCTGTGTGTATTCTCTCTCCTGAGCCTTCTCTGAAATATTATATATAAGCAGAGATTAGAAGGAAGGGAGCACCAAATCAGGCAGATATATGGCATCACGGAAACGTGTTTATCAGCAGAGTTAGGAAACTTGGAATAAAACTGAGAGACAGGTAGGGAGACATCGATTTTTCTGCTAGAATTCATTCTATTAGTGGAGGATGATATAAAAATAAGAATGATACTATTACTACCATTAATTCTACTACCAATACTAATACTGTTAATAACAACAATGGCTAACATCACTTGAACTACTGACTATGTGTCCCTGATTGTGCCTTGAATATCTTAGTCTGCTCAGGCTGCCATAGTAAAATACCATAGACTGGGAGGCTTAAACAACAGCAATTTATTGCCTCACAATTTTGAAGCCTGGAAGTCCAAGATCGGGGTCCCAGCATGGTTGGCTTCTGGTGAAGACTCTTTTCCTAGCTTGCAGAAGGCCACCTTCTCAATTATTTCCTCATGCGCCTGAGGCAGGGGTTGGGGGAGGGAGACACAGAGAGAGAAAGAGCACTGAATGAGATCCTTGCCGGGTAGAGTCATCTTTGTTGTAGGTTCTTCCCTTTCATCACTTTAAGCATATCATGCCACTCTCCTCTGGCTTGTAGAGTTTCTGCTGAGAAATCAGCTGTTAACCTTATGGGAGTTCCCTTGTATGTTATTTGTCATTTTTCCCTTGCTGATTTCAATAATTTTTCTTTGTCTTTAATTTTTGCCAATTTGCTTACTATGTGTCTCGGTGTGTTTCTCCTTGGGTTTATCCTGTATGGGACTCTCTGTGCTTCCTGGACTTGGGTGGCTATTTCCTTTCTACATTAGGGAAGTTTTCGACTCTAATCTCTTCAAAATTTTCTCTGGTCCTTTCTCTCTCTCTTCTCCTTCTGAGACCCCTATAATGTGAATGTTGTTGCATTTAATGTTGTCCCAGAGGTCTCTTAGGCTGCCTGCATTTCTTTTCATTCTTTTTTCTTTATTCTGTTCCACAGCAGTGAATTCCACCATTCTGTCTTCCAGGTCACTTATCCGTTCTTCTGCCTCAGTTATTCTGCTCTTGATTCCTTCTAGTGTAGTTTTCATTTCAGTTACTGTATTGTTAATCTGTGTTTGTTCTTTAATTCTTCTAGGTCTTTGTTAAGCATTTCTTGCATCTTCTCGATCTTTGCCTCCATTCTTTATCTGAGGTCCTGGATCATCTTCACTATCATTATTCTGAATTCTTTTTCTGGAAGGTTGCCTATCTCCACTTCATTTAGTTGTTTTTCTGGGGTTTTAACTTGTTCCTTCATCTGGTACATAGCCCTCTGCCTTTTTATCTTGTCTATCTTTCTGTGAATGTGGTTTTTGAACTCTACTCATTTAAAAAAATGTATTAGTGTAAAACACATATAAATTCCAGTAGATCTAATTGATTTTTTTAATTTAATATTTTAGGGTAACATTTTATCGATATAAAAAATTAAAATAGGTTTATATATTTAAAGTATTAACCAAATGAAGTTATTCATTTTTTACCTAGACTTTTTCTGGGTAACTTTTACATGTTACTCACTAAGTATTGAGCATAAAAAGTACATGTTCTGGATTAGATCACAGCCTAGAAGGAAAGGTAAATTTACAACATAGATACATGTCACTTGCCTACACACACACAACACACACACACACACACACACAATGACAATGCAGAAGAGGAAGTGAAGGGTAGTGAAAGGCAGCTTTAGAGATTATGTAGTTTGTGGTTGTAAAATGTTCAACATATCTGCTCTGGCATGACAGAATAAACAAAGCATTCATTTGCGTATGTGAAAAA
This sequence comes from Monodon monoceros, assembly GCF_005190385.1. NCBI lineage: Eukaryota > Metazoa > Chordata > Mammalia > Artiodactyla > Monodontidae > Monodon > Monodon monoceros. Next base: position 7,940,799 of record NW_021703765.1, on the reverse strand, counting down.
GGCCTTTAGTACCTAATAGAGCACCTGGCCTGTAGCACATTCTGAACATGCATTTGTTTAATGAATGAACGAAACAAACAACTGCAACAAAAACCAGGTTGAACTCTGAGGTCCATGTGCTTGACTCATGTTGCATTTCATGGACCATCCTGGGAGCTGAGTGGGTTGTCCTGTAATAAGGGGACATGTTCACAGAAAATGTCACAACATTTACCACAGTATTTTTCATGGCAACCTTAGAAACTGAACTCAAGAATCTGAGAGTTGTGAGGGGGAAACATTCCTTGAAAAGCATCTTAAATTCAAACCACTTGAAAAAATGGGGAATTGTGGAGAATTTAAATACTTTATAGCACAAGACTCTCTTATGAGTTCAATATGATTATCTTTCGTGATCTGCCACTTGCAGGAAATGACATTGGCAAGGAAAATGTGCAAGTGTGTGGAGGTAAAATAACTGCCTATATTAACTGAAGTCACAGACTATTTTTTGACTGTACAGACGATAATTGAAACCTCCTCCTTCTGAGCAGGAGGAAATCTTCCAAGAGTCAGATAATCCAATAATGTACATGGTTGGAAACATTTGCCTGAAACATGATTATCATTCAGATAGTATGTACTTCTTTAAGCATGTGTTCTTAGTTATTTGGATTACTTTACAGCTTTTTGTTTTGTTCTAGATTTGGGTATTTTGTCTGTTAGTCACGTTTTCCCTCTTTCTTTTAGATTAGAAAAGCAATAAAGATCTCTGTTTGAAACTAAGTACCAAAAGCACCCGTGAAGATTCCACAGAAGTGTGTAATGAATAGGAAGAGTCATACAAAATCAGTCCATAGAACACCTGTGGAAGTCTGTGTGTGTGTGTGTTCATGGTTATTAATGAAGAGAAACAGACATTAATTCTTGGGAAATTCACAAGGAATTTTCATGCTCAGTTGTATATGAAAATTTGAATTTGATCTCCTAAGTGTGAAATACAGTTCAAGTGAATGTTATTTTCTTAAAACAAATCTTAATTTCAACCTAGAACCCCTCCTTTATTTTCTAAAAAATGTTTTAAAAGTTAAATGTATTATTTAAGAGGTAAATGACTAAACTTAAACATTTATGCCTAAGGTAAAAGCAACACTTCAGCTTGCTTTTAACCTTCCTCGAAGTGTTCATGTGATACAAAAATTGTCTCTAAGCATCTACCATACCCATACACATTCTAACAGTGAATAACAGCTGTGGGTGAAGAGGAATACCCCTCAATTTTTCAACCATGAAAATAAAATGAACATTTATATTGCCCTAAAAATAAATGTAAGCAATGCCAAGTCTGGTTAAAAGGGCTCTTTTTGGATAGTGAGGCACAAAATATTTTGTGATAGTTCAGAAAATACATAGACCCTATAATTGGCTTATGCTGAAATTGGCATTATTTTATTTTTTCCTTTCTCATTCTACAGAAAGGTTTTACTAATTGCCTACACCTATGATTATAATCATTTAAAATCTCTTGATGAGTTGCCTTTTTTGCCTATGAATCTGTGTGGTCTATTATTTTACTAACTATTATGCTGGCTCCATAATATTGAAGAGATAAATATTCACAAAGCTCATTCCATGGCAAATGATTTATTAAATCGACAGCTTTTGCAAGCACATGATTTTTTTTTTAAAGCATAGCGGTACTTATGAGACTTTAAGGCTAATTCAATTTTCCTCTCAGTTATTGAGTTCGATTAAGTGTTATCTCCATTCATTCAGCAAAAATCTAGTGAATACCTATTCTTCACTAGGTGCCGGGGCTCCCAGCAGGCCAGCAAATAAGCACTCTTCTTCCTCTGTTCTGAACAAATTAAGAAATAAAAAAGAGCAGCATATGATGGCAGAAACATCAGCTCTATAACTTGCATAGGCTCTGTTGGAGTTGGTGGTTTAGTAGGACTGCCAAAGGACTGCCAACTGAACCCTCCCACGAGGGGCTCACCCACTAATAAGGGCAGAGAAGGACCTGCCACCAGAGTACTCCTTGCTCCCTGGAGGAAAACCAGGAGGCAAGCACTGCATGGAGATCTCTCTCTTCCAATGGCCACTGAATCAAGGAGTAAGATGAGGGCAGATTTTATAATGGAGCTTCCACCAGGGTTGGGGGCAAAACACTCCCCCTACTACTAGCTTTCATGTCAGCAAAGATGAGGAAGGATCTTATTCTTCATTCCAGAAGCTCAGAGCCTACACGGAATGTAGTCTAAAAGAAAAGAAGCCCCTCCTTCCTGAGAGAGTAGGCTGGCATTGCCAGGGCAAATAATGTTGTGTCTGGAGTGCTTCTATGTTTAGTCAGAAAGGATAAGGAATCTGGCTAGGAAGAGAATATTTTAGGCAAAAAAAAAAAAAAAATTCTCAAGTAATCACAATACATGTTAAATCACAACACATAGAAGATACTATCTTTTACTATCAATATGCTTCCATTCCTTCTGTCTAAAGGGAGCATCAGGCACTATAAGATTAGTAGTTGACATTTATTGAGAGTTATGTGCTAAGCATTTTACTTAGGCAATATACATGTTCTCATTTGGTCTTCCCAACCAACTTTTATGATTACAGTGAGGTTTACACAGGCTAACTAGCTTGCATAAGATTATAAAGATATTAAATGTTAGACATCAGGAAAAACCCATGTCGCCCAGAGAATGAACATAAAAATATTTCAAAGAGCCTTGGAGGCCAAGCATGATTGGATCTCTGCCTACATTTCTAGCCTTGCCTCTCTGTGATCCCATATCATTGTCTCTCTTTCAGTTATCCAAACGTTTGTAATCTTTCCTATGAATGCCTCAAAGGTGTACATTGAAAGGAAAATATCTGTAGTTATTTCTAAGATTTACTTAAAAGTTACTCTTTAATTTTTTGATAGATTTATATTCATACCTTCAAATTAAAAATCGAGCCCAATATTTTTAATTTAAACATCAAGTGTATTTATGAACTGCACAATTGTTTTCTGAAATGAAGTCAGTTTTATCCTATATTTTTTTAAAAATAAAACTATGCCCAATTTCATATTGATTAATTTGGCACACTGCATAAATTTAGCTTCCAGTTTTCTTTTCTTTTTTCTTAGTTGCGGCATGCATGTGAAATTTAGTTGCCCAACCACAGATCGAACCCGGGCCCCCTGAATTGGGAGCGCAGAGTCTTGCCCACTTAACCACCAGGGAAGTCCCAGTCTCCAGGTTTGAACTAGATAATCTCTAGTTCTAATGCTATAGGCCATTGTATATATCAGTCATATATTTAGTATTGAGATCCAATTGTTAAGAAATAGTCTTATTTTTACTCAAGAAAAATCTTCACATAAACAGATTCAGAATTAAAGTGAGCCTTTGCCTAACAATTGGATCAAACCTCAGGACTATTTACTCATTCTTTCTTATCTTATACCCTTTGTTTTACACAAGTATTTCTAAGTAATGATTATGTCTGATTCACCACATTACATTCTGGAATTACAAAATGGTAAATGAAGGGAAAAAAACATAAAAGCATTTGGAGAGTAAGTGACAGAAGTTCAGAGAGAGGACTAAGGACTAAGGACATTAGAAAAAGGTAAGTGAAAAAGGTAGATATAAACTGGCTTTTGGATAAACAACAGAAAAATAAAGGCAGAGGGAAAAGGAAAGTCATTCTGGACAAGTCAAACTTCAGAGGTAGGAGGCTGAAGAATCCAGTTTTAAGAGAGGAGACAGGAAGATGAAAACCTTCCCTTAAGGCTGCTTGAGACACTGGTGTTTGGGAAGACAAGGCAGTGACATTTCCAAACACTCCTGGAATCAATATAACATTTCTGAGCCCCAGAGCTCATAGACACAGCAGCTCTGTTTGTCTCTTCTTCAACATTTAGTGTCTTCACCACTTAGGAACATTCCCACTTCTTTCCCACACCTTAGAGAGTAATTACAAAGGTTTCTCCTTCAATAACAAGGAGGTTTTCTTGGGAGGAGGATGGGGCAGGGAGTACAGTGGGGGACAGAAAGGACCTGCATTTCCTCAGTTCCAGACACTGTCAGACTTCCTGGACCATGGAACTATTTTGAGAAAAAATTCCCAGTCTGAGTTCGTGCTTCCAATATCATCCTCACCACCACCACCACCATCATCCTTGCTCCCACATTAGGTTCATCCTCCTCAGTACCACCAGGGTCAGCTTTCTAAATCTCAAACCCGAGCAAGTAATTGCCCAGCTCAGGAGACTTCAGCCCCTCTCCCCATATCACAAGGTAAATTCCAATCTTTAACATGGCAGGAAACATTTACAAGGTGAGAAAGGGGCCTTGCTCCCTTGTTCCTGCTATCTCAAAAAATTAAAAATCTATCAAAAAATTAAAGAGTAACTTTTAAGTAAATCTTAGAAATAACTACAGATATTTTCCTTTCAATGTACACCTTTGAGGCATTCATAGGAAAGATTACAAACGTTTGGATAACTGAAAGAGAGACAATGATATGGGATCACAGAGAGGCAAGGCTAGAAATGTAGGCAGAGATCCAATCATGCTTGGCCTCCAAGGCTCTTTGAAATATTTTTATGTTCCTGCTGTGTGCCCAGTGCTGGCATGAAGTGTGGTCCCCACAGACCCACTTAACCAGGTGATGGTGTCTTATCTTTGCCATCCCTGTGCTACATTCCTGAACCACTGCTGGTGAAATTCACCAATTCCACAGTCCCTCAGGTCCCTCTCACTTGTTTTCTCCTCTGTTTTTTCAGAACGCTCTTTGGTTTTTCATCTTTACTTTCTTCCTTAACCTCCACATCAGTATTTTTACACTTTGCTAATTCTCCCCACTTTTCAAGACTACTAAAAGGTTACTCAGTGAAGTTTTCCTTGATCTCCACATGTAATAAAATATCTCCATCGAGATTTCTACAAGTTTTAATTATAGCACTTTCCTCATTGCCCTTAACATATTTCTCTATATCACACAAAAGCTTTTGACAGTCTTAAAGGCAGGGAATGCATTATTCATCTTTGTATGCACGACGACCAGCACAATCCTTGGCATAAAACCATTTTTCACATAAAAGCTTTTATAAATTGTTATTAACACAACTAGAGAACAAACTTTTCAAGACTCTCTTCTGTTATTGTTTCTGACTGACAAAGTCTTTTTTATCTCCTTCTAAAATGATAATTTGACATGAGAACATTTATTCCCTAGCTATATAACAATTACCTTCATTAATAATAGAGTAACTATTTGGTTTTTAGTGGAATTTTAAAGTTGGTTTATTCCACTGACTTATTTCTCTTTTACGTTTCTTAAGAAGAAAATTGTCCAGGTGTTTCTGAATGAACACAACCATGGGATATTTCTGTTCTTGGTTCCGCTTCCAAAGAGCTGTGACCATGGACTTATTTGGACCTCAGTTTCCTCATCTATAAATCAAAGACATGGACAGATGATGACTAAGATTCCATCTCAGTGTAATATTTTACTGTGAAAATTAAATAGAGTACATTGTAAATACTTTATAGAAGTTATGTGTGATTATAAACCCATGCATAATTTCCTGGTGGTTTTTTAGTAAATATTCTAGGACTGCGAAAATATTCTGGAGAAATATGCCAAAGCAGCTGGGAAAAATCCAGTTGGTTTATTGTCCATTTTTTCTTTCCATTTTTACATTCTATTATTTTAATCTAGTGAATCAGTTCATTTACACCGAAAAAACAAATAATTTGTGATTACTAAGTTAATTTCTATTAGTAGAAAAGCCACGTTAATACTTTTTAAGTAATTTCTCTCATCTACAAAGAAAACGACATTTTTCCAGTGATTGCACTGTTTGATGATAACTTGAGTTTTGCCTACTTTACATGCTAGTGATAAAAAATATACATAAAGCCAGCTTTGTGTATATGAGAACAATTTCACTAAGCATGAGTGTCTTCTGAAAATGGCACTTTTTTATTATGGGGAGAATTTTGCCTCACCATGTGACCTTATTTGAGATTACATTATGAAATGTGGCATGAGAGATGAAATAAGTGGAACTTGAATGATTTCTAATTGCCTTTCCAATAAAACCAGCAGGGAGCTATTAAATAATCCCATTTTAAAAGTACATGTTTGCAGGAGAAATAAGGCTTCAATCCTCATTCTCTGTAGGCAACTCTATATAGGCAAGCTGAGAGATTTCATTAGTTTCATCCATGTAGGTTTTTTCCTTCCAGTTTATAGAATTTCACGCTCTTATTGGTATGCACAGGGCTCCAGAAAGTTCTGCTTCATTGGAAATATTTTCTTTGGACCTGGTTTATGAAGATTATACCATTTTTTAACATATTTACGGTTATTTGAGTTTTAAGTAAGGATATATGTTAGGTTAAATATTAACATGTACCTGAATGTATTACTGAATCATAGATGCACATTGATCACTAATTTTTCATCATTAGTGTAATGTGTTCAGTTTGTCTCATAAAGTATACTGGTTAGACTTTTAAATTTTCAAAGAATCTTTGTAACATTCATACCTCTCCTTTTTAAATAGCTTAAGGGGTTTTGATGGTAACAAAATACATATTTTTCAGGCAAGAAAACAGAGTTGATTTAAAATAAAACAGAATTGCCTGTTGTTGCGTTCCTTTGTGAAAGGTCCAACTGGATGCAAATGGCTCTAATCAGTAGCTATGCCCCTCCTTCCCAAAAGAGCCTTCTGCCACCTCTGCTTATTTTAAATTAACATTTTTTAAATTATGATTTTCTGCAAAGATAAATATGTATGGACATTAATATAGCAGAGATCCATAAAATGATTACCCACATTTAACTACTGTATATTTTCATGTATTTTCCATCTATTAAAAAAAGCTTTGTAGATATATTACTACAGACATTCTATCCTGCCCCCATCATACCTCCTTCCATCTTTTTCCAGAGATGCTGAGAGAATGTATTTCTTTTCCTTCATGATTATGTGTATGTGTGTGTGTATATATATATATGTATATGTATACACACATATGTTTATAAAAAATATATTGTCAATAATATTTACGTAAGTTGTTATATAACGTGGTCTGATCGTTTTGCAATGTTTTTTATTTACTTAAAATTATGTACTTGAAGTTTACTGATTTTGGTGAATATACCCTTTATTTCAGTTGATTCCATTGTTTGACCATGCTAAATTTATCCATTCTTTAATGGAAGAATATTTATTCCTTCCAGATTTTTACTACTGAAAGCATTGCTCATTGAAGATCTTTATGAAGTTCTCCTAAAACCGTGAACACAATTTTCTCAAGGGTGTATTTTCTCTAGTTGTCAAATTCCTGGGTCACAGGGTCATTGCTTTCTGCTTCTAAGCTTCTAAATGTGTGCAATAAACAAAAAAGGGGGGGTGCACATTTTACCTTCGTAATCTCTTCTGTGTCTTCGCCAAATAAATAAATGAATAATTAGTTTCAGATAACTTACTAGCGGGGAGATTTTAACTTTTCTGAGGCTAAGTGTAAAGCATTCCTCTCTGTGGTGATGAGTAAAGTTTATTTCTCCTTTAAAAATGTCCTTTACTCTTGCTTCATAAAAGAATAAAAAGCAGTGAGGTTTTTGAAGTGTAATGGACTCAACCTGCAATCCTGCTAATGAGAAGTTCTTCACTGCTTTTTAGAACTGCAAAGTTCCTAATGCCTCTTCTTAGCACATGACTCTTACACGCAGTTGCTTGACTTTACTCACCCTACATGCATAAAGGATAAAAAAAAAAAAAGCAAAGAGAAGAAGAAAGAGGAAATAGCTTTTTCTAGGATTAGAATTCTTAATGAAAACCTGTTAAGTTATAATATCTGTTATAAAAACATTTGGGAGGGCTTCCCTGGTGGCGCAGTGGTTGAGAGTCCACCTGCCGATACAGGAGACACGGGTTTGTGCCCCGGTCCGGGAAGATCCCACATGCCGTGGAGCGGCTGGGCCCGTGAGCCATGGCCGCTGAGCCTGCGCGTCCGGAGCCTGTGCTCCGCCACAGAAGAGGCCACAACAGTGAGAGGCCCGCGTACCGCAAAAAAACACAAAAAACATATGGGAGTTAGAGCTAAGATATGTTTAGTATCTCCAATAATTGGTGTTTTGAACTGTAAAATTCAAAAGTGTAAAATGCATATAACTGATTTGAAAATTGATGCATTTGAAGACTAAAATCTTAAAAATATACTGAATACATCATCAATTAAAAATATCACTTTTATCCAATTTCATTTTTTGTGTATCTTTTCTCTGTCAATACATACCATGCTGATAAAGAGTACCAGAATAGTGCCCATAATAGGCAATTATTGATTTACCCATTCCATTGATGCACACTGCTTATATGTATACTTAAAAAAATAAAAAGACAACCACTTGTGAAGATTATGTGTCAACTTGGCTGTACCCAGTTGATTCATCAAACACATTCTTGATATTGCTTTGAAGGTATTTTTTAGATGCAAGGTATTTTTAAGAGCAAAGATTGAGGTTTCCAGGGCAAGAAGCAATTCAGCCACAAGACTGTGACATAGAAACCCCACCTGAGTTTCCACCTTGGAGATTTCAGACTCAAGATGGCAGCATCAGCTCCTCCCTGACCTGCCAGTGTCTGCCTGCTTGTTCTAGAGATTCTGGACTTGCTAGCCCCACAGCACATGAGACAACTCCTTCAAATCTTTCTGTTTATACTTTTCCTTTCGTCTGAGTTTTTCTATATTTTCATTTTCTTTGTGCATATTTTTATTTACAGTCATCAGTTATAATGTCTGTTATAAAAACCTGTGTCTGGTAATTGCAACAGCCTGGTCATCTTGTGGGTAGCCTCCACTGATTGCTTGGTCTCTCCAGTATGAATCACCTATTTTCTAGTGCTCATATGAGTAGTGATTTTGGATAGTGTGATGGTTAATTTTATGGGTCTTCATGACTGGGCTAAGAGATGCCCAGATGGCCAGTAAACCATTATTTCTGGGTGTTTCTATGAGGGTGTTTACAAGAAAGATTAGCATTTGAGTCAGTAAACTAAGAAAATCTGCCCTCACTGATATGGGTGGGCATCATCCAATCAACTGAGAGCCCAAACAGAACAAAAAGGTAAAGAAAGAGGGAATTCTTTCCCTCTCTTCTTGAGCTGGGACATCCATCTTCTCCTGCTCTTAGACATTGGAATGCCCAAGTCTCTGGATGTTGGACTCAGACTGACTTACACAACTGGCTTTCCTAGTTCTCCATCTTGCAGCTGGCATGTCACAGAATTTCTCAGCTCCTTCTCTGAGCCAATTCCCATAATTAATCGCCTCTCATATATTTCTCTATCTATCCTATTGATCTGTTTCTCTGGAAAATTCGACTAATACAGATTGTATGATTGACATCGTGAATGATACATCATAAAGACTCTAGATACTGTTTGTTCTCCTTCTGAAGGAAATAGTTTTCAAGGTAATTTTAAAACATTAGCCCACAGTTAGCTTTTTAAATTGTCATTAACTTTATTAAAATTTTTATTAGCTTCAACTTTTAAATTTGACATTTTGATTTTAGATTTCTAAATTTTGACTTTTATTTTTCTAAATTATGTGCTGAACTAGTATTTGTCTTGCTTGCTGGAGTCATCAACAGCCCCTTAAGTTCTGCACCCCACATGAGTACTGCATCTGTCTCTCCATGAGTCTCACCCATTCTCAGAGAAGAGGAGGTGTCTGATTCTGGCCTGGTTGTTATTACCGTGTGCCAGTGTGGTGGAACATTAATGCCCTGCCCATCTGGTCCTTGTTGATGCTAAATGATTTCAATACCATGACCCCAGAGGATGAATGTTCCAAATGTAGGTTCAATATCTGTTCAGCTTACTATTTCCGTACCTACCATTCCCTCTGCTTCTATTATTGGCACTGACACACATAAAAATGAAGTCATAAATATCCTATCACTTTCCCCTACAGACTGAGGAACAGCTAGCTCATACATGGTATCAGAATTATTTAAGTTCTCTCCTTGTCCGTGAACATCCTTTCTACCCCTCTTAACCTTGTAGAAAACAACTCATCCCTCCACTCTGATTTCTTCCCCCAAATTAACAACGTTTAAAAAATTGAAAATGGTATTCTTAATTGACATCATGAAAAAATTCTACTCCAAACTGATATGCATGTTTCCTAGATTCTCAACAAATAAACGTATGAACCCTAAAGTTATTTACAGTCATCACTTTTTAAAAGATATTTTTAATATGGACCATTTTAAAGTCTTTATTGAATTTACTACAATATTGCTTCTGTTTTATGTTTTGTTTTTTTGGTCACCGGGCACATGGGATCTTCACTCCCTGACCAGGGATCTAACCCACGCTCCCTGCATTGGAAGGCAAAGTCCTAACTGCTGGACTGCCAGGGAAGTCCCCTATAGTCATCATTTTAAAGTTAAATCTTGAAAACAATGCCAAATGTTCACTTTTCTAATATTAGTTGCAATACAATGGCATTAGCTTTTACTCCTTCTATTCCACCATTTCCCTACTTTTCCCCACCATTATAATTTCCACTATTTAAAATGTTACATATAGAGAGAAGTAGCAGTCAAATTGCTTATGAAAAAGTATGCTTGTCCACTTATACATTAATATACATATTACCTTGCTCATTTACTCACTGTTCAATCTATTATTTGTATACTCACACACCAGTCTTTGCATCTATTTCCTTTTTTAATTTTTTTTTTCTTCTACTAGGACAGTGCAAATTTGGCAGCTAGTAGACTACTGAAAAGAATCATTTCCCAACTATTGTATTCTTCGTGACTTAGGAAAAATGATATCTCTGTACCTCTAATTCCTTGGATTAAACTTGGAAGTAATAGAGTCATCTTTTACATTTCTGTGGAAAATTAAATAAGATAATGATGTGTTAATACAAGAAACATAGTAAGTAGTCAATAAAAGTTTATTTTCTTCCATTGTATAACATGTAACTCTATTCTATTTGGAATTTTGCCATTGTTGTTTATTGACCTACTGTGATTCTGCCTCTGTCATTGCTTGTATTATCCAGAGAGTACTTAAATTGATAAATTTATCTTTTGCAACCTGTACATAAGGTATTGTATGCCATAGGCTAATTTTTGACCTTCATAATGTAGCCAGGTTAATTACTAGTTAATGAAAAACATTTATTTTGCCTACAATAAGGTGCTCAGCAGGAATGTTCCACCTAATATATTGTGACATGTTATATGAACCTCATCTGGCATTTTGCACCCAATTCAAAGCAATTTCAGAGATGAATAATCCACAGTATATTTGAATGTGTCTTTGCCAGTCATGATAACAATTCATGGTAAAGAACATTTTATAAACAAACAGTACATGGCGATTACTCAAAGTGATTTCAGTTTCCACATAACTAGTAAAAATAGGTTGAAGAATACTTCTTTGTCTCAAGAATAGATATGAAAGTCCTTGTTTAAAAATTAAACCGTGTTCTAACCCTCAACGGTACTCCTGTCAACATTTTAAATATTAATATTTAATAACTGATTTAATTATTTTCCAGATGAATATATAAAACATGCATTAAATGGAAGTAAAACTGTCTAGTCCACTTTCACAAAATTAGATAGTCTTTAAGATATGTCTGGTTATGACTGTTAAAGGAGTTTATATGCAAGGTAATTTAAACTACTTAATGGATAAATACTTGGATCATTTTTTAAATGATGAGTTAAGGAGAAATCCTTTAAATGGAGTTGTGTGTGTCAGGGAAGTCAGATAAAATATGTTATCTTCAGAAACATTTCAACCTTTAATCACAGGAAAACACAGCTTTGTAACTTCACTTTTTTATAAATTTCACCAATCAGAGAATCATTAGGGTTAATATGTAAACTATTTTAAACACTGAAAACCCTGACAATCAGTAATCTTTACTGAGGTTGTCTTTTCCTACTAATTTCTGCCTTAATAATCTCATATCAGCTAATTTTTGATATGGATATGAGGCAAAATGTTGTGACTCAGGGACACTAATAAAATGCACCATATTTCTGAAATAGTAGAAATATCAAGAAGTCTTATGCACTCTCTTATAAATTATTAAAATGTCTTGAAAGTGTCAATGTTTAATCCTCCAAACTACATCTCCCAGATGTATTATCAACTTGGACTTGGGAAAACCAGATGACCTCAATTATTAGGCATATCAGTACAAAGAGAATAAGATCTCGTGAGAGGGGGTAAGAGTGAGTGACCTGAGATCGATTTTGCAAGGATTGAGAAAATCAAATTTGATCTCCTTCAATATTTTACTTAAATCTGGCTGTGGTTTTGTCTGCATTGAATGCATTGCAATGATGTCATATTTTACCTTGTCTATAGGTCAGAGAAACAAATTATCATCATCTACCCACCTCACTGGCTTTCATTTTCACACACGTAAGATTGCATGAGATGAATTTGTACAGAAAACATTGATAAAACCAGAAATTCTTGACAAAGGATAAAATGGAGATGGAGAAAAGAAGTAAATGCAAGTTATGATTTTATTATTGAAACCTGAACATTTCTCTTCACCCCTATCTGGACCTTCCTACTACTTCAGGATAAAATTAAGTGATGTAGGGATTGTTCATACTATAGCTAAAAATAACACATCAATGTAAAATTTATTCACAGTGAACAGTGTACCCTAACTCTACTCTCTCCATAATTGTGGTGTAAGGCCTAAAGTTGAGGTTCAATATTATATGGGTTGTCATCTGTCAAACCACCCTCCTTATAAAACGTACCAGGAACAGTTTCTGCTCATCTTGGAAAGTGGGTATGCTTCTTGCCAGTCCGTGGAATTATTTAACAATCCGATTACACTTTTCCATGGGAACCAAGGGGCACCCTACCCTCTTGATACTACATTAGTACCCCCCGTGGCCCCTGCTTGTTCACCCTGTTCCCAAGTGCAATGCCCTTTTGGCCCTGCAAGGTTTGGGTCATCCTCCCCAAAGCTATGTTTGGCTATCCCCATAACCCCAGGGCAGGATTTACATCCTTAACAATAGGTTGAATAGAAAGCAATTGAAACTATATAAAAATGATATATTTGGGCTTCCCTGGTGGCGCAGTGGTTGAGAGTCCGCCTGCCGATGCAGGGGACACGGGTTCGTGCCCCGGTCCGGGAAGATCCCACATGCCGCGGAGCGGCTGGGCCCGTGAGCCATGGCCGCTGAGCTTGCGTGTCCGGAGCCTGTGCTCCGCAACAGGAGAGGCCGCAACAGTGAGAGGCCCGCGTACCGCAAAAAAAAAAAAGATATATTTTTTTGCTTTAACCTGCAATATGGCAAAGTTCATTGGTTAAGTTTAATTAAATCCTTGTTGAAGCCCAACTGGGTCATGATGTATTATCTTTCATACATTCTTTACAATCTAATATTTTGCTTAAAATTTTTGTATGAATGTTCTTAAAATTTATCAGCTTTGGATTTTCCTTTATTTTGCTGTCCTTATTGTTTGTTTCAAGATGCTGATTAGCCTCATAAAATATTTAGAGGAAATTTCACTATTTTTTTCCCTAAATCTGAGAAAATTTGTATATGATTTGGATTATTTGCTGTGCAGACATCTGATAGAATTCATCAGTGAACCCAACTGTGTCTGGAGTTCTTTATGTGGAAAGATTGTTGATTATTGAATCTGGCTTTAGTGATCATTCAGATTTCCTTTTTTCTCCTTCCATAAGTTTTACTAATATTTTACCAGTGATTTTTAGATTTTTATCTAAATTTTCTTACCTATTGCCATAAAGTAGCTCAAAATATGCTCTTATAACATTTTATCTGATTCCTCTTGCTCCATGGTCTCTTTGGGGCTCGTTCATGCTGTCCCATCTCCTTGTATGCGTAATTTTTTGAATTGAATTGAAGATATTCTGAAGATAAAACTGTAAGAAAAATAATTGTTAGAACCTAAACTTTGCTGCATTCTACATTAGAGGTCAGAGACGCTGGCAACCCTGAATTATCTTAATCTACACAACTACTAAGAAGATTCTGATCCATGTAATCTTTAGACAAAACATTCCTAGTCAAAATTCTAGGCGTGTTGGTAGTGGGATGAACTGGGAGATTGGGATTGACATATATACACTAATATGTATAAAATAGATAACTAATAAGAACGTGCTGTATAAAAAAATAAAATTCAAAAAAAAAATTCTAAGCATGTTAAGATTTTCCACTCAAGAATTTGTTCATATACCATGAACTTCAATTTTTGTTCCTCTTATCCAATGGATGTTCTGATGAATTCCTTTTTATCTGCCTTTTCTTTATCTCTAATAATATGTTTTTGTCTATAGTCTATTTTGTCTGATATTAGGATAGCCGCTTTTGTTTTCTATGGTTGTTTGTATATTTTTCTCATCATTTTACTTTCAATCTGTTCATATCTTCAAATTGCTAGTGTGTCTCCTGCAGCAGCATATAATCAGAAATTGATTATTTTAACCATATTGACAAAATCTGCCTTTTGACTGGATTATTTAATCCATTCACATTTAATGTTATTATGTATATAATTGGATTTATGGCTTGTAGTTTAGTTTGTATTTTGCATATATCCCATTCTTTATGTTCCTCTGTCAATAACTGCTTTCTTTTGCATTAAGTGAATATTTTCCAATATAACATTTTAATTTCTTTAATAAATAAAAAGTAAATAAATAAAGGAGGAGGAGAAGGAAGGGGAGGGAAACTCCACACTCTTGAAATGTAGAGATGTTATATTTTTTTCAACTAATCTTACTCCTTGTTCTAACTCTGATTATCCTATTTGTCTTTTTCTTTCTAAAGGATTCAACATTAATATATATTATCTTTAAAATGGTTCAAGTGAATCATACACCCAAAGTAAATGACCTCGAGTCAATTAATTTGAAAACCCTGGACACATAGTTTTGCTGCCTTTAAAATGTTCTAAGGAACAAACCTAGGTAGGCTTATGGAGGAGTAATTTTCCCTTAATGTGCTTCGACTTGCATAAGGAGAGGTCTCAGTGCAACTGACCAAGAAAGCAGCAAAACCAAATAGTTCATGTGATGTGTCCAACAGTCTGTAAGGATCCTCAGTCCTGATGGGGTGCTGATTGGCATTTGGTTGTGAAGAAGCCTGTTTTGATTTCCCAGAGACAGGTAATGGATCTGAGGTTACCACTCCATTGTCTCAGAAGCACAACTAGTAATACTTTACTCTGAAGATCATCTTGGGAGAAGTAAACTCTTATCCATGACATATTTAAGCAAATATTGACTCTCTTGCATTTTTTCTTAGATGTTTAATGTTATTTTTTATTTCAACTAACTTTCAAATGCAAATATTTTCAAAATTTTATAACTCATATTAAGCTACAGCTTATTTCAAATCCCTTATAAAATCTATCACAGCTTTGATTTAAAAGTCAAAGATTATATTTAGAGAATATATATTAAAAGAAACGTAGAAAAATTTTTAGACATATACAGTAGTTAGGTTTTGTATTTCTCATATTCTTTAAAGCAAAGGTTATTGGGTATGTTGCAGTCATGATATGAATAGTATACCAAGGATTGGAAAATGAAAATATTGCCAAATAACAAACTGATTCTTGCTTGTTTTAACATTATTACATGTATTAGAATCTTAAAAATCAATCTGATAATGAATCAGCCACAAGGTTGGTCTTAATTCAGTCTCCTGTGAGAAAACATAAATGAAATATAATTCATTTAATTTTTATTTACCCTCCTTTACCCTTTAAAAAAATGAGAGGAAACTTCTATTTTAACTCCTCTGGCTTAGTATTTTAATTCAATAACAGAGTGAAAATATATTTAAATTAGTTAAATACCCTTATGGATTTTTAAATAAACATTGGCTCTAACCTGAGTATTTCCTCATTGACATTAGTGTAGTTTACCCTGTTAAAAGCTACACTAAATTCTATGTCTTCATTGCATTTATCAAATTTACTCCTTTCCAGGTCACTAGCCTCTCCCGAAATTTTTATTACTAAATTACCTTGATGAAGTGATTCTTAAATGTCCCTATGGTACTTTCTGAAGTTATGAGACTAATTTTCATTCAGACTCACATCATCATCTATCAGACTATCTCTTGAGAATCTACTCTAGCAAATACACACACTTACATACACAGAGTGCCTCAGGCTTTGCGATATTTCACATAGATATCCTTAGAGGAAAAAAATATTGTTGGCATTAAGAAAAATGGAGGGGACATTTCCCACTACAATAACTATAAAGACATTTCAAAAATAAGCAACAACAGAGCTCTGAAAATATAGTTCATATGCAGTGAAAACAAATACCAGCATACAATTCTGATATATATAAGAAATATACACTGAAAAGAAGACACATGATTTACACAACCTTATCCAGAATTTATATAATAGCATATTTAAGATTTGTTTCATAAGATTCAGAACGTTTGCAGCACAATATTAAAATACTCTGTACCTTCCTGATTCTTGACTTAGAGACCTAGGGTCTCTAACCACTAAAATATTGAATCATTATCAGTCTACCCTGCAGGAGCTTATTTATGAAGCAGCCCAAAACATCAAACTCCTTTCACACTCTACTTATCTCAGTTGTTCCTACAGTTTTACAGTATTAATTATAATCAGCAACTCCCCAAAAAACAACTAGGCTAAAAGCAAAGGGTAAGGTGAATTAAAGTGGTACATTTGTTATTTCAGAAGTTTTCTCCCAACTGTTACCATGCTCTAAAAGATTGAGAATGTGGAGCAGATTCAAGGGGGAAGAACCCCACTATCATGACAAATATCATAGTATGTGGTGATGCTTATGATTAGAGAAATCTTGTGAGTGAGGTTAAAGAAGGATTTCATAAATAAAACACAAACGTTACTAACCATAAAGGAGAAAATGATAAATGGAATGGCATAAAATTAATAACTTCTCATCAAAATACATAATTAAGAAATTGAAAGGACAAACCACAGACCAAGAGATGATATTTTCACATGTGCCTAATAGAAGACTCACAAAGAACTTCCAGAAATCATAAGTAAAAGCCAAGCAAGCTAATAAAACAATGGGAAAATGTCTTAAACATGTATTTATAAAAGAAGAGATCCAAATTGCCAATAGCGTGAGAAAAGTTGCTGAAACTCATTAGTCATTACTAAGTCTAAATATACCCATTCCTATGACTCTGTAAATTGACTCCTAGGTATATAGCTAAAAGAAAATGACACATATCTATCTAAAGTTATATATGACTCAGATGTCTATCAACAGAAATATGGATAAAAAAATAAATCATTGTACTATCGTAGTCAGCCTGGGCAGCTATAACAAAAGTACCTTTGACTGAGTGGCTTAATCAACAGAATTTTATTTCTCACAGTTATGGCGGCTGAAAGTCTAAGATCAGGGTGCTAGCATGACTGGGTTCAGGTGAGAACCCTCTTCCTGCTTCACAGCCATCTTCTAACTGATCTTTACATGTCTGGGAGATAGAGAGCTCTGATCCCTTCACCCCCTTATAAGGGCACTGATCCCATCATGGGACTCCACCCTCATGCCTTCGTCCAAACCCAATTACTTCCCAAGAGCCTCACCTCCAAATACTATCCCATTATGAATTAGGGTCTCAACATATAAAATTTGAGGGACATAAACATTCAATCCATAGCAGATATATTTATACAAGGGAAAACCTCACTTAATGAAAATAAATGAAGTACGCTTACATGTAACATCTTGCAGCTATAATTTTGAGAATAAGAAGTCAGATATAAGAATATATATTATAATATTCCATTTATATAATGTACAAAATAGGAAAAAGTTGTCCGTGGCATTATAAGTCAGGTATTTTCCATTGGAGGTTAGTGACCAGAAAGGGCACAAAGGTAGGCTTCTAGGATTTCCTAATGTTCTTATTTGTATTCCCTAGTTATGTGTATGGGTGTCTTTACCCTGAAAATTCTTTAAAAGCTTTATACCCATAATGTGTACAAATTTTAAGGCTTTGTTACAGGACAGTGAAAGATGACTTTTAAAACATTTAGGGAATAAGGACAAAAAAGATACCACTGTCAAAGAGAAGTGTCCTTTAAAAACAGTTTTTAAAAAGTTCAAAAACCTTCCCTTCAACAGTATAATTTTTTTTTACATCTTTATTGGAGTATAATTGCTTTACAATGGTGTGCTAGTTTCTGCTTTATAATAAAGTGAATCAGTTATACATATGTTCCCATATCTCTTCCCTATAATTGAAAGAGGGTTATCGTGTGTTGACTGACAGGAGCCTTAACATATCTCAGTGTTTCAAGAATTGGAATTGAGGAAAAATGTTAACATTGGCATGTTGGGGGAAAAACACTGCATAATTATTGAAAGTAAGTGATTAAAGGAAAGTTTCCCTAAAATAATATTCTGAAAAATCAAGAAGAAAACCACAGGAAGTTCTTTGGAATCCTTAAAAAATTATACAAGGATGTGTTCACTTTATAATTAATGGAGAAATCCAAGTAGCACAGATTGAGATGAGAAGGCATGGTTTGAAATAAAAAGCAATAGGGGGAGATAAGAAAATATTGTAAGGAAACTAAAAGTTCAAAAAGCAGAATTAAGTTCAACTGAGAGTTGGAAGATTATTAAAATATAAAAAATGTACTCAACACTGTGGAGGATGAAATTTACTACAGAGGAAGAAGAGCAAACAGATGCAACTGATGAGAAAGTAAAAGATATTAAAGTGGGGGAGGAAAATGCCAACATATATGTAATTTATATTCCCAGTGGAATGACTAGATCAAATAAAGCAAAATAAGCTCAGACATGTCCGAGGCCGAGGAAAAGTTCTAGGCGAACGAAAGCCACTTCTTAGGAAAATGAAAGGATGGCACTTCATTGATGAAAATTAGATGTAAAGAGTGCATCTAAAGATATCATCAATAATTATGAATTGTATATACAAGCTGGAAAGAACCCTATAAACATTCTGTTAGATGTATTATTTATTAAAATTGGGGAGAAAGCTTGGGTATACAAGTGTCAAAGTTCTCCATGCAAAACTGTCATAAGACAATGGATCAATGCGTTCAGCATTTGAAGAGGAATAATATTACAAATGAAGAATATAACATTTAGGCAAAGTTTCATGTATGTTGGTAAGAAAGAGACACTCTCAGATACAGACAATCAAAAAGTAGAACACACATACCATCCTCACAGGGGAAAAGAGTTATTAAAACTTACAATCATCAGTAAGGAGAAAAGGCAATATTAATCATCAAAATAGAAAAATCACTGTATTAAAAACTAACTTTGAGCACAGAAAACACTTAAGATATTAAAATCTGATTAAAACTGAGTCTTGACAATAACTGCAAATGTTACAACAAATTTTGAATGAAAATATACATGAGAAATAATATGTGAACTTATAAAGTAAACTAAAAACATAAGTTTGGTTGTATTGAGAAAATAAAGGTAAGTACTATGGAGGGTAATTGGCATAAGTGAGTTAAATTTCCATACGTTCTAGCAGGAATTCTTTACATGAAGTATAAAATTAATGACAGAGGAAATGGCAGCAGGAAGACATTCATTAGAAATAGATGATTAGACATAATCACATCTACATAATTAACATACATACAATTTATATTATCATTGATGTGATCATGTCAAATATAGCAAAATGAAAAATTTAAGATATATCTGAGGAAAAGTTCTTATGCTAAAGAAAGTCATTTCAAAGCAAAATGAAAAGACGACCTTTCTTTGATCAAAATTACATATAAAAGTTGCATCTAAAGGCTCAAAGATTTACGTACTTATAAAAAATACGTGACGGACATGACTTATAGCAGATGTCATGAATAGGATTCTCTGGCTTCCTGAATAGTCCTAAAGGCAGCTCTAAGAGGCCACCTTTAAGGATAACAATTACAATGCCTATTGAAGCAGCCCTTCTTGAATTCTGTCATTACAATTATTCTGAGTACTATACATATACATATGACATATGTCTTTAAATTACATATAAATACATATGTAAACTGTATATATATTTAAAACTATACTATGTTTACATATTTAAACTATATATATATACTTTTAAACTACAAATATGGTTTGAAATATGTATGTGTAGTTTTCAAACATTGTTTCTCTAATTTTCACATAATCTAATTTGGCATTTATCCTGAATTTCAAGTGCCTTTCAGTCTAATCAGTTCAACAATTTGTCATCATATGTGACTTCACATGTTTAAATTTTTGCCATTCCCATAAATAACAATGCTATTCTTCCAGTAAATTCAGGTAAGAAATCTCAGTTACCTTTAACTTACTTCTCTTCCAGAATTCCCATAATAAATCAATCATGGGCAATACTTTCTAATTTTTTTTTATTTGGTAAGGGTTTCAAATGAATAGTGTATTTTAAAAGAATTTATTGATTTGTAATTCAGTTTGAGAAAAACTGTTTTAAATACAAGACATTCAAAAAATATTGTGACAGCCATCCAAATTCCATTAGCGGGGATTAAGTTTTATCACACTGCTTCTAGAAATTTTAGAAAAATTTAAACATTGCATAATAAGCCAATCTCCCCTTGAAATAGCACTCATGTTACTGAATGCAAGTTCGTGTGTCTGACACACAGTGAGGCCAGACAAACCGAAATGTCAGAGTTTGGATCAGAGAAAGGTTTATTACAGGGCCATGCAAGGAGACAGGTGGCTTGTGCCCCGAAACAGCTCGGACATGGAAAGGTTTCAGTAAAGCACTTTTAAAGGCAAGGTGAGGGAGGGACGTAGTTAGTTGTTGCAAACTTGTTGGTGTTGGTAGGTCAGGTCACGATGTTCCTGTAAACTTCCAACAAAACAAGTGTTATTCTCTGTTCTGGAACTTTTAAATCTCTATATGAATGGACTCTTAAAGATCAGAGCCCTGAGAATAGGCTATCCTGTATATTTCACACGATAGGCAACTTGCTTTTACAAAAGGTGCAGAGCCAGCATGACTGAGCACAGGCAACAGAACAGATCTAATATGGAGTCAGGTTTGTTCTTCCCTATTACACTCAGAGTCCCTTCCCTCTTCTTCACTCTCTAGTGAGTCTAAATTATTACACCCTACTTATTCTATTACTCGCAATTTTTAGTACATGCCTTTAAAATTTTACATAAATGCTACTATTCTACAAGATGTTTTTGAAACTTAAAATGTTCATTCAAATCATTTTTGAAATATCCCTCATTATCTATTTATATAATTAGAACTTATTAGCTAGTATATTTTTGTGTGTGTATGTATTTCATTTTAACCTGCATATAACTAAATCTATATCTATTTTCCAATTGATAGTTCTCTGTGGTGTCTCCATTTTTTTCCACTATTAGAAAAAAACACTTGATGAGCAATCTTGGAATTTTCTTATACACATGTGGAAGTTTTCCTGGTTAATACATCTAGGAGGGTTGATACACTATTAATGATGTAAAATATTTAGTATTGAATGATTTAGTATTGACTATGACAGATATGTACCAAGGAAACTAGATTATTATGCATAATCCTTTCATCCAAAGCATTCATAGTCTTTAATTATATAGATATTATCTTCCTGGTAACTAATAATAACAACCAGCATAAGCTGGGTACAATCAACTATATAGCTAGACACATGGCTGGCCATCTGAAGACTATATTTTCAACTACCCTAGGAGCTAGGCATGCCCCTGTGATTAAGTTCAGGCCAATGGGATGGGATGTGAGCAAGGTACAGTACCTTGGTCGCTTTCCCTTTTCCCCAGGGTTATGGTAAGAGCTGACATCCATAATTGGCTAAGAAATAGAAGCCACAGGTGAAGAAGGTAGAATTGCCCCACAGAGCCCATTCTGCTTCAGACCTCTATGTGAAAGAAAACAAAAACTTCCCTTTGGTTTAATCCACTGTTTTTGGTTTAATCCACTCTTTGTTACAGTACATTAACCTATACCACACCTGATATAGACATTACAATACGAACTTCAAAGGCTTAAATTTCAGTAAGAAAACCAGTTTCAGTAAGAAATCTTTCTCAAAAGGATTCTGGCACTATGTTACATTTCCTTCATTTACTAAAGAAAGAAAAGGTGCTTGAGTCTCCTCGTGGTCCATTTTCTAAACTGAAAGTGTCCCGTGCACTTACTTTTTCACTCTTACTGTCTGGTTCTGCCACAATGGTCACTGAACTTGTACTCTCCTGGCTGAGATACGAGTAACCAAGAATCAGAAAAATCTTGTGTATATTTCTTGTTATTTCCCTCTACGTGGCAGTGTCTATTACATAATTTCAGCCCCACAGTGTTCTCTTGGGATGCCAAAGCATATTCTCATGTCCGTATTCAATTTAAAAATATGCAATTTATGATACTTAGTTTCTTATTCTAAAGCAGTTCATTCAGCACAAGTGGGCCTGGGTGTGTAACATCATCTGTATATAAAGAAATGAGAGAAATGTTCCTAGTTTATTCCCAAGAAATGTTGATCCAAAGTGCTTAGAGGTGGGTTACCTCAAGGATGCAGATGTTTTGATATTTAAACTGCTGACACCTGGTGCTGCTAAGCTTATCCATATGCCACAGTGAGATTTAATGCATCTAATCCACTTGCTCATTTTAATAAAAACATGATTGTTAGATACAGATAATTATTTTTTTAAATGATAAATTTGCAATCATTTTGAATGAGTTCATATTTCTATTCAAATGTCAGCTCACAAATGATGACTTTCCTGACTGCCCCACCTAAAAGAGCATTCTGCAGAGAGCACTCTCCTCCTAATTGGCTTTACTTTTATTCATTATACTTGCATTATTAATATTATTTTAAATATGTCTGTGTCTTAAAAAACTAGAAAATAAACTCCCATCCCTGTAATTTAAGCTCTATGAAGTCCAGTATATGGTTTTTACAGCAACAGTCACATTAACTGAAATAGCAGTTGGGATATAAAACCTAACAAATAAATGTTTCAAATTGATTAATGAACTGTCTGAGTTAATTTTTAAGACTTTTTACATAGCAGCTTTAGGTTCACAGCAAAACTGAGTTGAAGGTACAGCAATTTCCCACACACCTTCTGCCCCAACACATGCATAGCCTCTCCCATTATTAACTTTACTCACCAGAGTGGGACATTTGTTACAACTGATGAACTCATGTTGACACATCATAATCACCCAAAGTCCATAGCTTACCTCAAGGTGCAGGCTGGGTGTTGTACTTTCCATGGGTTGGGTTATTTTTATATCATTTTTTTCTTTTAGATTAAAACAAGAACAGATCTTAATAGGGACAAAGTAATGACTACTAATCAACTATAACTTGATACATTTTAATTTGCTAGATATTAACTTTTGCTAAGATGCAGTATTTTTGAATGACAAAAGATTTATTGCTGGAAAGTCACCTGTTTGTAATCATACCACTGTCTTACATTGGTAGCTCCTAAACTTGACCACAACATTAGAATCACCTGGGGATATTTTAAAAGCAAGCACCACTTCTTCTCAATTCCGACCAATTAAATCAGCACCTCCCTAGGTGTGGTTGAGGTATTGATAGATCTTAAAACTCTCCAGGTGATTTTAATGTATATCAACAACTGAGAAAAACTGGCTTAAAATAATCTCTTTATCCCTTTTACTGCTCAGTCTACGTTAAATTAGAATTTACCATATTAATCCTGAGTCAGATGCAAAGTCATCCAGATGTCATTTCTCCCCAACCGATTATATAAACTTAAAGCAATCCTCATTGAATTCCTAATAAGGTATTGTGTTTAACTTTTATTTTTATATTAATTTGTAAATGTATATGGAATATCAAAAAACCATATAGACTACGGTTCATGGGAAAATTGTTTTAATTCTAAAAATTAGGGATAACAGAAAATCAAACAAGAAAATGGATACATAAATATTGTTATATTCACTGTTACAGTTATCTATTTGCACATTAAAAATTAGCCCAAAACTTTGCAGACTAAAGCAACAAACCCTCATGATCTCACATGTTTTGGGTCAAGAGTTGGGAAGCAGATTAGTTGAATCGTTCTGTTTCAGGGGCTCTCATGAGGTTATAGTCATGCTCTTGGCCAGTAAACTCCCCACATTGCTATAACATAAAATATTTTTAAGCTCTTGAATAATTTAATTAAATAAGGAACAACAAAAGAGGAAACACAAGAGAGCACAATATAAATACAAATAATATTCAATAAAATTTTAAAATGTAAGTTATAAAATGTGACTGAGTTGAAATTTTATTAAAGTATAGACATTTAAGGATAAATTTTTATATGTGTATGTGTGTGTGTATATATATATATATACATATACACACACGTCTCACATCCTTTATATAAGAACTTTAAACAAGAATCACACCTAAAAATAATTTCTAATTAAGGTCAAATATAAGGAATGAGCAAGAATATATAGAACAAGTGCCAAAATAAAAGGATACTGGCAATATTAATATCAGATATTATAAAATTTAAAGTCAAAAATATTAAAGTTAAATTACAGTGTAATATATTAATGATAAAAGGATAAATTCTTTTGTGATCTTAAAGATTAAAGAAAAATTCTTTTGTATTTTATACAGAGGCAAATCTTAATGTGAAAAGATAGAAAATTAATGAACATTCCTTATATACAAGGCACAGTTGGTATAAAAGTAAAAACTTCTATAAATAAAGGAAACATGATTAATCCAATGATACTGATAGAATTTATGACACCTTCCTCAGATGTCCACAGAGAAAATTAGTAATAACTAAGGATTTAGGAAGATTTGAATAATAAAAACCACCATAAGCTGTTATCAATTTACAAAGAATATGCATTGTTTTCAAACACTCAGAGAACATTTCCAAAAATAGACCATATATCAGGCTACAAAGAAAAGACACATAATTACACAAAAAAGGAATCATATAGGCCACTCTTATGCTCCAAAATGCAACAAAGATAGCAATTAAAAACACATTGTCTCTCCCACCTTGCCTCACCCCCACCCCTGCTAAAGAAATCTCCATCTTCATTTGAAATCATATATATTCTAGCTTTCTTTCAGCATCTTTGTTACATAAGGAAATCAAAACTAAAATTGCAGTTATTTAGCAATGAACAAAAGTGAAGGTATAATTAAAACCTGTGGAATATGAAAAAAATAAAGGAAACTTTCTTGCAACTAATGACTTTATTGGAACATAATAAATATTTAAAACAAGTGAAAGACAAATACAACCCAAGAATCAAGAAATATAATTAAATAATGTCCTAAAATTTTACAGAAGAAAGGAGAAATCAATGAAACAAAACATGCGGAAAACTGAAAACTGCTTCCTAGAAAAGACTAGTAAAGTCTTTGGAAAGTTTCATCACAAGAAAAGGAGAGAAGACCGACATAAAAACCATTAGGGGTGAAACCAGGGATGTTAAAAAATAGGGAACAGAATCTAGAAATTAAAAGGTAATAATGCATAAAATTATATGGATTTTTTTAGTAAAAATGTTCACTACCAAAATTGTTTCAGAAAGTAGTAAAGCAATGTAAACCAATAACCACAGGAAAGATGGAAAAGTCAGTTAAAGCATAATGTCATTCCTCCCTCAAATAAAAAGTGTTTCAGCCTCAAAATAAATTTAAAGAAACAGTTAAAGAATGGTTAATTCCAATGTTGAGATTTTTTTAACTATATAAAAAAGAGGAAAGAAGCATGAAACTATTCCATCCTAACAGATGAAAAAGCTGAACAAACTAAAAAAAATTGACATAGCTTCTTAGATTTGTAAGAGAAGTGGGGTCACCAGGCAAACTGCTGCCCCTAAAATTGAAGAGTCAGGAAGACACAGAGAATCACAACTTATTAGAGCTGAAACTTCCTTGGGAAGCAATGTCAGGATAGGAAAATCTGAACTATAATTGATGAATTGATGTAATTAATGAAGCTCAATGTGGACAAGTCTGAGGGTTAAAAATTCCAGGTGACCCAGTCAATAGGAGGTCCCCACAATTTTGTGAGCATTACCTCCTGGAGGTCTACCAGGTTCTCACAATATAGAGAGGAAAAAAATCCCCTTGTGCAAGGGCAGGGCAAAATGAACTATTTTGAAATATTCCAGAGTATTCTGTTCTTCACAAGGGCTTTTCTCAGGAGAAACTACTTAACCAGAACCTAACCTGCTGGAGGTCCATCAGAACCTAACTGACCTAGGGGCTAGGGGAAGGGAAATTCTCAATTCCATCCCATTCCAGCCATTTTATCCACCTGAGTTATGTATGGGGGAGCGGGTGCCAAGAAGCAAGTGTGAAGTTCACAGTCCAAAGGCACAAGCTCACTGAAAGACTGAGACTCAATCGCAGGACTATAAACACTTCCCCTCCCCCACACCTCACCACCACATTACTAAAAGCCTGTTTACAGCAGTTCCTTTCACAGAGTACATCACATCCAGCTATCAAGAAGAATCACAAGGCATACTAACAGGCAAAACAAAAACCACAGTTTGAAGAGACAGAGTAAGCATCAGAACCAGGCTCAGATATAAGCAGAGATGTTGGAATCATCAAATCAGGAATTTAAAACAACTATGATTAATATTATTGGTAAGGGCTTTAATGGATAAAGTAGACAGCATACAAGAACAGATGGGCTACATAAGGAGAGAGGAGAAAATCCCAAGAAAGAATCAAAAAGAAATGCTAGACATCAAAATCACTATCATAGAAATGAAGAATGCCTTTGATGATTTTACCCAGACTGGATGTTGTCAAGGTAAGAATCTCTGAGCTTGAGAGTATCTCAACAGAAACCTCTAAAACTGAAAAGCAAAGAGAAAAAAGACTGAAAATAAAAGACAACAGCACATCCAAAAACTATGGGACAACTACAAAAGATGTAACATGTGAGCACTGGGAATAACAGAAGCAGAAGAAAAAGAGAAAGAAACAGAAATATATTTGAAACAACAGTAACCAAGGATTTCCCCCAAATCACAGATCCAGGAAGCTCAGAGAACACCAAGCAGAATAAATGCCCAAAAAACTACACTTAGGCATCTCATTTCAAACTGCAGAAAATCAAAGATAAAGAAAAAATCCCAATAGAAGCCAGAGAATTTAAATACCCAATAACCAACCTATAGAAGAGCAGAGATAGGAATTACGTCCAATGTCTCAGAAACCTTACAAGCAAAAATAGAGTGGAGGGAGATAGTTAAAGTGTTTAGAGAGAAAAACCACCAAGAATTATGTGTCCTGCGAAATTATTCTTCAAAAGTAAAGGAGAAATTAAGACTTTCTCAGATTTAGAAAAAAAAATTGAGTAAATTTATTGCCAGTAGACCTGAAGTTCTTTAGCAAGAAGGAAAATAAGATCAGGATGTTGGATCTACATAAAGTAAGGAAGAGCATCAGAGAAGATATAAATGAAGGCAAAAATCAAAACTTGTTATACAAAAAAAGGAAAGAGTCCTGACTCAGCTTCTGAGATGAATAAGACCTTAACAGAGAAATCAGCCAAAGATTACCCACACTCAAAATAAAAATGAGAGATTATATTAATTTGTAAACATGTAAGTAGATGTCTTAAATAAATTTTAGCAACTGTTCAGCAATATAGTAATATAATGAAACATGTTACTCAAGTGTGTTTTATCTGAGGACTGTAAGGAAGTTTCAAGGTTTTGTAATTTGTAATGTAAGTGATGTTTCAGTACTTTAACAGGTTAAAGGGAGGGGGGAAGAAGCAAATAAAATGTAAAAAATCTAACCATCTGGAACAATGCTTTAAAAGATATCTAAAAACTGTAATACTCTCATTAAGAACAAGACAACTAAATATATATAAATAAACAGCTCTCAATATTGAAGCAACTAAAATATATTTTCCTATTTTGATAAAGAGTAACCACCTCAAATGTTATTCTTAAACACAATAGAGAGAATATACTCTTAATTGTTGAGAGGAATTAAAAAAAAAGATAAACCACAATTTCCATTTTAATGCAATAAGAAAAAAGTATAAGTCTTGGTAAGACTGATAAAATTCATTATTTTGAGACAATATGATTGTCTATTTAGAGAAGCTCAAATAATTAACAAACTATGAGAATTAATAAGATTAAAGTAATATGTCAAGACAAGAGGAGCAAATCAACATTTTCTTTTATACCAGCAGCAAACAATTAGAAGCTTTAAATATGGAGTTCGCATTCAGAAAAAAACAAATTTTTGAATCCAAAATAAATACCTAAAAAATATAAAAATGAGCCATAAAATTTGACTGAAACTCACACAAGAGTTTACCAAGCCAGAAAATTAGGATTCATCTCCATTGCTTCCTCTCCCTCACTTCTGCAACTTAACCCATTGCCATGCTTCCTCAATATTACCTCCCAAACAATCCCCAAGTCTTCCCATTTCTCTCCATTTCTAGCACCACACCCCTAGTCCAAGGAATGCTTTTTCATCACCATCATCTGATCGACTGCAAGAGTTAATCGGAATAAACGGGGAACTTCCCTCTCCTCCCTACATTTTCCATACCACAGTTGGGTAGTCCTGGGTACCTCAAATAAAAAATAGTGCCTACATTTTTCTCCCAGCCGCTTAAGATTTTGTTTTTCGTATCACCTTCTTAAATAGTTTGTTTACGTTTTTAATGTATAGTATAAGATAGGATTCTAAATTTATCATTTTATTTGCATATCCAATTGCCCTCAGTTAGTTATTAGTCCATCTTTCCCTAATGATCTGGAATGCTTTCTCATTCTGGAATCTATGTTGCATAATGTTCTATTTTTTCCATTCTTATACAGGCACTGCATTTTTTTTTTTGGTCTACATTATAATTATAGTATGCTCAGATAACAAGTAGGGCAATTGCTTCTCATGGAAAGAGTGAGCCAAGAGGTTGTTTGAAAAGCAAGTGACTTCCTTTGGGTTTTAGAGATTTAAAACAAAAACTCAGTGGGCTTAAGAAAGCTGTTAGAATGATAAAATTTCAGCTCATACAGACTAATTAAAGTGCATTGAAACTATAATTTAAAAGATTTATTTAGAAGCCATTATTTTTCTAAGACAGTTAAATTTAAATTTTTATCCTTAGGTGATTGTGGAAGCAAGGGTATCATTTATTAGTCCAAAATACTTTCAGCAATGATTCCAAACAAACCAGCAAATGCATATACCTATACGTACTTATACTTGGCTCGGAACTGTTTTATGGCATCATTATCTGCAATTTCTTCCTATTTCTACTGGTGAACTAATTAACATTCTCACATAGATATTCATTATACTTTGATTTGGGGCAGGAGATAAGCATAAAAACAACAGAGGACAAATATTTGCATGTAAAACATCAGCTTTGTCAGCACTAGGATTCTAGCTGTATTAATATAGCAATAATAATATAGCCTAGAGAGGATTTATCAGGATAGTTTGCATATTGAGGTTAATGCCCTTGCAAATGAGTTTATATTTACATAGTCTACATTGCGGGAGTCTTCAAAACATTCTTTAAAATATATTAGGTATGGATAACTAACATGATTCCACAACACCTGCATTAAAATTACATGAAACCTTATACCGATCATTATGCTAAATTTGTATTTCATCACAGTAGAATAATGAGTTAAAGACTGGATAATAAAAGTGTAACAAATAATACACCTAGCCAGAATTGATTTTTATTTAGACAGAATTCTGTTAAGGGTAATGCTTGCCAATTCTTATTCGTGCTAGACATAGGAAACTTAGACAAAATGTTAAGATTAATTCTATCTCTACCTTGCCTTCATGCCCATGTTCAAAATTACAGATGTAGGATTTATTTAACCTGTGACTGTATCATTACAATAAAATGGTTTTACAATAATTGAAGCCAAATTTTGGAAAGAGATCTACATACAATTTAATTCATACTACATTAAGCCTAAATATAAATAAATATAATTAATAACAGAAGAATCCTGATAAGCATTTCCCGTTAATCAGTCCTACAGACCTGGTGTTACTATATTTATTGTGATCAAGACAATTATTTTATGGTCCTAGCGGGACTATTCAATTATTCCTGGTGTGCTAACCCCAGATATATTTTGCACTGAAATATTTATTCTTACTTCAAGTCCTTTATTATTAGTCACATAATATTTTTATTGTTTGTAATAGACTTATTCAAAGTTTAATCATCAATACATATCTTTTGTTTTCCATTAACAGCTTTCCTTCTTTCCAAAGTACTCTGCCTAATGTCCACTATTGTTCTTTTTTAATAAGTTTTTTTTTTTAACAGAAATGTGCCTGTGTTTTCTGTTGTGTCTTTCTCTGTTACTTAGTGTTGCTTTCTCTTGAGCATAATGGGGAGAGTTTATGGAATTTGCTTTCTGTTCAGAAACAGTTACTTCCTCACTGAATTTGACACTGAACTAAAATCAGGTATGATGTATAGCACAGGCCCACATTCCCACCTCCCTGGGGCAATGCCTTCATTTAGGCCAGGTGCCCACTGGAAGGCACACCCTACTTCACACCCTGAGGACACAGCAAAAAGGAAACAGTAAAACCCCTGCCCCAAGGAGCACACGTGCAGTCTGAAAGCAACAAAACCTACCTTTGGCAGCAGAATTTTTGGAGTACTACTGTTAGGGGAACCACTGACCCGAAACCACCGGCCCTGGCCAAGCCCCATAGTAAACATTTGCATGAGTTATCTTACAACAAGTGGTCCAGGTAAGGAACGCGGAACTAACAAGCTACCAGCAACTGGAATAATTTGGGAAAGGTCAAAATGAGAGAGGAGACGCCAGTCCATATGTCCTACCAACCTCTCAGAATCCTTCTCGCTGGAATCCACTTTGGCTGAGCAATGCGCGAGACACTAGGAAGGACCCTGAGTCAGAGTGATTGGCCAGAGACAACCCGGAAACTAACCCTATCACCATAAAACTCGAGACTGTGAGCCACGTGGCAGAGCAGTTCTTCTGGGTCCCCTTACACTGCTGCTGTCCACCCAGGCGCCCCTTCCCAATAAGGTCTCTTGCTTTGTCAGTGTGTGTGTCTCCTTGGACAATTTATTTCCGAGTGTTAGACAAAAGCCCACTCTTGGGCCCTGGAAGGGCTCCCCCTTCCTGCAACACTATTATCTAGGCATCATATAACAGAGGTTTAAAAAAAAAAGGTCTTAATTGTGGGTAAAACAAAATTTTAAGTTATGGGATTTAGATTGTATATTCCAAGTTCATTACTGATATCATGAACATGAGCATTATATCAATGGAATCATAGGAGAATCAAATTCCTCACTTATATCATTGACAAATATTTATAAGAATTTCAAAAAAAAACAATATAAAATTCACATTGTTATCAAAATTTATAAAGGATTTCACTCTAATGCCTTCCAAACAGTCCATGTATTCATTCTTCCTCTATTAATTGTTCACTTACATTCATCTTCTCTTGTATTCTTTTTCTCGTGCTTATATGGACTGCTATGGAGAAGATCTCCTGTATTCAATTCTTTGATTATATATTTGCCTAAGGAACTTCAGAAAGAGTTTCATATTTGTCTTCTCTGAATATATCAAAGAATTAGGTCACAATGGATATCTTCAGTGTCTAAGTTAAGTTTGGTCCTTGTAGAAAAGATAATCTAGAAAATAGTTTTCTTTATGCTAATTCTTGGATTTTTGTTGCTCTTTGCCCCCATAAGAATATTTCCATTTGTTTACCCATGCAACTTGAACTTTTTCCTCATATTTGTAATTACAGATACTCTAATGTCACATTTGCAAATGTCGGCTGACAATTTAAGATGCACACCTGTCATGTTAATTCTTAATCTATTTTCTCCAGAAGCTCTGTGCATGGCTAAATCTGATAGTGTTAATGTTTGGCGTGTGAAAAAGGTTAAAAAGTGTCCTCCAAAGTAAACTGCTGTTCTTAAAATAAGATTATCTTATTTCTATATACCATCCCTCTATAAAAAGAGGCTACAAAGATTTTATTTTTACTATAATAAAGAAGTGGACTTCATTGAAATAGCTTGAACAACTTAGAGCAATTGTTCTATGGCAATTTTATATATTTTATTGATTTTGTGCAAACAGCAATTTGGGTGACTTCTATATTCAATAATGTGTTAGAGAAGATAGTGTTTATTTCACATCTTCAATTTTATATTAATATCCATTGATAAGAGAGTAGACAACTTTTACTAAGAGATAACATAGCTATATGAAAGTGAGAATTAATGCTGAAACTCTCATATGCAAACATGTTGATAAAAAAGCAAATATCCAATACATAATACAAAGGAAAAAATCAAGATAATTTAGAATCACAAATGCATTCACTAGAAAATTTAGCATCAAATGTGCTTTACTGGATGAAAATTGAGAGAATATACTTGGATTTATATCAAACTATAATCTTCTTGTGAATTAGAAAATAAATGAATATTTCTCTTATTTGTAGATATCAGCAGTAATGAATAGTTATTTATGATTCTCAAATGCTACCAAAATATGGAAGTCCACCACCTTACAATATGTTTTCTTTTGCTTCTTGGGGCTTTGTTGCCTAGAAGATATGACAGGTCAGATAAGATACCTGATAAGGAGAAAAATATTGAATAATTTATCAAAAAATATTGAGTGGTGTGCATCGACAGATGAATGGATAAAGAAGATGTGGCACATATATACAATGGAATATTACTCAGCCATAAAAAGAAACGAAGTTTAGTTATTTTTAGTGAGGTGGATGGACTTAGAGTCTGTCATACAGAGTGAAGTAAGTCAGAAAGAGAAAAACAAATACCATATGCTAACACATATATATGGAATCTTAAAAAAAAAATGGTTCTGAAGAACCTAGGGCCAGGATAGGAATAAAGATGCAGATGCAGAGAATAGACTTGAGGACACGGGGAGGGGGAAGGGTAAGCTGGGACGAACTGAGAGAGTGGCATGGACACATATACACTACCAAATGTAAAATAGATAGCTAGTGGGAAGAAGCCACATAGCGCAGGGAGATCAGCTTGGTGCTCTGTGACCACCTGGGATAGGGAGGGTGGGAGGGAGATGCAAGAGGGAGGAGATATGGGGATATATGTATACGTATAGCTGATTCACTTTGTTATAAAGCAGAAACTAACATACCATTGTAAAGCAATTATACTCCAATAAATATATTAAAAAAAATATTGAGTGGTAAATATTTCCAATGGGATGAGAAAGAGAGTATTTTCAAGAAATTTCTAATCCAGTAAAAACAATCTACAGGTACTGTTGGACATATAACTATAAACAAGTAGGTTAAGCAATGGATATGAAATGCCATGATAGGGGAAAACAGGCCATGAGATGAGCTGGAAATTAGAGAGGGATAGCAGAGGAGGTCCAGTGTAAAATGGCCTGGAATAAGGAAATAATTTGTATACAGAAACAGGAGAGGCCTATGGAACAATGTGAGATGGACCCCAAGTGGTAAGAACAGTACAGCATAGCAAACAGTGCAATTTGGCTAGCGTAAATTATTCTTAAAGAGGTATTACAGGTCATAAAGTTGAGGTGGAGAACTTGTCTATGTAGAGACTTTCCTTTAAAAGTATAGCTACATACTTTATATTAAAGGTAACAGAAAAGTAAAAGGAAATGTATGGTATCAGCCATAGTCTTTGCATGTAAAGAAGAGTATTATAAAAATCAATGTCACATATTTATAAATAGCCAACTTCAAACCTGTATTTTTTCAAACACAAAGCTAACAAGCAAAAGAACGGTGTGTGGTCTGAATGGATTCGTGCTTTCTATAATTACCTTATTCCAATTAAGATATTGGGAAACCAGAACTATCTTCAGTATTTTAAGACTAAAAAAGTGTGTTTAAACTATAACTATAACATTTTATGACTCCTCAATTTAAGAGAATATGTATAATCTCAACTGAATATAAGACTAAAGTGAATATAAAACCACCATTAATAAATAATATTTTAAATTTTATTTTCATGAATTCGTCTATTTATTACTTTTGAAAGGAGAAAGCTTTGACAGAAATTAGCATATGCATGTTTCTGAAAATCTAGTAATTTGAGAAGGTTGAGGAAGGAAATCAATAAAAAATGAGAGGCTCCAGCAGTACCAAATTTTTTAACTTGGAAACTGGACCATGTTTGTTTTAACATATCTTCCAAAATTATAGATGCTTTCTTGGCAAGTTCTAATTTCAGAATTATATTTAATTATGCTTAACCATTCAAAAAGCTTAAGACAAATATTATCTATTAATTAGATGAATGACAAAAGTATACAAGAGGACATTTTTCTCATATTTGTCATATATACAGAAATAACTGACTGGCATAGATCAGATAAATATTATTTTAATAATTATTTTTGGTCAGTGGAAAATTGCCTCAAAAGTTTGAAACTATTGGGAACTTGTAAGTGTACTTACAAGTAAGTAGGTTGAAATCAGCTGACATAGTCAAAAGACCATATGCCTTTGTGTTCACACAGTATTTAAAACTTTACAGAGCCAGCTGGCTTCATTTCATAATCTAATTACATATAAAAATGTTCAGCTAAATACTGCAAATGTTTGCCAAAATTTCCTTTGAATATCTTCATCCTCCATGTCATTGAATTTGTATGTTTTATAACTCCTATCCTTATAATTACTGCTTTGTTTTTCATTATTCAACTTTTAATAAAATATCATTTACTTCATCTAATATATTTTGCTCTGCCTAATAAATTAGTATGGATGCTATGTGAATTATAAAGGAAAATAGTCTTTTGAGGGCAGACATATGTATACACATATATATGTGTGTATGTCTATATATCTATATATATATCTATATATATATATCAATACCAAGCATATATATATATGCTTCATATGTATATGAAGCAAGGAAAAAGAGGGCGTTCCACATTCAACATATGCCATTACAATGTAAAGGTGCAATACTCATTCAACAAAAACAACAACAAAGCTCTTATTTGACAGTAAGGGAGATATATATTAAATGAATGCATACAACAGAATTTTTATCCTAATAATGCATATTCTCTTCAGAGTACTTATACAACATAGCTGAATTTTGGATGAAAGGAGCTGCTTTTTGATAGATGTACCTCTGTTATCTAATCCTTTCTTTTTAGTTACAAATTTTTAGTAAGATATTATACCCCGCTTCTTAAAATTTATAAAAATCAACATTTTCTGCTCATATGTTATGATTTTATGTTTCTTTAAAAATTGCCTTTGGCCATGGAAGACAAGTGCATTGGTTAATAGCAAAATAAATGGTTTTGTTTTATTTTCTTAAATATTTGAAAACATCTTTTCATTTTTTTACAAAATTATATTTTAAAAGTACTCTGAATCCTTAATATCTTCACATCATGGGAAGAAAAAGTTCTTATACACTAAAGTCATTCATAATTCATTTATGCTAGAAAAAATGATCATGAACAGCATTTACAAAATAAATGGGAAATGTTTTCTATAAAGTTAACATTTTCATGGGCTCATTATAACAAAGTTATAATTTTATGTTTTCATGATTTTAGGATTGCTTACTCTAAATGAATCAATTATGGAGACTTGAATAGGAATCTCCTTTTGGATCTACTGTCTATATTTTTTAAATCTGAAATTGCATGTTTTAATTTATGGGGACAATTTTACAATTTCACAATTTAGAGAAAAATGACACTCTGCCTTTCTAGAACATTTTCTAATGTTCTCACTCTACTTCTATTGCCTGGATACTTGAAGCCAAATATTGCTTTGTTACCAAAAGTACTATTTCATGGTCAGCCAGTTAAGATAGATTCATGGCTTAAAACTGGCTCTTAAACCATCTCTCCACTATTCAATTTTCCCAGTCCTCAGTTATGGCCCAACTGGGCTATTCACCACTTTTATCATATTCCTGAACTTTTCCATCTACTTTTTTTTTCAGACCCAGAAGTCACTCTCTTCTTCCAAAAGCTGTGCATTCCTTTAAACCTACTTCAAATCATTTCTCTTTGATAAAGCATATTCCATGCTATCTCCCCTCCAATAATCTCTCTCTTCTTTTAATCCAGTTCTTTTTGTCTCTACTGCTCATTTGGGAATTTGTTTTTTCTTTATTTGGTTTTGTTTGAACTAGCTGTTATTTACCTGACTGTATGTCCTAGAACAGAGGAGCCATGTCTAAAACTGTTTTCTATCTGCCACTCTGATATAATACTTACACTGTACAATTTTGTTACTTAACTGCTGGATCTAAATTTGGGTGAATAGCTTTATTGTTCCAATTATACATTTCCGACTAGGCATTTCCCTACCTAGATTTCAGGGTCATTTCATAAAGAAAGAATGGCTTATTTTTCCCATGTTACCTGCAAATGCAGTGGTCATGAGATTATCTCTTAGGAAACTGAGCATCCCTGTTAGATTCCAGTGAACTGTTCAAGGAAACTTTTGGCCTTATTCTACATAACAAATTGCAAAAAAAGATGATTAAATCTATAAAGTGGTTATCTGTTAAATTGAGACAATATATTATTAACACGTATATAATACATATATATGTATCTTCAGATAGAAAAATATATATATATAGAGAGAGAGAAAGATAGACAGAGAGAGACAGAGAGGAGAATGTGCATAAATAAATATGCGCTCTAGGTGGGAAGTGGGCTTGGATAGGAAAATCAAACTAATTTGGTGAAATTTCAGAACCTGCAGGAAAATGTTTCATTCTTTCCTGAATCAATTTAAGCAACATTGCTCCTTGAAATAAACATAACAAAAGCCCAAATAAACTTAACTACAATTAAACCATTTTAAACTGTGAAGCATTACAAAATATTGGCTATTATTATTTTCTATTAATCTTTTGTCTAAGGTTAAAGTTAGAGAGAATAACATCACTACTATCTAAGGTAGAAACAATGCCTTCTGTAACAAAAGGACTCAAAATATTCATAATACCTATTTTCTTTTTACAAATCACTTTATCCTATCATGATTTATTGATAATTATGACAGAGGTTTAGGGAGATAATCTTAGGATCAGAGAAAATGAGTGATGGTTTCAAATTCCAATGTTGCTACTTATGTTTAATAAAGCATCTGCCTCTCAGTCCCTTCATCTAGAAAATGTAAGTAAAACCACCTGGCATAGTTGTTTTGTGACCAAAGATAAGGTATAAAAACACCTGGCACTGTGTGTGTTTCATAAGAGACATTTAACAAGTGGAAACAATACTGTTTGCATTATCTTTTGAGAATTAATACATTAATTTGTACCTCTATGTTTTATTATGCCAACTATAATCTACTATACAATTTTCCCTTCTCTTATCCAGTATCCATGACTAACCCTAATTCATCAACATGTCAATTTGCTCTCTGGAAGTCTTTAACATCGTGGTTATTTCAAACTTTATTTTCTGTAAATTACATCCTTCTAAATCAAATGAACTTTATGCTGTTTTGGCATATTGAAATTTTATGTAGAAGTGATAAAGCAAAATAGTCTCTTCAGGGGTGGTAGGATAATGACTGATTTTATGATTTCATTAGGCTTCCAAATGCCTATATTCGTTGTATGTCAGGCACTCTGGCAGGCAATGGGGTTATAGGCATGAAAACAACTAAACTCTTGCTTTTGGGCATATGTCAGTCTTATCGAGAAGAAAGAAAAACACTATCCATAGTGAAACTTATAAATACCATATTAAAAGTCTGGACAATGTATCATGAGGACCCAAAGAAGGGAAGAGGCACATAGCACTACATGCTATGGCTTCTGTGGAGGGGACAGTAAAGGAGTCGATGCCTAAGGACCATAGATTGTTAAATGGACAAGGACAAGAAGAAAGATTCCCAGCACAGTTCTACACCAGCACTAGTAGCACGGGAGGCCTTTCAACCAGATGCTGTAGCAAAGAAATTTAAATGACCATGTAAAAGACAATCTAAAAGTAATAAGGCAATCTGAAAACAGAGAGGACTTTCTCTTCTAACATCTCCTCCAGGGTAATTGTGACACAGATTTAGAAAAAGTTTAAATACACTTACTGCAATGATACGAAATACTGTCTTTAATTTCCCCAGCCTGATGTAAGAAAAAAATTATAAATCTATATTATCCCCTTTTACAACTAATGTGACATTAGTACTCATTTACGTAGAAACAGCCTTGATAAGTAGTCAAAACCTCTCTTTCTAAGAAATAAAGTCTTATAGCATAGTGTGGGAATATAGAAATATATTTTTGTAAAGTAAAAATATATAAAAATATATTTATATATATTATAGTAATATATATTAAAGTAAAATATATAAAGTAAAATATATAAAAATATACAAAGTAATTAAAGCCATGCTGAAAGCAAATTTCTATCTGCAAATTCATCTTGACAGAAGGAAAAGTGCTCCCACACACAACATAATCAATTTGTTTCTTCAAATCGTCTTTCCTCTTATCTGAATGTGTGCATACCATGTATTCTCCTTTTCCTATTCTTTAACATAGCTGACCACTTGCACTGTTTTGCATCCATTTATCAGATATTTATGTTCATTAAACATCTTCTAATTCATATGCAAGACACTGAGTTAGACGTTGAGAGAGGTGCAGTTGGATGACATAACATGAAGGCTTTAAAGATGTTGCCTAAACGTTATGTAGCAAATGAGAAAGTTATAAGTAGAATAAAGGAAGCTAAGATGGGTTTAGAGAATGACACTATCACTTGTAGTGAAGAGGCATTTTTTTGCCTCACATGTTTTATTTTGGCTGCTCAGATTTTATCTATATAAATGAAGAAGATGAAATCATTTTAAATCGAAAAGTTTTTCTCTCTTCATAATTCTGCAAAATATGCTTCAGTAAGGAATGAACTGTTAGTTGCTACATCTTCTTAGTCACATTAGAGGTTTGAATGACAGTCCCGGGTTTGATTCCATTCTGTCAGGGATGTGGAGATCAGACAGTGCACAGAATTCTCCTTTCTTTTAAACTAGCAACTGCTGTTATGAAAGTGAGAGGTGCCCTTCCAATATGCTCAACCAGAGATCTTTCTCAGCTAAGCAGATGGCAAAGCTCTTCTACTATGCTGACAATTTGCAGATAAATGGAAGTCTTACTTGGCCAATCTCTGTACTGCTGTAAATCAGGAAAAGAGCAAAAATACAGAAAAATCTATGCGTCCCACAAGAATGAGGACCGTCATATGTAGAAATAGTGTAAGACCTTGTGTATCACGTTGGCAAAGCCTAACTCCAGAAGCCGTACAACAAAAGCAGTGTTACTGGTAACCACTCTGATAGGCTTTTCCCATACAGTGAAATTTTGTTGAAAAAATTGAATTCAGCTAAATAGGAGAGTTTAGAAATGCAAATCAAATGAAGGAAAATAATTGACTTGAGATTGAAAATAGATTTGTCTTAGGTATGTATTTTTTTTTCATTTTTCACAGGAAAATCTGGGGGTCCTACTTATTTTCAGCTTATAATATATTGAAGTTTGCATTATTAGCATTATTTAAAAAGTCATAATATTGCTTTAGTGACTTTACAATGTGGATAATATTTCAAATTCATGCAGGTTATACAACTAATTTTTTTACTTTCTTTAGTATTTTGAGATTTTTGAATAAACAATGGTTTTCTGTTGCCATAAGCTAATACCTTTCATTTCCTTCTTTCTCCTTGTTTAATAATTTTAAAGCTGTCACCAATGTTGTTATTCTCATAATCTCATCTTCTTTTCAAACACACACATTCCCTAAAAGCACGAAAGAGCAACCATAATGTTCTAGATTTCTACATTCAGTAGAACGTAGACTCCATGAGAGCAGGGCTGCTGCCTTGTTTATTTCCCCTTTACTAGCTCCAGCAGTGTCTTGCAGGAGTAGATATTTTCTTCCTCTCTCTCCTTCTTGAAATGAAGTATTAATATCAAGCTGTATCTATAGTGTTTCAACGGATTCTGATGTTCTCATTAAAACAAAATCTATAATTCCAAATTCTATCTCCTTATATTTATCTGTAAAGTGCCCATGTGAGACCCTTTTATTTCATTTGTCTTAAAACCTTTTAGGCAGGAAAGGTTTAATGAACCTAACACCTCTCTCGCACAGGGGTGAAATGCACTGTTATGAAATCCTACTGGGAGCCTCTCTGATTTATGGCAGAAAGGAAAATCTACTCCATTAAAGGCACAAGCCTTCAGAGTGTTCCGTCCAAAACCGTTTAACCTCTTGGTTATCCCTGACAGGCAGACCTGGAAGGAGAAGCAAGACCAGCGAGCAGATGTTACTCTGAGATAACTGAGAGGTGCACTGACTGGCTTCTCCTCCCCTGGCCTTGTTACAAATAGAAACATCCACAAATAGACAGCCACCGTCAACCTGGCGCGAGGCGATGGGAGTCAAAAGGCTCTCCTGACCAAAAACAACTACAAAATCCTGCTTTGTTTTCACCACTTCCAACATCATTAGCCCTTTTAGTGCCCTTATGTGCTCTATTTTATTTTATTATTATTTTCTTTATTTTTGGCTGCACTGGGTCTTCATTGCTGCCCGTGGACTTTCTCTAGTTGCGGCAAGGGGGAGCTACTTTTTGTTGTCTAGCGTAGGCTTCTCATTGCGGTGGTTTCTCTTGTTGTGGAGCACGGGCTCTAGGTGCCCGGGCTTCAGTAGTTGTGGCGCGTGGGCTCAGTAGTCGTTGCTCCAGGCTCTAGAGCGCAGGCTCAGTAGTTGTGGCGCACGGGCTTAGTTGCTCCGTGGCATGTGGGATCTTCCCAGACCAGGGATCGAACCCGTGTCCCCTGCACTGGCAGGCGGATTCTTAACCACTGCACCACCAGGGAAGCCCCCTCATGTGCTCTTTAGCTAGCTTAAGACATTATTTAAGTTTAAGAGGATAATTAATTTTCTACCAAATTAGCTGAGATTGGTTTATCCAATTATTCATTGCTAACGATCAGAACAACCTTGGAGAAATAAGGAAAATAAAAAGATAGTTTAGGTGATAGAATAAGATAAGAAGGTTCCAAGAGTACTGAACTTTATCAGGCAGGGTAAATGTTCTAATTTCGAACCAGGGGAAAGTTTAGGTAAGAAAGTAAGTTTAGAGGTATTTTTGAGCCATGGATACATTTGAAGGAGAGGGCTAGATGTGTCAGTCATCTAGTGACAGCTTAGAGTTTTGTACCCTTTTTAAAAGAGGTGTGCAAATACCACTGTCACCATCAGAACCTATACTTGTCCTTGGAGGAAGAAAGAAGACGTTTTTCATATGCTTAAAGTGAGAAAAACTTAAATCTTTACTGCACTCCCCGCCTCCAATGCACCCACATTATTTTACAAATATCGTCTGTATATGGCAAAGGGGAGCTGTATTCCCCAGGGCAACTGGATTTTGCTAACCCGGCTGATACACGGATGGAAGGAGTGAAGCAGTGGAGGTGATCAGCAAGAAGAGTAGATAGTTGAACAATAAGAATCACCTCTTAAGAGCATAAAGGCCAACACCCCTTAAACACATAGAACTTTTTCCTTTTTTCTAACCCATAACATCTGAGGGAAAATTACCTTCTAGAAGAATTACATCCTGCTGTTTACTCTGCATGCAGTGATTGTTTATTTAGTGTTAAATCATGTAAGATAGAGCAATAATACATTTACTATAGTGAGAACTGGAAAGAATTATTTGTTAAAGCAAGGGAATGATTTCTGGGGGGAAAAATCATAGCAGTTTTCTTAAATTAGATTTTCTATTTGCTGAGCAGAACTTTAATTATGTATTATGTAGTCAATAGGCAGCATTCTTGCATCCAGATTTTTAAGCAGAGGTTAAAGATAACAAAGTACTTATCTCATGGTAATGGCATTTTGAGAAGCTTACTTTGTGCACATGGATTTTAGGCTAGATTTAAACGTAAGGCAGTTTTTAGGAGAAAACATAAAAAGCATCTGTAGTTTATCTTGATTCAAAGACGGTTTGGTCATGCGTGGAATTTTTACATTGACCTGGAGAGCTTGTGTTAAGCTCCCCTCCCTGAGTGAAGTGTTCAGTGATTAACGCACAAAGTGATATACCTGCTTCATTATTATTAATATATTTTTAATGTCAACTAACATTCATTCAGCTAGGCATTGTACTAGGGATTGGAGGGATAAAAATAAATAAAAGGGCTCTACTCTTTTTTTTTTAAAACATCTTTATTGGAATATAATTGCTTTACAATGGTGTGTTAATTTCTGCTTTATAACAAAGTGAAACAGTTATACATATACATATGTCCCCATATTGCTTCACTCTTGCGTCTCCCTCCCTCACACACTCCATATCCCACCCCTCTAGGTGGTCACAAACCACCTGGCTGATCTCCCTGTGCTATGAAGCTGCTTTCCACTAGCTAACTATCTATTTTACATTTGGTAGTGTATATATGTCCATGCCACCCTCTCACTTTGTCCCAGCTTACCCATCCCCCTCCCCGTATCCTCAAGTCCATTCTCTAGTACGTCACTGTCTTTATTCCCATCTTGCCCCTAGGTTCTTTGTGAACTTTTTTTTTCTTTTTTTTTTAGATTCCATATATATGTGTTAGCATATGGTATTTGTTTTTCTCTTTCTGACTTACTTCACTCTGCATGACAGACTCTAGGTCAAACCACCTCATTACAAATAACTCAATTTCGTTTGTTTTCATGGCTGAGTAATATTCCATTGTATATATGTGACACAACTTCTTTATCCATTCATCTGTTGATGGACACTTAGGTTGCTTCCATGTCCTGGCTATTATAAATACAGCTGCAGTGAACATTGTGGTACATGACTCTTTTTGAATTGTGATTTTCTCACAGTATGTGCCCAGTAGTGGGATTGCTGGGTTGTATGGTAGTTCTATTTTTAGTTTTTTAAGGAACCTCCGTACTGTTCTCCATAGTGGCTGTATCAATATACATTCCAACCAATAGTGCAAGAGGGTTCCCTTTTCTCCACACCCTCTCCAGCATTATTTATTTGTAGATTTTTTGATGATGGCCATTCTAACCAGTGTGAGATGATGTCTCATTATAGTTTTGATTTGCATTTCTCTCATGATTAATGATGTTGAGCATTCTTTCATGTGTTCATTGGTAATCTGTATATCTTTTTTGGAGAAATGTCTGTTTAGGTCTTCTGCCCATTTTCGGATTGGGTTCTTTGTTTTTTTGATATTGAGCTGCATGAGCTGCTTGTAAATTTTGGAGATTAATCCTTTGTCAGTTGCTTCATTGGCAAATATTTTATCCCTTTCTGAGGGTTGTCTTTTTGTCTTGTTTATGGTTTCCTTTCCTGTGCAAAAGGTTTTAAGATTTATTAGGTCCCATATGTTTATTTTTGTTTTTACTTCCATTTATTTAGGAGGTGGATCAAAAAGGATCTTGCTGTGATTTATGTCTTAGAGTGTTCTGCCTATGTTTTCCTCTAAGAGTTTGATAGTGTCTGGCTTTACATTTAGGTCTTTAATCCATTCCGAGTTTATTTTTGTTTACAGTGTTAGGGAGTGTTCTAATTTCATTCTTTTATATGTAGCTGTCCAGTTTTCGCAGCACCACTTATTGAAGAGGCTGTCTTTTCTCCACTGTATATTCTTGCCTCCATTATCAAAGATAAGGTGACCATATGTGCGTGGGTTTATCTCTGGGCTTTCTATCCTGTTCCATTTATCTGTATTTCTATTTTTGTGCTAATACCATACTGTCTTGATTATTGTAGCTTTGTAGTATAGTCTGAGGTCAGGGAGCCTGATTCCTCAAGCTCTGTTATTCTTTCTCAAGATTACTTTGGCTATTCGGGGTCTCTTCTGTTTCCATACAAATTGTGAAATTTTTTGTTCTAGTTCTGTGAAAAATGCCAGTGGTAGTCCGATAGGGATTGCAATGAATCTGTAGATTGCTTTGGGCAGTATAGTCATTTTCACAATGTTGACTCCTCCAGTCCAAGGACATGGTATATCTCTCCATCTATTTTTATCATCTTTAATTTCTTTCATCAGGGTCTTATAATTTTCTGCATACAGGTCTTTTGTCTCCTTAGGTAGGTTTATTCCTAGATATTTTATTCTTTTTGTTGCAATGGTAAATGGGAGTGTTTCCTTAATTCCACTCTCAGATTTTTCATCATTAGTGTATAGGAATGCAAGAGATCTCTGGGCATTAATT
Source organism: Monodon monoceros (assembly GCF_005190385.1). Lineage (NCBI taxonomy): Eukaryota > Metazoa > Chordata > Mammalia > Artiodactyla > Monodontidae > Monodon > Monodon monoceros. Next base: position 7,896,441 of record NW_021703765.1, on the reverse strand, counting down.
TTGTATCCTGCTACTTTACCAAATTCATTGATTAGCTCTAGTAGTTTTCTGGTAGCATCTTTAGGATTCTTTATGTATAGTATCATGTCATCTGCAAACAGTGACAGATTTACTTCTTTTCCGATTTGGATTCCTTTTATTTCTTTTTCATCTCTGATTGCTGTGGCTAAAAGTTCCAAAACTATGTTGAATAATATTGGTGAGAGTGGGCAACCTTGTCTTGTTCCTGATCTTAGTGGAAATGGTTTCAATTTTTCACCATTGAGGATGATGTTGGCTGTGAGTTTGTCATAATGGCCTTTATTATGTTGGGGTAAGTTCCCTCTATGCCTGCTTTCTGGAGGGTTTTTATCATAAATGGGTGTTGTATTTGACAAAAGCTTTCTCTGCATCTATTGAAATGATTATATGGTTTTTCTCCTTCAGTTTGTTAATATGGTGAATCACATTGATTGATTTGCGTATATTGAAGAATCCTTGCATTCCTGGGATAAACCCCACTTGATCATCGTGTATGATCCTTTTAATGTGCTGTTGGATTCTGTTTGCTAGTATTTTGTTGAGGATTTTTGCACCTATGTTCATCAGTGATATTGGCCAGTAGTTTTCTTTCTTTGTGACATCTTTGATTTTGGTATCAGGTGATGGTGGCCTCGTAGAATGAGTTTGGGAGTGTTCTTCCCTCTGCTCTATTTTGGAAGAGTTTGAGAAGGATAGGTGTTAGCTCTTCTCTAAATGTTTGACAGAATTCACCTGTGAAGCCATCTGGTCCTGGGCTTTTGTTGGTTGGAAGATTTTTAACCACAGTTTCAATTTCAGTGCTTGTGATTGGTCTGTTTATATTTTCTATTTCTTCCTAGTTCAGTATCACAAGGTTGTGCTTTTCTAAGAATTTTGTCCATTTCTTCCAGTTTGTCCATTTTGTTGGCATAGAGTTGCTTGTAGTAATCTCTCACGATTCTTTGTATTTCTGCAGTGTCAGTTGTTACTTCTCCTTTTTCATTTCTAATTCTATTGATTTGAGTCTTCTCCCTTTTTTTTTGATAAGTCTGGCTAATGGTTTCTCAATTTTGTTTATCTTCTCAAAGAACAAGCTTTTAGTTTTATTGATCTTTGCTATCATTTTCTTCATTTCTTTTTCATTTATTTCGGATCTGATCTTTATGATTGCTTTCCTTCTGCTAACTTTGGGGTTTTTTTGTTCTTCTTTCTCTAACTGCTTTAGGTGTAAGGTTAGGTCGTTTATTTGAGATGTTTCTTGTTTCTTGTGGTAGGATTGTATTGCTATAAACTTCCGTCTTAGAACTGCCTTTGCTGAATCCCATAGGTTTTGGGTTATCGTGTTTTCATTGTCATTTGTTTCTAGATGTTTTCTGATTTCCTCTTTGATTTCTTCAGTGATCTCTTGGTTATTAAGTAGTGTATTGTTTAGCCTCCATGTGTTTCTATTTTTTACAGATATTTTCCTGTAATTGATATCTAGTCTCATAGCATTGTGGTCGGAAAAGATACTTGATACAATTTCAATTTTCTTAAATTTACCAAGGCTTGATTTGTGACCCAGGATATGATCTATCCTGGAAAATGTTCCATGAGCACTTGAAAAGAATGTGTATTCTGTTGTTTATGGATGGAATGTCCTATAAATATCAATTAAGTCCATCTTGTTTAATGTATCATTTAAAGCTTGTGTTTCCTTATTTATTTTCATTTTGGATGATCTGTCCGGTGGTGAAAGCGTGGTGTCAAAGTCCCCTCCTATGATTGTGTTACTGTCAATTTCCCCTTTTATGGCTGTTAGTATTTGCCTTAGGTATTGAGGTGCTCCTATGTTGGGTTCATAAATATTTACAATGGCTACATCTTCTTCTTGGATTGATCCGTTGATCATTATGTATTGTCCTTCTCTGTCTCTTGTAATAGTCTTTGTTTTCAAGTTTATATTGTCTGATATGAGAATTGCTACTCCAGCTTTCTTTTGATTTCCACTTGCATGGAATATCTTTTTCCATCCCCTCACTTTCAGTTTGTATGTGTCCCAGGGTCTGAAGTGGTCTCTTGTAGACAGCATATGTACGGGTCTTGTTTTTGTATCCATTCAGGCAGTCTGTGTCTTTTGGTTGAACCATTTAATCCATTACATTTAAGGTAGTTATTGATATGTATGTTCCTCTTACCATTTCCTAAATTGTTTTGGGTTTGTTATTGTAGGTCTTTTCCTTCTCTTGTGTTTCCCACCTAGAGAGGTTCCTTTAGTATTTGTTGTAAAGCTGGTTTGGTGGTACTGAATTCTCTTAGCTTTTGCTTGTCTGTAAAGGTTTTAATTTTTCCATCAAATATGAACGAGATTCTTGCTGGGTAGAGTAATCTTGGTTGTAGGTTTTCCTCCTTCATCACTTTAAATATGTCCTGCCACTCCCTTCTGCCTTGTAGAGTTTCTGCTGAAAGATCAGCTGTTAACCTTGTGGGGATTCCCTTGTGTGTTATTTGTTGTTTTTCCCTTGCTGCTTTTAATATTTTTTTCTTTGTATTTAATTTTTGATAGTTTGATTAATATGTGTCTTGGCGTGTTTCTCCTTGGATTTATCCTGTATGGGCCTCTCTGTGCTTCCTGGACTTGATTATCTATTTCCTTTCCCATATTAGGGAAGTTTTCAACTATAATCTCTTCAAATATTTTCTCAGTCCCTTTCTTTTTCTCTTCTTCTTCTGGGGCCCTTATAATTTGAATGTTGGGGCATTTAATTTTGTTCCAGAGGTCTCTGAGACTGTCGTCAATTCTTTTCATTCTTTTTTCTTTATTCTGCTCTGCAGTAGTTATTTCCACTATTTTATCTTTCAGGTCAGTTATCCGTTCTTCTGCCTCAGTTATTCTGCTATCGATCCCTTCTAGAGAATTTTTAATTTCATGTATTGTGCTGTTCATCACTGTGTGTTTGCTCTTCAGTTCTTCTAGGTCCTTGTTAAATGTTTCTTGCATTTTGTCCATTCTATTTCCAAGATTTCGGATCATCCTTACTATCATTATTCTGAATTCTTTTCAGGTAGACTGCCTATTTCCTCTTCATTTGTTAGGTCTTGTGGTTTTTTACATTGCTCCTTCATCTGCTGTATGTCTCTCTGTCTTCTCATTTTGCTTAACTTACTGTGTTTGGGGTCTCCTTTTTGCAGGCTGCAGGTTCGTAGTTCCCGTTATTTTTGGTGTCTGCCCCCCGTGGATAAGGTTAGTTCAGTGGGTTGTGTAGGCTTCCTGGTGGAGGGGACTAGTGCTTGTGTTCTGGTGGATGAGGCTGTATCTTGTCTTTATGGTGGGCAGGTCCACATCAGGTGGTGTGTTTTGGGGTGTCTGTGACCTTATTATGATTTTAGGCAGCCTCTCTGCTAATGGGTGGGGTTGTGTTCCTGTCTTGCTAGTTGTTTGGCATAGGGTGTCTAGCACTGTAGCTTGCTGGTCGTTGAGTGGAGCTGGGTCTTGGCGTTGAGATGGAGATCTCTGGGAGATTTTTGCCATTTGATATTATGTGGAGCTCAGGTTTCTCTTGTTGACCAGCGACCTGAACTTGGTTCTCCCAACTCAGAGGCACAGCCCTGACGCCTGGCTGGAGCACCAAGAGCCTGTCATCCACACGGCTCAGAATAAAATTTAGAAAAAAAGAAAGAAGATAAAATAAAATAAAGTAAAATGAAATAAAATAATTAAAATTAAAAACAATTATTAAAATTTTTTTTAATTAAAAAAAGGAAGGAAAGAAAGAAGAGAGCAACCAAATCAAAAAACAAATCCACCAATGATAACAAGTGCTAAAATCTATACTAAAAAAAGCAACAAAAAACGGACAGACAGAATTCTAGGACAAATGGTAAAAGCAAAGCTATACAGACAAAATCACACACAGAAGCATACACACTCACAAAAAGAGAAAAAGGGAAAAAAAATATATATCGTTGCTCCCAAAGTCCACCTCCTCAATTTAGGATGATTCGTTTTCTATTCAGGTATTCCACACATGCAGGTACATCAGGTTGATTGTGGAGATTTAATTCGCTGCTCCTGAGGCTGCTGGGAGAGATTTCCCTTTCTCTTCTTTGTTCTCACAGCTCCCGGGGCTCAGCTTTGGATTTGGCCCCGCCTCTGCGTGTAGGTCGCCGGAGGGCGTCTGTTTTTCGCTCAGAAAGGACGGGGTTAGAGAAGCCGCTGATTCGGGGGCTCTGGCTCACTCAGGCCGGGGGGGGGGGGGGGGGGGGCACTGCGTGCGGGGCAGGACTGCGGCGGCAGAGGCCACCATGACGTTGCACCAGCCTGAGGCGCCGTGCGGTCTCCCGGGTAAGTTGTCCCTGGATCCCGGGACCCTGGTGGTGGCGGCTGCACAGGCTCCCAGGAGGGGAGGTGTGGAGAGTGACCTGTGCTCGCACACAGGCTTCTTGGTGGCGGCAGCAGCAGCCTTAGCGTCTCATGTCCGTCTCTGGGGTCCGCGCTGTTAGCCGCGGCTCGCGCCCGTCTCTGGAGCTTCTTTAAGCGGCGCTCTGAATCCCCTCTCCTCACGCACCAAGAGGCAAGAAAAAGCCTCTTGCATTTTCGGTAGCTCCATACTTTTCCCAGACTCCCTCCCGGCTAGCCGTGGCGCACTAACCCCCTGCAGGCTGTGTTCACGCCGCCAACCCCAGTCCTCTCCCTGCGCTCCAACGGAAGCCCGAGCCTCAGCTCCCACCCCGCCCGCCCCAGTGGGTGAGCAGACAAGCTTCTCGGGCTGGTGAGTGCCGGTCAGCACCGACCCTCTGTGGGGGAATCTTTCCGCTTTGCCCCCTGCACTCCTGTTGCTGTGCTCTCCTCCGTGGCTCCAAAGCTACACCCCCTCCGCCACCCGCAGTCTCCACCCGTGAAGGGGCTCCTAGTGTGTGGAAACCTTTCCTCCTTCACGGCTCCCTCCCACTGGTGCAGGTCCCATCCCTATCCTTTTGTCTCTGTTTATTCTTTTTTCTTTTTTCCCTATCCAGGTACATGGGGAGTTTCTTGCCTTTTGGCAGGTCTGAGGTCTTCTGCCAGCGTCCAGTAGGTGTTCTGTAGGAGTTGTTGTTCCACATGTAGATGTATTTCTGATGTATTTGTGGGGAGGAAGGTGATCTCCACATCTTACTCTTCCGCCATCTTGAAGCTAACTCCAAGGGCTCTACCCTTGAATAGCCTCACGTACTAGAAAAAATGGACATGAGAATATGTAATTTTAAACCAATAATGTAAGTGAATTCTCTGCAAAGTGGTCTAATTGGTAGGAAAACTAAAAGGTTAATTCTGCCTAAGACAGAGAACACAAACGGGATGCAATGTCAGTTCTCTGGGCCTATTTGAGAGAAGGTTCTTAGACATGGTTGGAATATCAACAGAGACAAAATTTATTCAACAAAAGGGCCTATGACTAAATGGGAAAAAAAGAGCTGTTTGGTGAAATGAAAACTGTAGGAACAGTGTGACAGAATCTCCACAGCAGTTATCTGCCTAACACAGTAGGAGAGACAGACATAATAGCAGATGTACCATGAAATGTAGAGAAAGCAAATTTAACATGTGTGGAGAAAAACAAATTCCAGAAAAAGTCCTCTGCCTTCTCTTGTTGGAGGGACAGGGGCCAACCTGTGAAATGAGTGAAGGCCACCCGAGAACACACGGGGGTCAGGATGGGAGGTGGCAGAGAGCAGGTTGTGGGCTGAGGCTATCAGCAGTTCAGGAATACAGAGTGTCAAGTGAGGCCTGGAAAGTCAGGAAACAAGGCTGAAATGTGGGGGGGGGGTGCCTGGTTGGGAAGCTCTGAGGTAACTTCATTCTGCACCCTGGGACTTTCACTCCACCTCACAGGCACAGGAGGTAAACAGGCTGTACCAAGATAGAGATGCATCTAAGGTTGATCACTCCAAAGACAGCATGCTTCCAAATGGGATATAACGCAAAGAAGCATTCGAAGAGGAAAGAATGTTGCTTACATTTGACTTTAGAAACACTGTTAAAAGCTCTGGTCAAGGGAAAGCTTTGTCTCAAGGAAAGTTCACCTCCCCAGGAGTGCCTCTGCACTTGTGTTTATTTGTATTATTGGTGCCATTTCAGTCTTTGAAATCATAGGATGTCTTAGATGTCAGCATAAACTGAAAAGTGCTTATGAAACATTCATCAGTCATTGCATAGTCGTGCCTTGGTGTGTGCTCTAAGGGAAATGTGTCTAAAGATGCCAGACTCAGGAAGAGTATAGGATTATACCATACTTAGAGGAGGATTTCATCATGGTAATCAAAAAAGAACAGAAATTTCCAGGTAGGAGCATTTCCCATGGAGGAACAGGAAGTCAGTGAAGGAGAGGCAAGAGTTTCTGCTTATTCCCTGGTTTTTAACTAGAATGAATATTTAGATAACAATGGTATTAATATATCAATTTGCATTAATACTAATGTTATTATCATCACTGAGGTAGATTATAGCGATAGCTTCATTATTGAAGTCTTATTATGGACAAGGCACCATGCTACCTTATTCACAGAATGCTCGTTTCAAACTTCTAGTAATTCTGTGGATTATTTCATCCTTCGCACCTCAATAATTCAGGTGGGTGCTTTATTTATACCCATCTTGCAAGTAAGCTTTTAAAGCCAAGAGAAGTTAAATAGCCCATTGATAACCAGTTGAATAGAAGTGGGTGACCGTCAGTCTGACTTTCCAGCCTGTGCTTTCAGCATGATGGTGGTGCCATAAATTAAGATGAAAATACAGAGCAACCTCAGGCGTGGGGATGCCTTCTGTTGACGGGGAATGTAGGGATTGCAGTGCTACAGGACCACTTCATGGCCACATGGAGAAGAAGGTTGACTTAAGAGACTGAAGCCCAGGGGCACAGAGAATTTCTCTGACTCTAAGTTCCAGCAACGCTGAAGCGCTTATCCTTATGGAAAGGCGTAGTGTTATCTTCTGTGCCTTCACTCACTTTGAACCCTCTGCATTTCTCATTCCGTGTAGCTCATTCTGACTCCTCAGTAACTCATGAGAGGCCCAGCTTCTTCATTTCTTCATGAAGCTTTCCATGATTACTCAGGCTGGGTGATGTCATATTCCGTGGAGTCATTATATTCTGCCCCTTCAGTTACCACTGTCTTTACACTTTGTAATTTAGTTTGTTATGTGTCTGTCTGCCTCTCCTAGGGGACCGTGAACCCCTTGAGGGCAGAGATGGCCTTAGGTATTTGTGATGCTCTGGGATTAGCCTGTTCTCAGCATCTGAGTTCAAATAAACTTTTTCTTGAAAGAAAGAAGCTGGTTAAATCTGTTGTAGAGATGACTTGTGACAGAGGCTAGACTAAGATCTCTATTGCATGATTTTAAATTACTGAAAAGTAAACTTGAATTCAGCTACAGAAAAATATTCTGATATTGAGGATACATACAGTCATCTCTCAGTATCCCTGGGAGATTGGTTCCAGGACCCCCATGGATACCAAATTCTAAGGATGCTCAAGTCTCTTATTTGGAATAGCATAGTATTTGCATGTAACCTATATACATCCTCCCTATACTTTAAATCATACCCAGATTACTTACAATAACTAACACAATGTAAATGCTACATAAGTAGTTGCCAGTGTACAGAAGATTCAAGTTTTCCTTTGTGGAACCCTCTGGAATTATTTTCCCCTAATATAGTCAATCCTCAGTTGGTTGAATCCACAGATGCAGAACCTGCAGATGTGGAGGGCCAACAGTGTGTGTGTATGTATATCTATAGTTATAAACATATTCACCATAGTGAAGTGGAATACTTATTATTGGACATAATTAAAAAGCAGTTTAATGACCAATTGTCACAGATATTTTGGAAGAGATTACTTCATTACTTCAATGGATATAAAATAGCTAGATTATATTACCTCTAATTTACTCTTCTCTCTCAAATATATCCTGTAATTCTACATTGTTTTGAATGAGTAATGAGTTGAGAGCAGGTCCTTCAAGACATACCTTTCTAAGACTACCCTTAGCTAACGGTTCCCCAGAGACATGGCCTCTGTGCCACATCAATAAAACCATGGAGTCTGGTATAACACAAGGACATGTGTCAGTCATATGGTGGCCTGGCTCTGTGGGACATGATGATAGTCAAAGGCAGAGCAGAAGTGGGAAGAGAGAGGACACGTTTATCTTGATGAAGGCATACTGTCCACTCCTGAATACAGCAAAGTCAAGAATAATCTACAACATGTCAACAAGACAGGACAGAACCATCTGTAACAACAAGCTTCTCCTGAAAGAGAATTTTCCAAAAATACTTCCTTGGAAGAATTGATCACTGACATGATGGAAAGGTTAGTGTCCAAGAAATTCTACAAATACCAGGCAGTTTTGTTGCTTGGATATCAACAATGACGTGGGTCACCTAAAGGGGTTGAAGACAAAAACGAAGAATAACTTTGGAAAAACCCCAGGAATCCAGCTTCTGGGCATGTGGAAAGGAATTGTGCTAGCACAGGCGTATCTTGATTCATTGTGCTTTGCAGATACTGTTTTTACAAATTGAGGGTTTGTGGCAACCCTGCAACAAGTCTATGGTGCCATTCTTCCAACAACATTTGCTCACTTCATGTCTCTGTGTCACATTTTAATAATCTTGCGATATTTCAAACGTTTTCATTATTATATGTGTTATGGTGATCGGTGATCAGTGATCTTTGCTGTTACTACTATAACTACAACTAACTCAGATGATGGTTAGCATTTTTTAGCAATAAAGTCTTTTTTAATTAAGGTATGCACATTGTTTTTTTAGACATAATGCTGTTGTGCACTTAATAGACTACAGTACAGGATAAACATAACTCACATATGCTCCGAGAAACCAAAAACAACCTGTGGCTTGCTCTGTTGCAGTGGTCCGGACGGAACCTGCGGTATCTCTGAAGTCTGCCAGGCAGACTCCTGGGCCTTGCTTCCATGTCACATCTTGGCCAAAATCTTGGGCACCAGCAGGATAGCACCTGAGGCTCTTTCCATGGTCCATAGTCTTAGCAATCGAAGCAGTGGTAATGCTGTCAATCACAACAGCGATGACCTAATCTGTGCGGCGCCCTGCTCATCACTGTGTATGCTGTGGCATTCACTCCTTCCAGCAATCTGGAGTTACTGCATAACCTGATTCCCTTTTTATGAGTGAAGAAAGTGAGAATTCAAGAGGCTGAGGATATACAACTGCAATTAACATAGCTAACTAAAAACAGAAAATCTAATCCCAAATCTCACTCGTAGGTTAGTCACAACACTCTAGGATCTGAATTGAGAAGGATGTATTTAAATTGCTGTCACAGCAGACATAGCAGGGATTGTATAGAAAAATATTTAACAAAAGTAACGATGACCTTTGGCTCAGCAAGACCCCACTGCCCCTGCCAAGGGCCTTGTCTGCCCCCGTGAAGTCCCTTCAGGGCTAGAAGGTGCCGGGTTGGGGGTGGGTACAGTGATGAGTGCTGCTCTAAAGGAGCTCTGGTGGCATCTGGGTGAATTTAATGGTGGTCTCTGGCAGTGCCTACTGGGAGCTTCCAGGCTGGGTACGGGAGAGAACTGGGGTCTAGACAGGTGTCCCTGTAAAGCCCCAGGGGTCCTGGGAAGGGGGATTTTCCTGGGTCTGACTGACAGACAATGGCCAACCAGAGGAGCAGCTGGGAGTTGGTCCTAGTTGGGGCAGATGGGGAGGGTCGGAGTGGCAAAGGAGACCGCAGCACTGAGTGGCTCAAGACAGCAGCTACTTACCAACCAGTAAGGATTTTCAACACCCTGCACAGATGCCCTGGTGGGAATTGGCCCCTCGTCAAGCATGTAGGCTGCAGAATGGAGATCTCAGGGCAAGGTCTAGTTCTTCCTCCTGAAGGAACAAGCGGAATCCTTCACTGATCCCTCTTTCGACAGAGTCAAGATCTACTTGGTTCTAGGTCTGGCTGATCTTCCATTGTCACCCATCAGACAGGCCGACCCCCGAGTTGCCTGGCACGCTTTTTCTTGACTTCTGCTCTCATCCTGCCCCACAGCCATCTGGATCTAGCACAGCTAAGCTTTCCTGTAAGTAAGGTGTCCTAACCGCTGGCTTCCTTCTATGCTTAACCCTGAGAAATGACTCCTCTCTCCGAGTTGGACCTGTAGCTTTCTATTTATACATCCTTAGCTGGCGCTCTTCTTGGCTGCAGACGTCAGGAGACGTAAAATCTGCTTCCTCGGCAGGCTGGCGTGGAATTAGGTTGGGGGAAGGGGAGCTTCTGATTTACAGTACAATCTAAAAACAGGTTTCCTCATTACCCAGAAACGTGGCCAGCTGGACACTTCCTATATCACAGCCTTAACACACAGCCTGCCCTCACATTTGCGGCAGCTCAGGGGTTTTCAAATTAATCACTACACTCCCTCTCTGCCGTGCGCCACAGAGCAGGTGTTTTATGGGACTGAACTACCCTCTCTCAGCAGTCAGAGAATATCTGAGTCTGTGATGCTTCCAAGCCAGCCACCAAATTCCACAGTCTGTTTCTGCATTGAATTATTGCAGATCCTCATTGGCTTGATAGAAGTTCATTTTCTTGCTCTAACAATAAAGGCTCTTTCTGGCCTATGATATAAACAGCCAGCTTGTTTGGGTTTTGTCTGTTTCTTGCCCGGTTTTGCCCTCACTTTCGTCTTATGTTCTGCTCTCAGTGGTTTCTAACTGTAAGTGTCTCCTCTCACTTTCTTCACCTTGGATCTACTCCTTAGGACTCTCTATCCCACCCCCCATCTTTCTCTTTTATTTATTTATTTTTTGTTTGTTTTGTTTTTAATACCTCTCGTTCAGGATCTGGGACTGCTGACGTGTCACTGCGATCCTCACACCCAGGAATTCATAGCACTGATTTTTACTAACTCATTACTTAAGAATATAGTTAAGATTCTCCATCGATATTTTAACTAAGGCACATGTAGCCTTTTAATCTGGGATTGGTCCACATGAGTCATTAACTTGTTTTGGAGAGGATGTGTTTTTATCAAGAATTGATTGAACATAGATTTGGCCCAATTGTGGGCCACCAGGCCAGCCTGCAGGAGGAAACGTGGACAGGAGGTATTTCTTACTGTGTCCACCTCCGTGCAGCATCCAGATTCAGCCCACTTCAGAAGGATGTCTGTACTCTGTGTCACACGCAAAGCTTTAGGAGGCTTTTAGGAACTACTTATAGATTGGGGCTACCTGTCCTTTGGTCCCCAGAGGTAGTTTATTCCCAATAACTACTGGCCAATGAGAGTACAGTTTGAAGGCAGCCGTTGGGGGACAGCACTTCCTATGTCACCTTTAACAACCCTCCTACAGAGCTCCCTGCGTGGCCATGTTTCAAGGTCAAAGGGTAAGTCCAAACGCTTTTCTGTCAGTGACTCTATGGTTTAACCATTAACATGGCCACACTCCAAAAAAAGTAGACCTTTATACATGAATACTTTTTTTAAAAGTTTTAGAGGAATTTAGGTTTTCTAAAAGAGTCAGAGTCAGCAAGTTACAGAATACTTCGCGTGACATCTGGCCTTCAATATGAGCAGAGAGGAAAGAAAAAGACAGGGCGCTCTCAAAGAGACAGCTCTTTGGCCAGCAGGATGCAAATCTTCCCACTCCCATTTTTGCTGACTATAATAAATGTCATATTAGGCCACAGCCTCCCAAATGGCCGAAGTGACAGATGAGAAACTAGGCAGCAGGGAAGAGAAAAAAGTCTCCTCGTATACCTGCCACTGCCCTCATGCCTCAGACAGAACACTCCCTATGGGCCAGGGGAGATGAGTCAGGACACAGGCCTCTGGAGGTAGAGCTAAATGAGGCCAACTGACACACAGTCAACTCGCAGCGTTTGAATCTGAGCCTGTTTCTCCCTGATCCACTGGGGTTCAAAACCCAGTGCCATCACTGAGCTTAATGAAGTCCTTCTCACTTGCAGACTATGTGTGACCCAAGGCTGCTCTGCTCCCAGCAGTAAAACCCAGGAGATGGCTGTATTGACGGTTCAGTGTTCAAAATACCTCTGGAACTTTGGACGGAATAGAACCCCCATTAGCTATTGACACAAAATTCCCAGAATTGAACACATCTCTGGAACATGTGCTCTAGTATCTGCCTAGACCACCTTGGACGTCTGGTTGACAGCTCCCCAGGAATGACTCAGAAAATCAAACAGCATTTAGGGTGTATGAGTTATTCTACGTGATCTGATGTAACCACCTTGAGAAAATTTAACAAGTAATAAATAACATTAAACAGCCATAAAAAGAAATGAAATAATGCCATCTGCAGCACCATGGATGGACTTAGAGACGATCATACAAGTGAAGTAAGTCAGACAGAGAAAGACAAACACCATATGATGTCACTTATATGTGGAACCTAAAATATGACACAAATGAACTTATTTACAAAACAGAGACAGACCCATAGCCATAGAAAACAAACTTATGGTTATCAAAAGGGAAAGGGGGAAGGGATAAATTAGGAGTTTGGGATTAACAGATACATACTACTATATATAAAATAGATAAACAACAAGGACCTACTGTATAGCGCAGGGAACTATATTAACTATCTCTAACATATGATGGAAAAGAATCTGAAAAACTATATATATATAACTGAATAACTTTGCTGTACACCTTAAAGTAACACAACATTGTAAATCAACTATACTTCAATTATAAAAAAAAAAAAAAAAAGACTAAGCACATTTTGAATCTAATAAATCTAATTCCCCAGTGATTCTGTAGCTAGACCCCCAAAATTCTGTGGAGGGCAATTTAGTCTGACTTCAAAATAGGATGTATAATAGGAAGTAACAAAAATGTAAAAAATTTCTTAATTTGTAGCTCTTCTTTAGTTGTTTTCACTTAATGAACATTGGGACATTCTAATTATTGAAAGCTTTTCTGAAAACTGAGCATAAAATATACCAATCTTAATAAACAAAAGCCAGACAAAATTTTTTTGAATTAAATGTAATTGTAACCATATGCTTTTAAAACGTACAGTTACCTATCAGTCATGATTATAAAAACTAACAATTGTACAGATTTTAGAGAATTCTTATGACGTGGTGGGGCAAAAGTAATTGATCTAGAAAAGTCAGATCTTTGAGAAATCATTAAATTCAACATAAGACTTTAAGTCAGATTAGCAATTGATAACCTAGACAAATGCATTTTTGAGTGAGCATTCATGAGTTTTTGCCTCTGAGTTATTCTGCTTCTTTGAAAATATTCACACAATAAATCTCACCCCTGCTTTTATTTTTAACCCAAACCTTTGTGGTCACTTGAAGCTTGGTGATGGTCTTTTAATTGATTACTTAAAGTGTATTTAAAGTGTGCCTTCACTCAATTGTTCCTTTTTTTCTGCCTTTTGATATGTGTTCCAAGCTATTGTAAGATCTGTACTTTCTTCAAGATAATTAAAGTATTCCTGTCATCTAATTACATTGTTAAACACATCTTTCAATGTTCTTATTAACTTTATCTAACGTTTAACACAAACTATTAAAATGTTCAGATGTTACCTTTTTAGTATATTTTTCTCATCAATTTCAATTCTAATGACTACAATTAGCATAAATAATTACTTGGACAAGAAGACTGAACATTTTATGATGTGGTTGTGAGAGGGAGTTATTTTACATCAAAATTAACATTGAAGAAAAGGCGTATAATTTCCTTTAAGTACAGAAACGAGCATTCCTGAAAACATCTAAGTTCTTTGCAGAATAATTTATAAAAGAGGGCTGAATATTTCATAAGCAATTTTAGAGAAGCTTTCTACCATCCCTCATTTTAGGTGGAACGTAATGTTATACTAAGAAATAAAAACAAAGTTACTTTGTGCTCCATTCTTTTGCAAGACCTCTTCATTGATTTCTTTAGAAAGAATTATCTATGGTGACAAATATGCCTTTGTATTACAGACCTAAATCTTGCAAGTTCTCTTAAGACTCTTTGCCATTTTTGTGATCATAACATAGGTCAAGTTCAGTTCGGCAATGAAGAGTCCCTTATGTCACTACAAAAGGTGTTGAGGTTACAAAAGAGAAAATGAAACCACCCTTCCCTGGAGAGACAGATCTCTCAGTCTGCTTACAACTTGCCAAACAGATTGTTTCAGTATAATGTTGAAAGTGTCATGATAAAATTCATCCAGGAAAGTATGCGAGGAGAACAGAATACTTTGCCAGGCCTGAAAGGTATCAGGGAATGCTTTTTGGAGGTGAGGATGCCTGATATATGTCCTTCAGAAATGAAGAGGATTGTGTCAGTTGTGGAAAGTAACTGAGTGCCTTATTTATAACAACAGGAAGGGAGAAAATTAATAGATAAGCATGCCCCTTGGCAAGGAATGCTTAATGAAACAAATAAATGGCATTTCAACCAAGAAACTAAATTATTTCAGTATGTAAAGTACCTCCCTATGTATCATCTACCATTAGAAGATTTTTATCATTTTCAAGAGTGTTCATTAATGAGAATGCACAGTAATATTCTAGTTACTTAGAGAATAACATAAATCAGAGCCAACATTTAAAATTGAGTACCAATATATTTAACAGTGCTTTACAAATATTACCTCATTAAATCTCGTATTAACCCCATAGGGTAGATAGGTAGATACTATAATGCTGAATTTATAGCTAAAGTAACTAAAGAATAGAGGGTCTAATAATTTGGCAATAAAGTTACATAACTAATATGTGTTAGCGGTTGGATTCAAACCCAAATAACCTGTCTCCAGACCCTCTTTTCAATCCATGCCATCTTCACTCAAGATCATGACTGTTTCTAGCTGGTAAGTAGCCAACTCATAACAAAGTAGGTAGATGAAGTAGGGAGTAGAAACAGAGGAACCCTGTGGTTCTCAAAAAGAATTCCCAAGATTGGTTATGACTTTCACAGGCTAGATGGAAGTGGGCACGATGAAAACAGCTAGTCCAATTTTCCAAAGAAAATTGATCATAATTTCAACTGTAGCCAAGCATATTGGTCTAGTATTAGCAGAGAATAAAATTTAATAAGTAGTGCCAAGGTATGGTCATAAACGACCAAGATGGCCTCCATCTTTTTTGTAGCCACTTCAAAGCAAAGAATCAATAGATGTTCCAGAATTTCCCTCACTACCCCACAACATCCATTTCTGAAGATGTGTTGATTATATTTTCTATATCCCTTATCTTTGCATAAATTAGTTATGATAAGTCCCTTTGCAATCTTGGAAGTTACTTATTTCATTTTGTACACATTTTCTTTCCAAAGAATAAAGACTACATTTTATATTTCCTTATTTTTCCTCTCAGATTGTTAAAACAGTGCCATCTATGTTGTTTAGACAGTGAAATAACATATGTGTGTTCGACCTAAGTAAATGTAGTAAAATTGCAAGAGAAAAGAGAGTGGGAATTTAAATGGTGAAGATTTTGCCCACGTTCTACTCCATGAGCACCTACCCTCATAGGAACATAAGAGGGCATATGAATCAGTGTTTACTTCAACCATGTTCAGCTTCCTCAGACTATTCATAGCATGAGCATTTCAAGATTTGAATATGAATCCATAGATTCAAAGGTATGTAGTTTTGCTACAGCATATCTCCTGGATACAAGGTAATTAATTCATTAGGTGCTCAACTGAAAAGAACAGTGATGGCTTCATACTGGAGAGAAAACTGACTGCTCAATTTAGTGAGAAATCATATGTTAGGCTTCGATGTGGAGATTTCCTACAAAACTTTCAAGGAAAATGCTTAATTTAAACAATCTTCACTCTATAAACCACCTATGGAATCTAAGGAATGTCACTTGTGACTACTATACCCAGTAAACAGCTTTTAAATGAACGAATAGAATGGGCATGTGTTGACAGTTATGGTGAACCTACTGCTAGAAGGTGTTTGGGGAACCCAGGAAGGTCTGAATCTGATTTTAAATCAGTACCTCTTCAACCCTCCAGTACAAGGTTTATAATGAAGAAAATGGGGTGACCCAAACCCCTTTCTTTTAGGTTACCCTGAGCTATGATGCTCACCATCCAGACTTCTTGTCTAGCTGCATTAAAGCACACAATTTAGTCTATAGTCCTATTAAGTCCTTCACTTCATCATGACCCAAACCCAACACCAACAGGCTGCATGGGATGGAGATCTAAATGGTGATGAAAATAATTAAGCTCGTGTGTGGAGGGAAAAAAAGGAGTCCAAGATGATTGACCCAACAAGACCTTAACCCTGCTTCCTGATCACCCTTGATGGAGGCCACAGAGAACAGAAAACAGAGAAAAAATTCAGATTCAGTACTTTTTTTTTTTTTTTGCAGTACGCGGGCCTCTCACTGCTGTGGCCTCTCCCGTTGCAGAGCACAGGCTCCGGACGTGCAGGCTCAGCGGCCATGGCTCACGGGCCCAGCCGCTCCACGGCATGTGGGATCTTTCCGGACCGGGGCACGAACCCGTGTCCCGTGCATCAGCAGGCGGACTCTCAACCACTGCGCCACCAGGGAAGCCCCAAATTCAGTACTTTTTAATGAACAGTAATTCTGTCTGCAAACAAAAGGCCCCATCATCTTTCTAGGTAATCTGGAACTATGAGATTTCTAGGTATGGATCTAGGAAGGTGATACAATAGAGATCTTTTTTCCCACTCCACAATATCTATCTTGATTTACTACCTGTGTTATAGCAGATTTGGCAAAATATTGAGAATAGGTTAGTTTTGTTTTTTTTTTTTAATTTGGAAATCCACTTACTTCCCTCTATTTCTTACATGATATATCTTAAGACAACTTTATCCACTACTAGAGGATATTTGATGCCAATACTAGTTTGAAATCCCATGATTATGAAGCAAAATAGAAAATTTGAAAAGGTTCTGAAAAAGTCAACAATAGAATGCAAGTATTGGAGGATGAAACCATCTAGTAAAATCGAAAGGTACCAGTTACATTTGATGGAATCATGAGCTTAGGTGATTTGTCTCCCTGCTTTTATGATGTTATTTCCATTTGTATTTGAACTATACAGCTCTTTTCAGTTTTAGAGTATAGAGATTGATTCAATTACCTTAGCATAGGGAGAAAAGGGGAGTCTGGGCAAGGATTCAAGGGAAGAAGTGAGTCAGAGAGAAGGAAATTCGAGAGCAGAGTCCTGTATTGCCAGACTTCACCTATCTAAAATATGAATGGAAAATCTGGCAAGAACTCTACACTCTTGAAGGCTGAAAAACCCATCGTTTTCATGATGGTGCAGCTTCTTTCTACATGTTGACTCCATTCTTTTTTCATACGAACCACTTCCTTATTACCTAAGTTTGCACGTGGTTATGAGTTCAATTTACCACTACCAAATAGTCTATTTCTCAGTTTCCCAAATTCTAATTCCCACTGGCCTAAGCTATCCTTTGTATAGAGGCCAGAAGTCATTGGCTACTGGCTTTGAATCAGGGCTGCACCATGTTGGGTATATCACTGGCAGCATAGGTGGAAGTGCCTGTGGATGAATGGACGCAGCAGACAAGGGAAGTTACCACAAAATAGATCCAGTGGACCGCACTTTATCATTTACATGTTTGTTAGCTTAACCCTGTTAAACACTGCGAGGTTGCTGTGTTTATGAAGGGGTCTTAGTGGTTGATATCATCTATATATCAGGTTAATTTTTGTCATCGTATTCTCTAGCTACAGCACTTTTAAAGGTTCTTCAGCTTTGCTGGATCTGTGTATATGCTGTGTGACTTTGTCTACTGCCTTTGAGTATATGCCTTGCTGATTGGTAAATGGTATCATGAAGTGCCCAGTTGCAGGTATAACATTTTCTAATGAATTAGCAATTTCCAGTTGCTAGTTGTGGGCTCCAAGGTTATTTTGTACAATGTTATGTCACTCAGGGGACTGCAACCGAGTTCGAAGCTCTATGCCTTTCTCATCATTCTGCCCACAGTTGATGGTATATCCTTTGACGGCCCTTTGAAGTTCTGATAATGCTGCTTTTCTTCTCTCGGTATGCAGGAAACCAGGAGTTTAACACAAAATAAATAAGTAGGATAAAATTCTGCTACATTACAAGAGCTAAAGTTCTTTTCTTTCTCTCTTTCATCTCAAGTTTAATTCCCAAAGTGAAAGTGTTGCATTAATCCTTTTTAAGGAAGTTGATAGAAGAATTAAATCCTAAAGCATGCATATCAGACAGCTATTTCTGTCTTGTGAACCAACTAAATCCAGTCTCTCTGTGCTGCCAAAAACTGCTATCCTAATAAGTGAAATACCATTTTGCTGATAAGATAGATTTTCAGTTTCACCCAAGTTCACAGTTACTACTCTATAAAAAAACCAATTTGGGTCACTACTTAGATCACAAACTTACTTTCTAAGGAGCATTTTTGGTCATGCTTGAGCAGTAATAAACACAGAAAGAATCTTTTCTACAAATTGAATTGTAATGTATTTGAATTTATGGAACTACTTCCTCATTTTTAAAATGAAGGGGTTGGACTAGCTTATTTTTAAGGTTCTTTTCAGAATTAAAAGCCATGATAATGTAATTCTGTAATTCAATTAAACATCCCCTTTTCAATCAAAAGGATCAGAACTCAAGCAAAATTTGAACTTGGTAAGAGAAGTAACTTTTATCCTCAGTTACCTATCAAATTTTCCTCTTTGCTTTCTTTTATGGACCCTATCTTGGTCTCACAGAGCTGTTGGCGATCTTTCTCTAACTGCATTAAATCATTGCTTCCTTCAGACCTAAGCATTTGTAAGAGGAACTTGAAAAGAGGAAAACCTTCAAGATACCAACAGATGAATTACCAAAGGTGAGATGTCAGGAAATTATGGGCAGCTGGCCACTCAAGTGACATAATGAACCTTATCTACTCACTCCTCCTGGGCTAAGCTTGAAACTCTGGAGAATTAAACTGGCTCCAAAAACTAGGTTTTCTCTGTTGTTCTAATTGATAATCAGTTAGTATATCACTGCTTCATATTCAGTCTTCTCTCAAGTTGGTATAGAAAAAGTCTTTTCCTCCAATTTATGAGTGTAAGGCAGAAGCAAGTATCCAAGACTTATGTTAGTCAAAAGATGAAGCTTCAGAATAGTGACTAGGGGATTACACTGAATAACTGAGGAACGGGAAAACCACGAATTCCATGTTCCAATACTGGTTCTAAAGGATATCTCTATGGCTTCACCATATGCCAAGTTTTGTATGCATGGGGGCTTTTGGCCACAGTAAAAAATAATTGATTAAAACTGGTTAAAACAATAAGAGTATTTCTTATCTCAACTAACATGACTGTGGTTATCTTTTGCTGATAATTTTCAAAAGTGAAACGATGTGGGTTCATTAAGAAAATAATGCAGCAGGGAAAATTTGGTTATTTCTGAAGTGTGCAAAACAAAGTCAATCCAAGAAATGTTTACCCTCCTATTTCCTAAGAAGACTGGATATTATGTATAATTATAAAAATGGGTGAATATAACTTTTACAGAGGAAAAAATCTTCAATTAAAATATATAATATCCTGAGATTATATGCCATTAATACCCCAAGCTCATAGGTAGAATATATCATTAATATGTCAAAATAATCAAAAGATTCTGTAAGTCTGCAGTAGGTCTTAAATATCTATATATTAATAAAACTCCATAGGTAAGTGATGCATACCCCCAATTGAAAACCTTTGGCCTTGAAGATGCTAGATTCAAACTGAAGAAGAAAAGTTGTCACAAAAATTAATGTTTTAAAAAATAACTGAACTTATATCTGCTGGCACAGTGCTATTATCTAATTTCAAGCACCAGGATTCTGACAAATAGAAACATGTTATGTTAACAAGGGCTTTGACAATTGTTTAGATTTTCCATACGACTTACAATTTCTGAAATGTTTATATTAATAATATTTTACCTATACCAATTTAACCTAAAAAATGTTAGCATCTCATTTGATGTGACATTTCCCAAGCAAGTCATTAATTGTACCATGTCAAAAAACTTAGTTTTTAAAAAAAAAAAAAACAAAAAAACAAAACAAAAAAAAAACTTAGTTTTTTCTAACACCTTTCTTTTTACAAGGTGAAAGAACAAATCTTCTTTGATTTTTCAGTGACCCTTCAAGGTCACTTTGCTTTATTTGCAAAGGATATTCTCTGGAAGATTAGATCTTTGGACAGGTAAAATATCAAAGATGTAAGGATATTTGAACAATTGTTTAAGATAGGATCCTGGGTTACTGAGAAACAAATGGGCCACATATTTAACCAAATCAACAATGAAAGACTTTAAAAGTATATAAAGGGGGCTTCCAGTTTCTGGTTCTGCATAAACAGCTCAGAAGCCCCCACTCTATCCTAAATCAAGTAAAAAGCTAAAGAGAATGAAAAATCAACAACTATTCTAGGATCTGTCAGAGAGGTGAGGAAACGAGCCGAACTGCTGCCCCCAAGTTTGAAGAGACCAACAGGCAAATACAGAATATAATAACTTACCCAAGCAGAGACTAACAAGCGGAAGCCTCCACAGGGACCGGCACCATCATAGGAAAACCAGAATATAATCTGATGAATTGCTGGACACTCGATGTGGACAACTCTATGACAAACTCCAGGTGGACTCAGTCAGAGAGGGACCCCCACAATCCTGTATATGTACTTCCAGGGTCTAGGCCAGGTTCAAACAGTAAATATCTGAGAAAACGTTCTCTCCTGCTAACTGCAGCAGGGAGGGAATGCAGCCAGAGCCCTCTGGAAATGCCCCAGAACATTCTAGTCTTCTTAAAAAGACTTGCCCACAGGGGAAACTAGTTAACCATAGCCCAACCTTCTGGGTGTTAACAGAGTCTGACTCACCTGGGGGAAGGTAAATACCCAACTCCAGCTGGCTCTTGACTTCCATGTGGGAGGAGGGAAATAATGAACTCCTGCCTGCTCTAGTCATTCTCTCCCACCTAAGGAGGAGAAAAAAATATTAAAAACACTTGTGAAGTTCACCATTCAGAGGCACAGCCTCCCAAAAAGACTGACGCCTAATTATAGCATTATGGAAGACTTCTCTTCCCCGACACCTGGCCACCACAGGACTAAAGGCCTATTTTTAGCAGTTCCTTTTACCCAGTACATCATGTCTGGTTATCAACAAAAAATTACAAGGTGTTTCAAAAGACATAAAACACAATAAGAAGAGACAGAGCAAGAATCAGAACCAGACATAGCAGAGATGTTGGAATTTTGAGACCGGGAACTTAAAACAACTAAGATTAATATGCTAAGGGGCCTAATGGATAATGTACACACCAGGCAAGAACAGATGGACAAGGTAAGCAGGTGGGAATACTAAGAAAAAAACAAAAAGAAATGCTAGAGATAAAACCACTGTAACAGAATGAAGAGCACCTTTGAAAGGCTATTAGTAGACTGTACACAGCTGATGAAAGAATCTCTGAGCTAGAGGATACAGCAGTAGAATCCTTGAAAACTGACAAGCAAAGAGAACAAAGACTGAAAAAACAGAACAGAGCATCCAAGGACTGTGGGACAACTACTAAAGTATAACACATGAGAAATGGAAATATCAGAAGGAGAAGAAAGAGAGAAAAGAAGAAATACATGAAATAATAATTGAAAATTTCCCCAAATTAATGTCAGACACCAAGCCACAGATCCACGAAGCTTAAAAAAAACAAAGGATGAAAATCTCTTAATTAAAAAAATTTTTTTCATTAAAAAAATCTACACCTAGGCATATCATTTCAAAATGCAGAAGGCCAAAGATAAAGAAAATTATCCTGTGAAATTATCCTTTAAAAGGGAAGGAGAAATAAAAGCCTTTTCAGACAAACCAAAATTGAGGCACTTTATTGCTACTGGAACATCCTTGCAAGAAATGTTAAAAGAAGCTCTTTAGAGGGAAGAAAAACGATATAGGCCAGAAACTTGGATCTACAAAAAGAAAGAACACAGAAAAAAAAGAGTAAGTAAAAGTAAAATAAAATTTTTTATTTTTTCTTATTCTTAATTCATCTAACAGATAACAGTTTGTTCAATGTCAAAATAGTAAAAAGAAAAAAGTATAACTGATATGCAAAGAAAGGAGAGAAATTAAATAATATACAATGCTCAATTAAACCACAAAAGGCAAAAAGAGTGGAAGACAAAAATAGGAACAAAAATCAAGGGTAACAAATAGAAAAGAGTAACAAATATGGTAGATATTAATCCAACTATATCCAATAATCACTTTGAATATAAATGGTCTAAATTCACCACTTGAAGACAGAGATGGTCAGAGTAGATGAATAAACACAACTCAACTATATGTCATATACAAAAAACCCACTTTAAATATAAAGACACATATAGATTAAAAGTAAATGGATAGAAGAAAGTATATCATGCTGACACTAATCAAAAGAAATCAAGACTATGTTAATTTTGGATAGAGCAGTCGTCAATACAATGAAAGTTATTAGGAATAAAGAAGGGCATTATACAATGATAAAGGAGTCAATTCTCCAAGAAGACATAACAATCCTTAAAGTGTATGCACATAGCAACAGAGCCTCAGACTACAAGAGGTAAAAACTGAAAGAAAAACAAGGAGAAACAGATGCATCCACTGTCACAGTTGGAGACTTCAACGTCCCTCTATTAGACGTGGACAATTCCAGCAGGCAGAAAATCAGTAAGAATACAGATGAACTCAACAATGCCATCAATCAACTAGATAAAATTATCACCTGTAGACCACTTCATTCACCAACAGCAGATAATACATTCTTCTCAAGAACACAACACATGGAACATTCACCAAGATAGACAACATTCTGAGCCATAAAACACAGCTTAACAAATTTAAAAGACTAGAAATCACACAATGTCTGCTCTCAGACACAATGGAATTAAACTAGAAATCAATAACAGATTGATAACTGGAAATTCCCAAAATAAGTGGAGACTAAACAGAACATTTCTAACTAAAATGTGGGTCAAAAAGAAATAGCAAGAGAAATTTAAAATATTTTGAACCAAATGAAAATGTAAACACAATTTAAATAATACGTGGGAAAAAGCAAAAGCAGTGCTTAGAGGGAAATTTACAACATGAATTCATATATTACAAAAGAATAAGGAACTGAGGTCAATATCTAACTTTCCACCTTAGGATAATAGAAGAAGACGAACAAATTAAACCAAAAGTAAGTGGAAGAAAAGAAATAGTAAGAACTAGATCAGAAATCAGATGAACTTGTAAATAGGAAATTAATAGAGAAATGTAATGAAACCAAACGGTGGTTTTTTGTAAAGACCAATATAATCAATAAGCCTCTAGCCAGGTTAAGTAAGAAAAAGAGAGAGGACACAAATTACTAATGTCAGAAATGAAAGTGGGGACATCACTACAGATCCTGTGGACATTAAAAGGATAATAAAAGAATACTATGAAAAACTCTATGCCCACAAATTTGATAACCAACATAAAGTGAATTCCTTCAAAGACAATTGGCCAAAACTCACACAAGAAGAAATAATCTGAATAGGCCTATAACTATTAAATAAATTGAATCTATAATTAATAATCTTCCAAAACAGAAAGTACTAGGCCCAGATGGGTTTAATGGTGAATTCTATCCACATTTAAGGAATAAATTATACTAATTATCTAAGACAACCTCTTTCAGAAAATAGAAGCAGAAGGAATACTTCCTAGGTCATTGTATAAAGCCAGCCTTACACTATATATGGCCTAATCAGAGAAAGTTTGAGAGAGAATACCTAATCTGGTACTTGAAGGATAAATAAGAATTATCAGGTTCATAATGCTAGGAAAGAATTTCAAACAGAGAGCACATCAGAAATAAAGACCTGTAGATATTACATAACTACTGTGATTGAAGCATTTTACATAAACCAGCATTTACTTAAAACATAAAATTCAAAGTCGTGAGTGCTAAGAAATTAATCAGATGAGGAGGGTAGACTTCAGTACAGAGAATGAATTTCAGAAGAACAAGATGGAAGTTGGTAAGTAGGAGACAGTAATAATAATCCCTGCAAGGGCTTAGTTGCTCCTTGGCATGTGGGATCTTCCTGGACTAGGGCTCAAACCCATGTCCCCTGCATTGGCAGGTGGACTCTTACGCACTGTGCCACCAGGGAAGTCTCAACAGTGTATTTTCTTCCCCTCAACAGTGGAAAGACCCAATGATCTTTTTGATCACTGACTTCTAACTCCTAATCTGGCCCAAGGTTACCTAATAAATTCACTCAGTTTCCAATCTCTTGAATGTCAGGGATTCTTCTATCATATTATCTAAATATAAGATTAAGCTGTGGAGGTATTATAATCAAAGTTCTCAAATCAGCAGGAGATATGTCAAAGGGGGAGAAAAAAAGCTTAAGTTATTTGAAGCTCACCAATTAAAAGACATTCTGTAAGCCAAAGGACACCCCACCCTTATTAAACAAACTGGAGAATCCTCCTAAGAAGAAGACTATTTTATTTAACTCCTTAAGATTTTGAATCTTAAATTTGAGAACTTGGAAGTAGCAAAAATGGAGAAATTTTCCTTTAAAAGAAGCCTATATCAATTAGGATGCAAGGGAAAAGTACTGTTTGTATTTGAAATAATATATCCTGATCAAGAATCATTAATTAAAGATGTATAACTACAAGCAACTATGTTTTAATATCTGAAATGCTGTTTTATTTTACATCCTAAGGATTTATTGCCACCAAAAAGAACTTAGAAGTATTGTAATTCATACACACATAAGTTATTGAATTTTTAAAAAATTTATTCAGAGAACTCAGATTTCAAGAAGGAATCTTTGGAAAGACTCCTGAACAGTCAGAGACCTAACAGGTAGTGGTGGTACAATTGAATTAGTATACTTCAGGGAGAGTTGAATAAAGGTGACATTTACAAATTATGATCAGAGTGTAGAGGAATCACAGGAACAAGGCTGTAACCAGCTAGCAGTGTGGGTGCTGCTGGAGAGCAGTTGCTAGAACCAGGAAGGATGCATCTTGGAGGGATGGTCTTGAGGGATGCTTCTAGCCTAAGGTGACTTTGAAAGGATTAGTGGAAATGAAAGCCCTCATCTCACTCCCCTCCCTTTCTCTGACCTTCTTCTGGGGTTTCCACTGGCCAACAGGAAGTGAGAGGCTCCCTGGTCCGTGTCCTGAGGTGAGACAAGGCGCAGAACTGCAGCATCAACGTGGCGTGCCAAACTGAAGATACCAGTGCAGTTGCCTCCAAAAACACGGTTTCTAAAAGACTGAAAACAAGACATTCTGTTGGTAAAATATGACGACTGATGTTTACGTTCTTTGTTTAAATGTGTTTCCAGCTAAAAAGACAGAATGGCTGTGAACCATTTTTCTGAAGTTAAAAATGATAGGAATTGAAATTGTTAAACTAAAAATGCTCTCTCTTTTTAAAAACACAATCTTATATTTAGAAAGAAATTTAACTAATGGAGTGATAAGAGCAGGCTGTAAGCCAAGAAAGTGATAAAAGGATTAACTACTCCAAGGCTAAAAGGTCTTTATTTTTTCAAGTCAGTTTTAAATCTTCTAATAGCAAAAGCCCAGGTTTTAGAAACGGATCCGCATCTCCTCCAACCCCATCCATTGGTTAAAGAAGTATTTATGAGTCCCTTTGTTTTTCAAGAACACATTTTTTTAATGTTTGAAGGTAAATATTAAATTCTATTTAAATTTGAAAAAGTGATTTAAAAGTAGGTATAGTATAATAAAACTGAAAAGTTTAATGTTTTGTCTTGTTTGTTTTAGAAGAATGTTTTTTCTTCATGGAAATGAGAACATTACTAGTATAAAAAATTGGGGATTTGAGACATAGCATACACTAGTTTCCTGCAAGAATTTGCATTTCTTCACTAAATCAAAGTACATAAATTCCTGTGTAAATGTAAGAGGGATTTAGGATCCAAGTGACTTCATGATGATAATACTCTAAAATTCAAATCTATAAACAAAATCTATACAATCAATAAAATAAAAGTCAATTTTATATAGTGTTTATATATGCTTTATCTTTCCCAACATTATTAATTTGTTAGTGGAAGTTAAGAGCTTATCATGGAAATGGATATGTATGCTTTTCCAGCGGCATCTGAAATTTTAGATTTCATGATAGGGATTTTTGTAGTTAAAATAAGAATGCTTAAAGGAACAAAGATGTATGAAGTAAAATTGAATTTTGTCACGTTATTCGAAAGGAGATTTTTAACTGAACCGCCACAGCATGTATTTTCATGTACAGTTCTCTGCAAGGAGTCATCTCCTTAATTTCTCAACAGGAAATTTAAAGATTTTAACTACTGTATGGTCCAAATAATACCACCTCAGAGAATCCTTTGCAGTGATACATAGCAAGCATTGGAACAATGTATATAGTATAATAACAAATAACTTAATACATTATATGTGATGTTACAGAACCATTTTATATCATAATATAAAGAAAAGCTTGTGGCTCTGACATGAAATAACAATCAACTTGAAAATTTAATATAAAGACAGAATTTAGAGCAAATCCTAAGTTATATGCAGACACTATGCCATTTTATATAAGGAACTTAGCCTTGTAGATTTTGGTATCTGTTGGGGGGGGGGGTCCTGCAACCCATCCCCCCCCCAGACAGCAAAGGATGGCTGTATTTTGAAACTTTTTAGGAATTAATGCTTTAATTATAGAAAAACAAAGTTCACTTACAGAATTAAGCATTTTAAGAGGAACACTATAATAACAGAACTGAATTGAAAATTCTAATGTGAATTCATGTCTTTAAAAGAGCATGCAATTTTCATGAGTCTTCCCTTTGTCCACTGAAACAGCCTAGGGACAATGTCACTCTGAGTTTCCATTGTTTATTAAAAAGAACAAGAGTTCCTTGAAGATACAGATAATTCCATGGGTCCAAGGTGAGCCTGAAACATGCTCTGGTGCCAGAAAGCTGAATATGTTTCCAAGGTTAATGGAACAATATCAAAAGTGCACATAAAGCGATTCCCATCGAACAAAGTGTTGACAAATTGAGCATCCAAAGATGATTACAAACTTCAGTTAATTAAAAAATAATTAAATCTATAAAGACATGAGTTCATAATGATAACACAAAAAAAGAAAAGGTAATATATTCTAAGCTATAGAATGTATTGTTGAGTCTTTTACTTAATCATCTTCATATTACAAACCCATTTCATGTGTTTCTTAAGGAAATGGGTCCCTGTTTATATTGGAAGTTGTTTCATATCTATTTAGGGTCACTTCCTGCATTGATACCAGCATATACATTTTGAAATATACTAGTGGGAGGTCTTGACCTCGATCTGTATATTCCTATAGTAACAAACAATGATTTGGACTTTATTTCTAACTTTTTTTTTAATCTGCCTTGTTTATTTTAGGTAAAAATAAGCCACAAAATCTTCTTCCAAATTTGAGTCTATCTTTCAGACTAATATTTTTTGTATTTCATTTGTTCCAAGTCTCTAATTTACTTCTTTCTTTTTTCATTATAAACCAAATCCAGACCCCACCATTTGAGGCCCCCCATACCCGGTGGTCCCTCACTCAACTTCCTTCTTAATTGTATACAGCCCCAAGTCTTAATTTCTAATTGGCTTAAACTGTTTTTTAATGGCATTACACACACTTTCAGTCTTTGGCTTGTATGGTCCCTTTCCTCCATCCAATTTTTTCAAGTCTAACTTCTTCAAATTCTTCAAGTATAAGAGACCCTCCTGTTGCCATGTCTCCAGGTATCCAATAAATCCTTCCATAAAACCCCATACAATACTAGACTCTTTCTTTCTGAGTATCTCCATTTTGGTCTGTACCACACACTAGACACTTACTATCATGTTTTATACTATTTTATTGCTATTTTGTATGTTTATCATCTTCCCTTATCTAGAATAACATTCCCTCACTCGGTAGACACTTAATCAATACTTGCTAGATTTTCATTCATTCATTCATTGTTATTGCTTATATACATGACAATACAAGCATTGTTTTTGTCATCTGCATTTTCTCTCCTACTTCATACTTGGCCTCTAATTCATTTAATGCATACCTGTAGATTCAACCTCATTCTACAGTCTTTTATTATTATTTTCATTATTATTATTATTAGCTGGATGCATAACCAGAATGATAGATCAATAGTTTTCTCATTTAATGAGCATATTTTGCCTTGTCATAGATTCACCTTTCCCAACAATCAGGCATTAGACATTTGGATTATTCCTCCTTCCTCTTCTGAAGTGTTGCTGACTTGATTCCTCAAGCTTTTGAGGGGTAAACAGTACTTCTCTTCTCATGTCCACATGTCATGTGATGTATTTCTCTCTCCTGATCAAGCACACTTCATGAGAAAATGAACCATATTTCTTTTGATCAATTTGCTTCTTCTAGTCACCTAGCAAAATACCACTAGTCCACTACGTGAGTTAAAGCTTTCCTAATATTTTCATTGGGGTTTCTCTACTGTATTTTGAATTTCACTAATCACATCATCATTATCTTTTTGAACAGACTGGAATTTTAATTTGATTTTGTTTAGGAATTTATTAATAAATTGATATAACATTATGAATAAAAAGTAGTTGCCTTCAATTTGTTTTTTCACAAAAATGTATTGTAATTGACTTTTTTTCAGTATCCATAGCCTCACTTTTCAATAAATGCTTAGTTCATCCTGTTGCCAACTGAGCCCAATACAGATACCAGCCTCAGAGCAAATGAATATGATTCTAGCATGGATTCCAAATGAAGCTAGAACTAATTTAGCACCTTTACCATCTAAATATTATATTCCAAACTCCTTCTTAACTGCGTTAACCTTTGAGCAAAATTTAGTTCATGTGTGAATTTCTATAACCTTGTATTACAGCAAAAATGTTTCTATCATAGATCTATTCATAATAAAGTTTGTTTGAGAATAACAGGAAATTTCTGTTCTCAAATTTATTTCAACTCTACCTGATCAAGAATGAATTCAGAATTTCAGGTATATTCTCAGATCTTTACGTTATCTCATATATTCATTATTGTTTTTATTTAATCCTAGCATGATTATGTACCTACGTATAAAATTTTGTGAAAATGTCAGTTTCCCTTTTTCATTTCTTCCTTTTAAGATGAAGGTGGCATTTGTCCCAATATCCTTAATTCTAAAAAGATCTTCGTTTGAGTTTCTTTATTCACAATGGGAACAATCATATTTTCCAAAAACGTTTTCAAAGGTAAAGAATAAATTTGAGCAGCGGCATTTTCTCTTTTCCTTATTGAATCCTCTAAGCCTAAGGCATGCATGATAGTAGATTTCGGATTTTAAATGCTCCTATTTGGGGAGAAATGTTAAATCAATTTATATGATTTTTATGCTTCACTTTATCTTTGGCTACAAAGATATTTCTAAAATGGTTTATGTTCTAAGAAATACATTCCATGACATTATGACAGGCTTTGCATTATAAATGATATGGAGAGAAAGAAAGCAGAACAAGCAAAAACAAATAAAAACAAGGGCTGCTAAGTGTAGGGGGAAGAAAAGTAAATGTAATTCAGTATTTCTTTTTAGAAGAAATGTAACTTATTGTTGTCTTTGAAAGAGAAACAATGATTCCAAAAATGACTTAAAATTATATTACATTGTCTTATCTTCAACCTTTTTTGCTTCCGTTTTGGCATAAAAGACAAGATTAAATAAATATTTAAATCATTCATTTAACATTAAACACCCAAGGGTCTAACACTATCATTTTTGGTTATTAACACAATTTTTTAATGATTCTTCTACATATATTGTTATAACTTTAAAAACCTGTCAGAAAACAGGTATTAGAGCTTCCCTGGTGGCGCAGTGGTTGAGAGTCCGCCTGCCGATGCAGGGGACACAGGTTCGTGCCCCGGTCCGGGAAGATCCCACATGCCGCGGAGCGGCTGGGCCCGTGAGCCATGGCCGCTGAGCCTACGCGTCCAGAGCCTGTGCTCCGCAACGGAAGAGGCCACAGCAGTGAGAGGCCCACATACCGCAAACAAAACAAAACAAAACAAAAAAATCAGGCATTAATGTGTTCCTTACTTTTTAAATAATAAGGCAAGGAGTTTCATAGAAAAATTTCCATTCTTAATATTTAATGAAACAACTCTTACAATTGCATGTGTTCATATAAACTGAGATTTCTTTAAGGTAAAACTTTATGAATATCACATCAATTTTCTCAGCCTACTGTTATACAAACTTTTAAAGCATTGTCAAATGTTTTAATTCATGTGGAGTTAACTATGCCATGAGAAGAAAAATAACATTTAATTTTCCTTTCCAGTTCAGAAATTTTTAAAAAAATGATGAAAACATACAAAGTCTGTCATTCTCCCACTCACTGACTGAATTATTATTCTCTGAAGATTCTGCCTTATTTAGAATTTGGCCCACGATGGCATTTTCAAATAATAATTTATAATTTCTTTCATTTAATTTCGCCTTAAGAAAAAGGACTAAAAGAATGTCTTTTCCACTGGTAAAAATAGTAATTGCAAATACATTTGGACTCAGTGATTAGTGATTTTTACTCATTTAGTCATTTTATTAATAGAATAATAGAACCCATTCTGCAATTGAAAGAGTTTTAATTATTTGGAGGCTGCAAGTCAAATGTGCATGTGCGTGTAAAACCACTTGTTTTGTATTTTGTTCTTTACCAAACTGAAAAGTGTGGGGTATCATTAAGGTTTTTGTCTTTTTATACTTTATTAATATGTAATTCATATGCCATGAATTTCACCCTTTTAAAGTGTGCAATTCAATAGTTTTTAGTATATTCACAGACCTGTGCAACCATCATCATAATCTAAATTTAGAACAATTTTCTCATCCCTAAAAAAACCCATGTACCCATTAGCCATAACTCTCCAACCCCACCTCAGACCCAAGCAACTGCTAATCTACAGAACATTTATTTTTGCTGCCTACCTCCAAGCTTCAGACAAAATATATTTTATTCAAGTTCAAAATTGGTTTTATCAGAAATATATTTTGTAGGTCAGTATATTAGTATTTTTATTGCTGCTTTAACAAATTTCCACAATTTTAGAAGCTCAAAAAGCAACAACAACAATGGTCTCACAGATCTGTAGGTCATAAATCTGGAGGGCGTTGCTGGTGTCTCTACTCCAGGCCTCGTAGGCCAAAATCAAGGTGTCAGCCAGCGGGGACTCTGGGCTACAGTCTCTGTGGAGAATCTGCTCCCAGGCTCATGCAGGTAGATGGCAATTGCACACAGTTGAGGACTGAGGTCCCTACTTCCTCCCTGGCTGCTGGCAAGGTTATTCTCACTTTCTAGAGGCTGCCCCCCTTCCCTGGCTTGAAGATGGCTTTCTCCATCTTCAAAGCCAGAGACCTCCCTTTCTGTCTTATCTCTTCTACTGGTTCTTCTGACTCCGGCCTGGGGAAGTTCTCTACTTTTTAAAGGCTGGGGTGATTAGATGGGCCTACGCTGATAATCCAGTGGAATCTCCTAAAGTCCTTAATTTAATTAGACTTTAAAAGTCCCTTTCGCCAGACAACAGACTTGTGGATTTTGGTGGTTAGAGTGTGGACATATCTTGGGGGCCACTCTGCCTTCCACAGTCAGAACTTTGTCATAGTTACCACTTTTAGGAAGATGACATAGACCATTGACCAAAAGAAGTCAAAATAAACTGAATGAGACACACATGCATAGCTTTTTAGTAGTCATAAAACTGGTTTCAAAAAATGCAATGTCTGTATTTATGTAACTCATGTTATTTTAAAGTCTGAAGTCTCCGTCTGCCTCATTACAATTAACTTCATAGAAATACCTCCCAGTAAATTTAGTCCAATTCTTGGTTATTTTTGGTCAAGCTCAAAATGATCAATTTGATAAATTCTCAAATTCTTTCTCCATGCCCATGCTCATACACTACTCCAATCCCGCAACTTACCCTATTGCCAGAGGAAAATTAACAACCTCATTTGGAAGTAGGGGTAGGGGCCCCAGATTTGGTGTCCACTTTCTAAATGTTCATTTTCCCTTATTAGTCCCCTGGCCTCAGCTACTCCTGTCTTCATAGTCATTTGCTTCTGGGCATATTTGATTCTAATTTAAATACATGGTGAGTGTCATCCAATGATCTCTGATTTCTCAGGCCTGGCACGAGCTCCACAAGGTGCTCACTTGGACTCTCAGCTCAGTTTCCCAACTATTTCTATTCTTTTCTTGGGACCCATATAAAATTCACAGGATCCATTCTTTGTCATTACAGGCTAGCAGGAAAACCAGGGTGGCTCTGAGCTCCAGAAAAGAGCTCAATTGTCTCCAATCCCGAAAAGACCCCAAACTTTGTGGGTCCTCCTGTCTTGTTTCTTACCATCATTTTCTCAGGACTCACCCTTCAGGGGACAGAAGAGCCTCAACAATTTTTCAATCTCCTGTGTCTGGGTCCACACCCTCCACTGCCCCAGCACTCTTTATGTGGTGGAAGAGACACACAATTCAAGTTCTTAGTCCTTACACAGCCAACCAAATCCATCAAGGCTCACAACAGAAGCGCTGCCCTTTGAACTGAGTTCAGAAGGGGCCCATCATCTACATAGCAGGTGATTATGGGCAGAGGTCAATACAGTGAGTGCAGAAGTATCTTTAGCCCTATCAGGCAGGTGGGAGTTGGCTCATCCACTCATAGTTTGAAATTTTATAACCTCAACCACATATAAAGTACTTAAATTTAGAAGCTTGTTTTAACTTCTTCCTTTGGAATAATGAATCTTTTCAAAGATATGAGGTATTTATGAATGCGTGATCACTCTTTGAAATGAGTAAATCAATACTTATATACACAATGATAATTACTGCATTTAACTTAAACTTGTATATTTTAATGGCAATTTCTAAAGTATAATTTAAAAGTATTGCTTAATTGAAAATAAACGCACGCATCCCTTTAGTTTCTTAAACTTCTGTTTTCCAAAACTCTACTGTCCACAATTAAAACTTTAAGAAAATTTACTTTATCCTAGCCAAGTAGGACCTGGACTTACTCAGAATGGTTACATTAGATTATCTATTTTCTCAATTTCTTTTACCAGTTAAAATTCCCATTATTGTTTTCTCCAAATACTTCCAAAGTTAATCTGAATAACTGATTTAGGAACTTCTGCAGTTATTTATTGTTGCATAACCAATAACCCTAAAACTCACTGGCATAAAAAACAGTCTTTTTTTTGGGCTTCCCTGGTGGCACAGTGATTGGGAGTCCACCTGCCGATGCAGGGGACGCGGGTTCGTGCCCTGGTCTGGGAAGATCCCACATGCCGTGGAGCGGCTGGGCCCCTGAGCCATGGCCGCTGAGCCTGTGCATCCGGAGCCTGTGCAAAACAGTCTTTTTATTATACTCGTGATTCTGTGGGTCAGAAATTTGGGCAGGGCACAGCAGGAACTGATTGTTTCCGCTACATCATACCTGGTGTGGGGTTGCACAAAAAAGCAGAAAGGCTGGAATGGCTGCACGGGAGCAATATGCCTGGACACTGGTTCTTCTCCACCAGCACCCACTCCGGCAGTGCCTTCCTGCAGTGTGCTGCCTTAGCTGCAATAACAAATATTGCTCTCTTTCCACAATGCCTTTCCACATAGCTAGCTTGGGTTTCCTCAGAATTCCCAGATGTCTTTCATAGCATCTGGCTTTCCTGAGAAAGGATGTTCCAGAAACTCAAGGCGGAAGCTGTAAGGCTTCTTACATCCTAGCCATAGAATTAAACAGCATCACTTCTACCACATTTCATTGGTTACAGATAGCTGCCCCAAGCCAAGGTGGGCGGGACTAGGCAAGAGCATGAATACCAAGAAGAGTATGTAATTCACTGGAGCCTGGCTACCCTAGGGTTTAAGACATGGTGCTAATTTCTCCTTATTAAACCTTTCAATTTTATCCTGGATGTCATATGTTCTAATCACACTCATTTTTTTGTCGTTTGCTTTGTGAATAAAAACATAGGAAAAGGAAGTATAATCATTCTTTCTTAGTGGAAGTCTTCAAAACAAGAGGTAAACAATATTCTATTAATGTTATATAGTACTGGGTGTTAAATTATATGCATAGTCTACAGTCCAAATGTAGAATGTACTTTGAAATCATCCCATGGTAGAGTTGCAAAAAATGAAATTAAAATAAAAAAAACTGAATAAATCACTTGAGCTAATACAGTCAGATTTGATTGTATTGTTGCTGTTCATAAAAGGTTGCAGAATGGACATATATACACTACCAAATATAAAACAGATAGCTAGTGGGAAGCAGCCGCATAGCACAGGGAGATCAGCTCGGTACTTTGTGACCACCTAGAGGGGCGGGATAGGGAGGGTGGGAGGGAGATGCAAGAGGGAGGAGATATGGGGATATATGTATATGTATAGCTGATTCACTTTGTTATAAAGCAGAAACTGACACACCATTGTAAAGCAATTATACTCCAATAAAGATGTTAAAAATAAAAATAAAAGTAAATAAAAGGTTGTAGAGAAGAGAAAGGTTAGAAGCAATACTCATACACTTGGACAAATTCACTCATTTTGTAGTGTCTTAAAGAGCATGGCTAACACTTTAGATTTTATGGTGAAACAGGGTGGTGGTCATGATAAATTCAAATTAAGATTGAGGCTATCTGATACAGTCTTTTTCATTCTTCTTTAAAAGTCATAATCCCAAGTGACATGGGTAGGTCAAGATTGCACAGAGGGTATTGCATGTGCAGAAGGAGACTCTCTACTCCATTTGTAGGTATACTCTTTGCCCTACCCACAACCTAGTCCCTCTTAGATTAGAAGCTTAGACACTCACAGACATTCTCCACTTGACATTTTACCCATCCTTTCTAGTTGGTCTAGACATGGCCCACTGAGAACCTAGCTTCTTCTCCTTACACATATATTTATGGTATACTTAAACATCTGTGATATTCCACTATAGAAAATATACATATTTAACAATCCACAGTATAAATTGGGTTGAGGGATGTTAATCATCTCTGGAATTCTTTTCTAGTCTCGAAGGCTTCTTCAAAACCATCGGGTCTTATGTTTGGAAAATTCTGGATCCCTGGATTAGGAGTCCTTATACAAAGAGTCGCCTTAACCTCGTGCCTGCCTTTCAATCACACAACTGAGTTCTATGAAGGAACCAGAGATGTGTTAAGGCAATATCATAACTAAGAAAATGTTATCTGGACCATATTCTTCAAATGTGCAGCACTGAAGTAATAAACTTTTCATGGAGCATGTTACCAACTTGGATAATTCTCCATGCATTGTTAAAAAATACTCATCATTGCAAACACAATAACATCCTAATTCTTTACAAAGTTTCCAAACTATGTCTGCAAACCTTTTATCCAACTGTTCATCCTATCAATACGTTCTGTATCCTGCAGTCTTACCTGATTACATTTCATTCTGAATGCACCATGTACCTTCCATTTTCTATTACTTGGCTTAAACAATTCCTTTATTCTTAAATGCTTGGAATACATTTTACCTTATCTTCAATTATCCAACGCTTACAGAACTCAAATGAAATTTAATATAGTCTATTTATCATAGATGCCTACAACACTATTTATTAAATATCTTGATACCAACTACAGGCCTAGTCCTCGGTACCCTAGCACTGATAATCTTGAACATACTAGATGCTTAATTAATATTAATATGTGAATAAATGAATGAAGAAACCTAATAATTAAATGGAATGTTATATTCCCCACTAATGTTTGAGGAAGGTGAAACATTCAAGACCCTAAAAGAGGGATACCATAGAGTAGCATGAAATTAGGTCACTGGACAGACACTTTAGAAGACCTGTCAAATAGTCATATTTAGAGTGATAATGTTTTATGCCTTTTCATATGGAATCTGAAAGCACATGAAAGATAATGTAGAGTGTTCTAATGTTTGCTAATTATTGCCCTATAATTGTAATTAAATACACCTAAGTATTTCCTTTGAGCTTAAATACAAAATAATCTAGAAATACGAATTTGGTAATTATTTTTCCTTCATTGTCATTTCACTTGGTTTTTTTTTTTTTTTCAAGTAACCATGGACTGGGATCAGAATAAATGAAAAAACAGAAAAATTCAATGTCAAATGATTTACTGTAGGACATATTTTCAATGGGAAAAACATAAAGAATAAGGAGTTGCAAGATTCCCACATTCTATGGAAATGAAAAACAATAATACTTAAAATTAAAATGCTTTTTAAGAGGAAAAAGGTACTAGGTGAGGATTTTGTGAGTTTTTAAAAACTGCTTTTCGCTCAAACTTAGGATGAGTAAAACAAGCATAACTCTCCCATTTCTATAGTTCAATATAATATCACCTGAACTCATTAAAAGGTTGCTATTCATCAGAAAGACTGCCTTTGTATAGTAGCTGAAATATGTCTATATATATATAATTCACACAATAGCACCTTTTAAATTTTATTTGCCTCTATTTTAAATTGTATTTATTTTATCTGCTATTAGAATGTATTTCATATAAAATATATGAAAGAATTTTACATATAAACTTCTATATAACTATATAGAAGAATGTGTATATTCCAATATTAACATTTTCCAAACACATATTTATAAATTCTAAATTTTTACCTTTTATCCAGCCATAATCTGGACACTTTTAGGCATTTCATTATCAAAAGGAAAAATGAAAATCTCAAAATAATTCCCCTACAAAAATTGCAATCTGATTTTATGCAGATATAGCCTTCCTATTATTGTTTTCTTTCCTTTTAAAAATCATAACTTAATAGCTTCTTCTTTTCTTCCTTCCTCCCTTCCTTCCTTCTTTCCTTCTTTTTTTTCTTCCTAATACCAGAAAATAAGACTTGGCCGAAATGGGAAAAGCAGATCTTAGAAGTTATCAGACTTTTTAAAGTCATGCATGTGATTTATGTTGTCCTAAAGGCTAAAAACCTCTAGTTCTGACTGATCCTTTAGAATAATATTCAACTGTCTTCTTCTTAACATTCCACATGGTTATAAAATTCATATGCCACATCATGTCTAAAACAACACTTTTGATTTATCATCCCTCTCTCCTGTTGCTTCCTTCTTCTTTTCTAAATGGCATCCATGTGACGATTCAAGGTGAAAACCTGGACATTACCACTGAACCCTCCTATGGAGGACACTCCATTGGCAACCCCTGACACTGACCAATCCCCTTTTCTTCACGTACTCTTCATTCTAGAGTCTAGAAAACAAGAAACCCATGCTTCCCATTTGTGCCTACAGCCAGAGGTTGCCATGTGACCAGGTTCTGGGCAATGAAAAAAAGAGCTAAGAATGTTGAGGCTTCTAAGCTGGCTTTTATGGTCCTGATCAAAAGAATAGATGTAACTCACGACATTAAATCTCTTTACTTTTCCCTTCTTTCAGTAGGTGGACATGATGCCTAAAGTTGTGATTGTTTTCATGTGACAAAGAGGCAAGAAATAGATGAGTAAAATTTCCTCCAGTGAAGGATTCAGGAGCTGGAATATAGCTTGGAACTTTGATGGCACTTGTAAAGAACTGAACCACTGCCAGCCGAAGCTTGCTGCCAGACTTCCTGTAACTATCCTATGTTGAACCACTACAGTCAGGCACTCTGTTACTTGCAGCTCAAAGCATTCCTAACCGCTATATCTCTCCTTCTATCATTCCCTCCTTCCCATCTCCCAAATCATTCCTCAACTACATTTTGTCAAGTCCACCTTCAGAATATATCTTAAGTACCACAACCCTATTTCAAAACTCCATTATCTCTTTCTGAGATTACTGTATTAGCTTCTTAACTGATCTGTATTTCCACTCTTAAATTCTACCTATCTATTCTCCATATAACTTAAAGAAATGGTATTTCTCAGGGTTATTGTACATTGTGATTTTTGTTCCTCCTACCTAAAATGCTCTTCTGTGGGGCCTTCAAATAGTTGGAGCCTTTTCATTCCTCTGCTGTTACAAATATCTATGCTGAAAGGAGCCTTACTTGACAATTTCATCTAAAGTGGCCCCTTCACAATCATTCTTGAATAATGTTATCCTGTTTACTTCCTTCATATCACTTAAGGCAGTCCAAAATTATCTTTTTTCTTTGATTATTTGTTGTCATCTTCTTCCAACTATTCTATGAACTCTTAAGTTATCTTATTAGCCACCATATACCCCGTATTTAGAATAATTTTGATTAATAGTAGCCATTCAATAAATATTTGTTGGACAAATACATTCATGCATGGAAACTCAGAAATGTCTTCAACACTCAAATGTGTTAGTATCTGAAGTCTCCCTAATATATTAATTCATTAATGTTAAGTTGCTGCCCTTTGGAGAGTGTATGCTGAAATAGTTTATACATTAGTGAGAATTAATTGTTAACTTCCTTCTGACAGATTCCTGAAGATAAGATTTTATATATACATGTATATATATATATATATATATATATAATTAACATTATATATCCACACAAACACACATATATAGTGGCAAGGGGGAATATCATGGATTGATTCTTTGCTAAGTCTTGTCAGACCTAAATTAACACTTTGCAGTAAAACTGGAAACCTACTATAAAAAGGAAACTCCTTGACACAGTGGAAGATAGTGTTAAAGATTACAAAGACATATATACATTAGTTTCCCAAGGTTGAAATTATAGGATATGGCATTCCAAAAAATGATACTCTTCATTGTGTTATTTCTAATTCCCAACAAGTTAAACTCTGTTGAGGGGTGGTTTAAAAGTGGATCATGACTGCATGAATACATTTTAGTTCTTACATTCTCCCAGTATCTGCCTAAGATTCCCTACTTCTCTTAGGCCTGATTCTGTCTGAGTGCTGTGATCTAACTGTTCATTTAGTTTTAAATAACTTATAAACATTGATTCTTTTTTTTATCTTGTTTTTAAGTAGTAAAAATGAAACATGGTTGCTGAGAGGAATAAATGTGAATGATTTTATCTTGTACAGTTTGGAGGTCCAACTAAAATATAAGAGTTGGTTCAACTGGCTAACAAGGAATTACTTAACTTTTGGGCTTTTACCATTTAGTTGAACAGCATTTCCATGGATTCTAAATTTAAAATGGGAACACTTTTAATAAGAGGTATAAGTAAAGATGACATCAGTTTCATGTCTGATGAAAAGCTTGATCCCTCCCAGAATCTGCTTTAAATTCTTACTTGATGGCATGCTGTTTTGCTAAATGCTGCATTGCATGTCTACTTTGCCATTGACCTAAATGCTCCAGACTTTCCCCAAAGCACTGGGCTCCAGAGCTCTCAGTTATGAAAGGCCAAAACCATTTGACATTCTTCGTCTTTAACAACCAAGTATTCTACATCCATTAGAGACCTCCCTTCATCTTGAATAATGCACTGAAGACACCACACCAACGTTTCTATTCTCTACTGCTTCTTCACAATGGAGTAGATTTCTCTCTCATAACTGTCTACCATTGTTGATATACACTGTGGGACATACAGAACTATTTCTGCTGCTCTTAGATTCCTCAACACTTCAAGGTTTATATTACTGTGTCTCTTCATTTTAAGATTCAACTCAGGGGGTTAGGTACAGGGTAAAACTTAACACAAACATCTCGTGTGTCAACATAAAATCCTTCTCCCTCTATTTTCCAAGCTTTTGTCTGAAAATGGAAAAAACAAACCTGACATCTTCCTTAAAATCTTCATTATTCATTTAGTTGCTAAGAATGTGTTACCATAAACATTAATATGTCTGACAACCCCAGAATAAATGACAGCCCCTCCTTTTGTAGATGTAACACCTTTGTTTTCAGGGTCTAAGAAAGTGACATATGTTAATATTTCAAAAGTTATTATTCTACTTCATTTGTACAAGTTAGATTATTTTGTGCTGAAATGAAAAGACACACTCATATTATCTTAACTGGTACAGAATTATTTATTATAAGGATACTCTAAAAAGTATGAAATCATAAGGCACCATCTCATGACCTATAAAATTTACAGGACAACAAAGAAGTGCTGACTAGAATGACCACAAACTGTCAATGGGAAGCTAACTTTCCCTAAGAATTTGGGGGAAAAAATTCCTTTCATAATCAACTGATTGTTTATAAATCTCCCAGGACTAGATTATATCTCAGGTCATCAATAACCAAGAGACAGTAAATAGTGTCATTGCCTTGGAGGCTGGCATCTACTGTATGTCAAGCGCTCTGCCTCTATCTATGCTTTCCAACTTTCTTCAGCCATCTTTGTGGACCTTTCCAGTGGTAGGTATAGTTCCTGATTGCACACTAACTCACCTTCCAGGCAGAATGGATGACCAACTTTCTGCTCAAATTGATGTCCAGGATGTCTTTCCTGAGGTCACTCCTGTGAATGTTCAGTATACTAAATTCTCTCCTTGTAAAGACACCTATGAAAAAAGAATTGTTATTTTATGTTATATCTTATAATCATAAGAGACCTCCTTTGAAACTCCAGAATGTGTCTATGTTTAGGACTCAGATTTTTAGAACCACAGATATGTGTGTGTGTGTGTGTGTGTGTGTGTGTGTGTTTGAGGAATCTGCTAATTTAAGAAATTTGTGTTTTCAGTTACCCTGGGCATCAAATGTCTTCATATTGCTTCCATTTAATAAGGAAATATTTTGAGGGCGTATATCACTCTGTTGGGGTAAATCAACTTTGCTTCAAGATGTAATTTAACTGGCAGCTTAATGTGTAGCTTGGGTTGAAAAGTTATTTAGTAACCTGTGATCAAGTATTTAGACTCTAGTAGATTCTAAAGCAAGCCAAATTCTCTTTTCCGAAATGAGAATTATTTATACATATAAAGAAAACTATGGCTTTGCTCCAAATCCCCAAGAGATCTTTCTTGCAATTCTATTAATCTTGTCACAGGCCTCAAGTTGCATCCCCTCTTTTTTAGATACTTCAAGCACTATTGAACCTGTAAAGATTTCCCTTTATTGCAGTAAACTGCTTTTGGGGTATTAAGATAAATGAGTTGGAGAAGGTCACTCACTTGGTGGTTATAGTCACTTAAAATCTAAAAAGTTACACTGATCCTCCTACACCTTCTTCCTGGTATGATGTTCAAGATGCAGCTCCTTGCTCTTCACATATCTACCCCTATGGCCCTAAGTCACTGGATGCACAGAAACTTCAGAAATGTAATGGATTTTCATAAGGTTTAGCTGTCTTCCTCTTCCAGGCATAAAAGACTTGTCACTTCATACTTGATGTTATAAATTTAACGGACAAGGACTTTGTCCTAGGAGAGAGTAAATCCATTAACTTGCCAGTGGACAATTTTAGAATACAGGCTAGGAAATTTACATGACCTTGAGGCAGAATCCTAGAAGTTTGTTGCTGTTATTTTGGGTTAAAAATAAAATATATTTGGTCACTCAAGTGAAAAATAACAGAAAAGAAATGGCTTTACTCTTTCAATAGCCCTGTACCAAGTACCAGGATTGGTGGGGGAGGCGGGGTGGATGTGTTCCAATAACAAGGTAACATTCAGAGTAGATATAAGTGGAGCTGCTCTTGGCTAGAATTTGGGTCGTATGAAGACAAACTTTCAAAGACCAATCTGGGAAATTGAATAAGGAATTCAGATAAATTACTATATTTTGCATGTCTTTAATCATGTCGTTTACTGAGGTGAATTTAAGAGACTGAAAGATTGCTCAGTAAGAGTTGAGTGTCAGAGGATTTTTTTAAAATTTAATTTTATTTATTTTACACAGCAGGTTCTTATTAGTCATCAATTTTAAACACATCAGTGTATACATGTCAATCCCAATCGCCCAATTCATCACACCACCATCCAGTGTCAGAGGATTTTTCAGTTACTCTGACAATTTCCTCCCTTAAATATCATGGAGCCAGAGATTTCTGGAAAGGTGAATTTTCAATGATATTTAAAATCAAAAGAAAATGATCACCACCATGCCCAAAATGGATCTCCTAGAATGGCTGTTGAGGTGGAATTTATGGTGATAGGCTATAGTGGAATTGAGAGATGATTAGAAGGGTAACTGTAATATTGAGCAAGGGTTCCCCCCATACAATCACTGGGAGATTGCCTTTTCTCAAGTTAACATGGCATTCTCTATGAAGCTTAGAAACCAATGGCAAAAAGCAGAGAAACCAAAAGTCAAAAATTGTACAGATAAAATTGCCTATCCTTCTGGAAAAACATAATCAAGTTAGTCTAACTTCACTTAATAAAACAAAATAAATTCCAGGTGAACTAAAAAACAATAATTAAACATGAAAACCTTTGCCACTCATTTTTTATATTCTAAACTGATCAGCGGCACTAGCATTTTAAAATACAATATTTTCTTTCCTATTTAGATTATACAATTTTTTTTTCTTTTCCATTGTAATTTATTACAAGATATTGAATATAGTTCTCTGTGCTATACAGTAAAACCTTGTTGTTTATCTATTTTATATACAGTAGTTTGTATCTGCTAATCCCAAATCCCTAATTTATCCCCCCTCTTTTCCCCTTTGGTAACTATAAGTTTGTTTTCTATGTTTGTGAGTCTGTTTCTGTTTTGTAAATAAGTTCATTTGTATCACCCTTTTTTAGATTTCACATATAAGTGATGTCATATTATATTTGTCTTTCTCTGTCTGACTTACCTAGTATGATAATCTCTAGGTCCATTCATGTTGCTGCAAATGGCATTATTTCATTCTTTTATGGCTGAATAACAGTCCATTGTATATACGTACCACATCTTCTTTGTACATTCATCTGTCGATGGACATTTAGGTTGCTTCCATGCCTTGGATATTGTAAACAGTGCTGCAATGAACATTGGGATGCATGTATCTTTTTGAGTTAGAGTCTTCATCTTTTCCAGATATATGCCCAGGAGTGGGATCGTTGGATCATATGGTAACTCTATTTTTAGTTTTTAAAGGAACCTCCATACTGTTTTCCACAGTGGTTGAACCAAATTACATTCCCATCAAGAGTGTAGGAGGGTTCCCTTTTCTCCACACCCTCCCTGGTATTTATTATTTGCAGACTTTTTGATGATGGCCATTCTGACCGGTGTGAGGTGATATCTCATTTTCATTTTGATTTGCATTTCTCTGATAATTAGCAATGTTGAGCATCTTTTCATGTGCCTGTTGGCTATCTGCATGTTTTAATATTATTTATTTATTTTTATTTTGGTAAGAACACTTAACATGAGATCTACCCTCTTAACAAAATGTTAAGTGCACAATACAGTATTAACTACAGTCACAATGTGGTACAGCAGATCTCTAGAACTTATCCATCTTGCACAACTGAAATTTTATACCCATTGAACAATTCCTTATTTCACCCTCCCCCCAGTCTCTGCCACTTACCATTCTATTCCCTGTTTCTATGGGTTTTGAGTATTCTATACGCCAAAGATAAGTGGAATCATGAAGCATTTGTCCTTTTGTTACTAGTTTGTTTCACTTACAATAATGTCTTTCAGGCTCATCCAAGTTGGCTCATATGTCAGGATTTCCTTCATTTTTAAGGCTGGGAGTTAAAGATTTAAATGTAAGACCTTAAATTATAAAATGCCTAGAAGAAAAAAAATAAGGGAAAAACGGCATGACATTGGTCTAAGCAATGATTTATTCCAAAAGATAGCAACAAAAACTAAAATATACACGTGGGACCACATCAAACTAAAAAGCTTCCACACATCAAAGGAAAAATTCAACACGGTGAAAAGCAACCCAGGGAATGGGAAAAAAAAAATTTGTGAATCATATATCTGACAAGGGGTCAATATCCAAAATAAATAAGAAACTTCTACAAATCAATAGCA
Source organism: Monodon monoceros (assembly GCF_005190385.1). Taxonomy (NCBI): domain Eukaryota; kingdom Metazoa; phylum Chordata; class Mammalia; order Artiodactyla; family Monodontidae; genus Monodon; species Monodon monoceros. Next base: position 7,852,462 of record NW_021703765.1, on the reverse strand, counting down.
ATAAATAAATAAATAAATAAATAAAATAGGCAAAGGACTGGAATGGAAATTTCTCCAAAGAAAACATGCAGATAGCCAACAGGTATGTGAAAAGATGCTCAACATCACTAATCATCAGGGAAATGCCCATCAAAACCACAATGAGATATCACTTCACACCATTAGGATGGCTATTATCAAAAAAAAAAAATAAAAAAAAGAAAGAAAAAATATAAGTTTTGGCGAGGGTGTGAAGAAACTGGAACTCTATACAGGGTTAGTGGGAAAACAAAATGGTATAAACACTATAAAAACAGTATGGAATTTGCTCAGAAAAGTAAAAATGGAATGACCACATGATCTAGCAATCCCACTCCTGGGTATATATACAAAAGAATTGAAATCAGGATCTCAAAGAAATATCTGTATTCCCATGTTCATTGCAACATTATTCATAATAGCTAAGATATGGAAGCAACCTAAATGTCCACCAACAGATGAATGGATAAAGAAAATGTGCTATGTATATACAAAAACTCTTATCTGTAAAAGGACAATTAACTCAGTTATTTAATTTCCAAAGAATTAATTCCAAAATTTTATATGTAACCCCTAAATTACGCAATTCTTGATTCTCACTCTCAAAAAGTTCCCCAAAGAAGAGAGACAAGTCATACATAGTAACATAAGTCACAGGTGAGTATCCGAAAGTTTGTAGATGAAAATGGGCTGCTCAAGTTCTCTCCTAGCCTAGACATGCCTCCCTTCCTTTTGGGGGATGGAGCCTGGAACGTTTGGTTGACCAAGACTTCTCCCTCTGTTTCACTATGAGAAGAGCAAATATTTACTTTTAAATCTATATGGTTTTTTTTTCTTCTGGACATTAAAAGTATATATTTTGGTTTCCAATTTCAACTTTTAGTTGATAATACCATCGATGATTTATCCTTTTGGGGAATGGAGAGATAGAGAGGAACAGATGGGGAATAAAAAAGATATTATTTTGTAAATAATATGTAAAATTCATGTATTTGTTTTCAACAAATATTTTAGTCTGTGTGCCTATTCTAGGCCCGGTACTCTTGTAGGTGCAGGAGAAAAGGAAATTTCCTACTCTCATAGCACACTACAGTGAGATTTAGCAAATAGCTCTCTATAATTGCATATGATAGGTACCTCTTCAATTACATATAATCTGATATTTAGATTGCTTTCCTAACTTCAGATAAAATTACTCATGAAAGTAAATTGTGATCTCTTAATAATTCTTCTGGGCATCAAAATTAATGGAGGGCTGTCACCTTGAACACAGTTGCGATGAAGAATTCTATATGAAAAAATGCCCTCAAATATCAAAACTGAAATACATTGCTAAATTACTCTCTAGCTTTACCATGTTTGTTTGTTTTTTTTAATTTCTATTGATACTCCTATAGCTGATTTACAAGCTTTATCACATTTGGACAAACTTTCCCAACAAGACTTACATAAAAATGACACACAGAAAAAAAATCTAAGGCTATTCTTTCCCGGTAAAAACTTCCAATCATTTCTGAGAGTAAAGAAAGCATCATACCTTTTTTGAACTTCTTGTCACTAGGTTAGGAGTCCATTTTTCTACCTGTTTCACATCCATAGCTATTCAGTGGCACCTCACCTTATCAGTTAAACTCTCTGACGTGGAACACAGTTAAATTCATGTTAGAAAAATCGAAGTATGGCTTCATCACTTGAATTTCTCTTACTGGTCATGACAGTAACATCTTAAAAAGCTTCCATCAGGCTGGTTAAGTTTGACTCCTATGCAGCCTGAAGTTTCTGGGATTAGCTCTATCAAAATGTCCTTTAAGTTGTTTTCACACTCTCCTCTTTAGTATTTCATTGCTGACTGACAGACCTCATCTCTCTGTACCATGCCAAATGTATTTTGCACTCTATAATTCTCTACCAATATAATTCCAAACAACCTAAGTCTTCCAAAGCAGTTGGTCTAGAATCTAAGCCGTCAATTTTGTGTGTTTCTTGTCTCTAGCACTTCTTCAGGGCCTGACTGCATGACTGGATTTCTCAACAATGATCTTCAGTGAGAAAATTAGAGAAAGTATCCAAGCCAGTTCAGATCGTTATAACAAAAATACTCTAGACTTGGTGCCTTACACAACAAACTTTTATTTCTCACAGTTCTAGAAGTCCAAGGGTCCCAGCATGGGTGGGTTCTTGGTGAGTGCTGTCTTCCTGGTTTACTGATGACCATCTTCTCATTGTAACTTCATACAGTGGAGAGTAGAGAGAGAAAGCAAGCTCTCTCTGTTTCTTCTTCTAAGGGTACTAATCCTATAATGAGGGCTCCACCCTCATGACCTGATTACCTCTCAAAGCCTCCACCCCCAAATGCCATCAAATTGGAGGTTATGACTTCAACATATGAATTTTGGGGAGGACACAAAAATGCAGTTCATAGCAGAAGGATACATTATTTGAAAACAAAGGACATTGTATAGGAACCAAGTATCCATTATACAAGAAAGGTTTACAAGCCAAGGTAAAATATTGATCCATGCACCTGTTGTTTCTCTTAGTTACCTTCTAATGATTGGTGATCACTATTGTCAGTCAACTTTATTTTAAATATTCTATACACTTTTCAATCATGGTCCTTGTTCAGTATCTACATGGCAGGTTAACCAGACAGCCTAACACATCATTTTCCCTCTTTGTAAAACCCAGATCAATCCTGCTTGGATGATCAACTTGAATAAAAAACCTGTACTACAGTCTTTTCATAATGACAATGTAGACCTTGTGTGTGAGACAATGTGAGCCTGAGAGGGAAAGAGCATTTAAGTTAAAATATATATAAATAAAAATGGAAGCCAAGTAGAATTTGGCAGAATCCCATAAAAGGAATACAAACACTAACAAGTAAATCTAACTCTATTACAAATTTACAACATAAACATGCTGAAAGTGGTAGGCAAGAAAAGAACTAACCTAGGAAAGTTTTTAAATGGTACCTTGACTAGACACTGTAAGTCTAAAAACAAAAGCTGTACATAAATGCTGTCATCTAGTTAGTAACCTATTTTATGTGTATATGAGGACTGAAAATATAATTTCTCTGTGAGAGAAAGAAGTTACAAATAAGCAAAGAGGGAAGGCCAAAAAGAACTCTGTGGTGCTGCACTAAAATCAGAGGTATCAGTACGAACTCATGATACATACATACATACACAGATACATAGATAGACACATACATAAACACATACTTACATATGTACTTACATACATAGACAGACCTGTATATTCATGGGTTAGTATACATGCATATATTTCCTAACTCTGTGTATTGAAGTGCCTAGAAGCAATGACACTTGGATAATGAATTGATGTCTAGGGAATAGACTTCCCTGGAGCCCCAGCACTGCCTTTGACGATGTGAATGGAGGCAGAGTGTGGGGTAAGCATCACTGATGTTCATATTCAGCATAAGGGGAGGATATTTCTCCCCAGTTAATTTGCTCACACAATTCAGTGTCAAATTTCATCTATGACTTGAAATACTTTATATGTCCCATAATAAAGAAACCTTAAAAGCATAAATGACCATGTCCCACAGCCCCTTATGTCACATATATATAATAAATATATATATATATATATATATATATATATATATATTAGAAGTGCTTCTTTTTCTGCAATATGTTTTTACTGCATATAGTTTGGTTTGTTTTTATTCTGGTTGTGTTTATACCTGATCCTTTATGCTTTCTATATTTTAGGAATTATTCACAATTTCTGACTTTCTGATTGTTTGCTTTATTGTTTATATTGAGAATACATTCTATATATTTTGATATTGTGTAGCTTTTCTGTTATTTCATGGAATTAGTGGACTAAAGTGCTCATTTTCTCAATCCCTATTGTAAACAATTTAGCCTTTATTTCTCATACAATTATACCTGCATTATCTTGCCTTATAATCCCCAAATCCAAAGCATAAATGTTAATATTCCTTAATTTAAAAGTATTAACAAATTTGAAGTGTGTGGTAGAAATGCATATGGAAACTAAAATATATTTATGTATCTTGATGTTTACCAAAATTATTATGATTGCTATTGTTGAAATAATGATCAAAATAGCCATGCCTAATGTGTATGCTGTTGTGATGATTAAAAATAAAAGATTCGAAAATACAGTACTTCATTTCAATATTGAAAAAACACTATGTGTTTTAAAAAAGTGAATAAGCAACATTTTGTGTAAACATACATACATATCTTTGATGATGTTGAGTTAGATTGCTAAAATAATTAGCTTTAGTAAGCCAATAATGAGTTAGTGAAAACCATATTTTAAAAACCCTTACACGGAGAAAGCAACTGGAAAATCATTCTGCTTTAAGATAATCTCGATGATAGGCATTTTCTATACATACGTATTAGAGTGTTCAGTCATTTGAAAATATGCAATATTGATTTAATAACATTAAAAAGTATTCCATCAAGAAAATGAAAGTAAACTGACAACGCCAATGGAAAATGTTTACAGCATATGACAGACTTCCCAGAATTATCTGGATAATACATCTATAGTTTTTATTTATTTCATATATATTCTATTTATTTGCAGGTAGATGACACCTTTAATTTAGCTAGAAATTAATGAATCTATGAGAATACATTTTATATATATATAGTAATATAAAGTAAATATAAACTTAAATAATATAAAATTTAAATGATTTTATTTGAATTAAATGATTGATTCAAATGATTTTTAGTGTAATAATAATTTTGAAAATGGTATTTCTCACAGAATTTAGTGTCACTTAAATTTCATCTATGGCTTTAAATGGTTTATATGTCTCATAATAAAGAAACATTAAAAGCATAAGTGACAGTGCCATGACAAATATATAAATAAAACTGAGGCTGAATATATGAAAAGCCATTAAGTTATAGAAATTTTGATTATCACATTTCCTCAAAATACATAATTTGATACTATATAGACCCAAATAATTTTTTAAAAATTAGCAGGAAACGTTTCGCAGCTTCAAGGAACGTCCAATAGAAAGACATGTAAAATAATATTTTCAGAAAAGTGGGCTATAATTGAAAGGCTAATATAAGGAGCTAGGAGAGTATAGCAGTAGAGGAAAGTGCAGGCAGAAAAAGTGCTTATCATTTGGTTTTGTTTGTTTTATTTGCTCATTCATTCATTCAATTTGTTTCACTTATCCATTCATTTTTACCCCTGAATGTGCTCTGTAAGTTTAAAGAGAGGGCCTCATAGGATCGAATTTAAAAGTCACTGTATTTTACCTCCCCTCTGCAGGGTCCATAGCAATCCATTATAGAGGCTAGCCCTTTCCTGCTCTTTAATAAAACAGTTGCCCATGATTCCTCTGGCTATTTTCAGATGATAAAAGGAGCTTCAGTTATTTCTAGTCACAAAAAGTGTCAGATAAGTAATATCTCTGATTCCAGTTATGAGTAAATCTTCGAATTGCATTTGAAGGGAACCCCATGCCAGCTCCGGCCTGCTGGAAGCCAGTCTTGAAAAGGGGCTGAGGTGGTCAGCTTCCCTCCTTCTCCGCCTAGGTTTGCACTCTGCCTTGCTGACTCTGATTTGTGGACCCTTCAGATTTCAGGCTCTAAGGAGAATGAGAGAGGCACACTTGCATGCTCTGGTCTTGTAAGGAGCTGCCACTTTCCCTGCTGAGCCAATGTACTGGGGTTACATGGTGACCAGCACACTGCTTCTCATCACTGCTCTACTTAGGGGCTCTGAGAACCTGGCAGTGTGCTTTTGCACGCCTCTCCTTCACCTTCTCCTCTTCTTCCTTCTCTCTCTCCTTCTTACTGTAGCTCTCACTGGTCTCCAGGATTCCATCCTAGACGGGATCTATGGCAACTCCACACTGATTTTCTCTCTTCCGTGGGAAGCGCTCACATGACCTTTGACCTCACAGTCAGAAAGGGCCTAACTGTAACATCCCTCCTTTTCCTGCCACCACAAGTTAGAGAGCCAGCATCTTGCATGTTTGCTTCTCAGGCATGAATTGAACACTCTCTCACTGTGGAAAATAAATGTGAGAGAGCTAGCTCATCCCACTGAAGCCCCTTTTCTGGGTTTTGGGTTTGAGAAGGAACTGTCAGAAGAGCAACAACTTTTTCACTTAGTGTTCCCTAATCTGCAACTCTTTTCTTAGCTCTTCTGTCCTCCTTGGTTGACTAATGATACTTGCAGAAACCATCTATGCCAGAATTACAAAGAGGTCTGGAATCCCCCTTTGAAGTGTACAATTTATATTTCTGGGTTTCAGCACAACTGGTGAGATGCTATTTAGGTAAGAATGTATTTAAGGTACATACTGAGGAGTTTTCTCCTCTGGCTATGTGATCATTGAGCACTTGTGCACCCTGAAACTAAGGAATTAAAAGAGAGATCCTAGGTACTCAACTGAGAATTGGAACTTGTTATGGCAACTAATTGGACAAAAATTGACTCTATCATCAAAACTCAGTAGGAAAATATGGTAGCTAATAAAGTCAAGCCGGGTAAAATGTTCTATTTGTCTGTGTCCTAAAATGATGATGGAGTGTTTGATTACATTCACCAACAGTAATCAGTGAAACATTTGGACATAACAAGCTTTAAACAACTCAGGTTTCTTCTCTTTTTCCAGTCTCAAGACTGTAAACGACTAATTTAGCTTTTGGAATCAGTTTTAGCAAGTTTACTCTAAATAGCCTATAGATTGGTTTTCATGTACTGGAAGATGTAATTAATAATAAATAGGTATAACTTCTAATTTACCAGTTAAATTTAGAAATGACCCAAAATATGGAGTTTGTATTAGTGAGTCTAGGCAACTGAAAATTACCAAGGAAATTCTTAAGTAATATGAAGATTTTGCTTATAATATATTCCAGCACTTTTCCTAGGTGAATTATTGCTGCCAAAAAGCAGTACAGAAACTGAAAATTTGAAAAATGACAAAACATTATAGGAGAGAATCATGAGATTAAGTGAACCGGCAAATCTAGAGTGAAATCACTTCAATCTAAATGATAGACACAAATTTGAGAAAATGTGAACATTAATTCTGAACAAGTACTGTTCATCAAATATAGTTTTTATGACCTGCATTGTAAAACTGCTTGCATTCATGAATTAATTTCATATATCTGCATTATTCCATCATAAAACATTCAGGAACTCCCACCCCACACACATATTTCATTCCTTCAAATATCAAAAGGTAGATTTTTCTAGTGTGTAATATGATAGAAGATGGCAGGTAACAGAAAGCCTTTTCCATTGGTTAACTGTCATCCTTAAATGATCTCCACACGCTTTAAAAATATACTGATTAAACCTTACAGTAACACTGATATTGAAGTACTCTAAGAAGGAATCTCATTATATAACTTCATTTTTTGCAGAGACATGATACATAGGAACTTTGTTTATTTTCCCAGGATCAAGGACATTTCAAGCTCTGACACTGATACGCTGAGTAATAGGAACAGCAGAGCTGGTCTCAGAAGGGTGCAGATTATGCTGCTGCCTAGGTGATGAGATTTTAGAAAATTAGATCCCTGTTTCCAAAATCTGCCTTCCTAATTTGCTCAATGATGGCTGAAATTCTTTCCAACATAGCCAAATTCTTTCATCCCAGAGTTAATTGAAAACCTGAAACTGCAAGTAACCTGGTAGGCTTAAAAGAGTGATATTTTTCTTTGCTCAGGAAGTCAGTGAGAACAGGAGAATTCTAGACACCTTGATGAAAGATAAAGTTTTCACGGTAAAGGGAAGGAATTAAGATAGAGACGCTGGGGGTACTCATATAAGGTCCCCCACCTTGAACATTTTGCATATTTGCTTTGGAACTTTGCCTTTTGTTGCCATAACCCTGACTGAAGGATGCTTGAAAAAATTTGGCTAAAATACGGTATAGAAATGGAGCATTAGACCATATAGTTTATAAGTGGAGACTGTGGATATGGATCACTCAAGCACAAACATATTTTCTTACTGTAGAAGTTGGATAAATCATATAATTCTATCATTATATCATTGTCACCATCTAGCACTTAACCATCTTTTAGAAGGTACTGTGAATGTTATTGTACACCCTTAAAGCAAGAAGGAACCACATTCTTAGAATAAACTCAGAGAAGGGAAGGAAAGAAGTAGCATTTAAGATAATAAAACATTTATCCTCTCCTTAATTCATTATACTTTCTTTGCTTAAAACTCAAATTTACTATATTTAATTAAGCTAACAATTATATACCTATTTTTGAACAATAAATAGAAAATCTATAGGACACATGCTGCAGAAGAGAAGATGAATGAAGTAGAACTCTACTATTAAGTGTTTACCAGACTTGGGAAAAGGGCAGTGACAAGCAGACACCTAACTGCCATATAAATTATAAAACTTTATATCTGCATAATGCCTTCAGGTTAATATTCAATTTCACTCTAATATTCAAATTAATAACCATGAAGAACACAATTTTAATGTTTATAAATGAGGAAACTGAAAATCAGAGAAGCTAAGAGTCTCTTCCATCTCTAAGTTTAAGGTATCTGTCTTATGTGTTATAAGAACATTTTTCACTTGATCAGTAATTATTTACTTAGCACCAAAATGCCACCTAAGTATAATATTGCTTCCTGGGCTGATAGGATTTACAATCCTCTGGGAAAACATGAATGAACAAATAAGGGCACTATAGCATGGAGGAATGTTATATTAAATGTTTGCCCAGCATAACATATACTGGGGGCACTGTACTGGTTTTCTATGGCCACCATAACAAATTACTACAAACCTAGTGTCTTAAAGCAACACAACTTTATTATTCATCAGTTCTGTAGTTTAGAAATCCAAAATGGATCTCACTGTGCTAAAATCAAGATGTCAGTAGGGTATCTTTTCCGTAGGTTCAAGGTGAGAGTCCCTTCCTTTCCTTTACCAGCTTCCAGAGGTTTGCTGCCTTCCTTGCCTTATGACCCTGCTCCTTCTCTTCAAAGTCAGCCAAGTTGCATCCCTCCGACTTTGCTCCCTCAGTCACATCTCCCTTTGACTCTCCTCTTTTGCCTCCTCTTCCACATTTAAGGACCTTTGTGATTATGTTCAGTGTGATTGGATAATATAGAATAATATCCTTACCTTAAGGTTGGATTTAGCAACTTACCTCCATCTGCAAACTTAATTTTCTTTTTCCATGTAGCCTAACATATTCCTAGCTTTTGGAGATTAGGACATGGACGACTTTGGTGAGCACCATTTTTCTGCCGACCACAGGTGCAAAGAAGGAAGTGGAAAAGGTTGAGTGTTTAGGAAAACTTCACAATGATTACTTCTGAAATATGACTGGGAAACAAAGTGCTGTAAGAATCCTGAAGAGGGAATAATGCTGATGCAGTGAAACAATAGCATATTGCAACTGACAAACCCTCCCTGAAAGTAAATCTATACACACTCCTTCACCTCTCAAAGGCTGTAAAAGCTGAAAATATTCAGGACAAACCTGTGAGAAAGCTCAAAAATACCTTGAAGATAAATGCTTCTGCCTTTAACAAATACTTAAATTGAGCAAGAAGCACCTAACACAAAAATTTGAGAATCTGAGGGATGTTTCTTAGCAACTTGTCAGAGAAAATTAACTCTTCATTTGTAATTTATGCATTTAAATTAGTGTTTTAATCCCCTCAAAATCAAGAAGTTCACAATTGTTGTCAACTGAAGAAGAAAAAAACATGTCACTAAAAGTTTTGGTTAGAGAATTATTACCTTTTTCTGTAGAAATCTTATTGGTCATAATGCTACATTGTGATTTCAAATGAATTTTTTAAATTATATATATAAAATACATATATATGTACTTTATATATAATGTTTTAAAACACTATTTTAAATTGTCTTTACTTTTTTTTTTTTTTTTTGCGGTACGCGGGCCTCTCACTGTTGTGGCCTCTCCCGTCGCGGAGCACAGGCTCTGGACACGCAGGCTCAGCAGCCATGGCTCACGGGCCCAGCCGCTCCGCGGCCTGTGGGATCCGGGGCACGAACCCGTGTCCCCTGCATCGGCCGGCGGACTCTCAA